>NC_046627.1:28148664-28485813 GCF_900324465.2 Anabas testudineus
TTGACATCTTCAAACGAAGCTTTGATCTCAAAGCACCTTGAGGCCCTGGAGGATCATCAAGGTTTCCTCTGTCCTTTTATCACTCTGTGTTTCTCTCTGCCCCTTGTTCCTCCCCATCCTCCTGTTTTCACTCTTCCTTCTCTGCTTGGCATGATCAGCGAGAGCTCTCTTAGGCTGCCCGATAACCCCCGACAAACACATGACGACAGAGGCCTCGCTGTGGCGCTGCCTCATTCGCATTCCGCTCTCGCCAGCAGCGTTTACCTCAACGCGGTGTCGCACACTGCAAGGTCATGTTGAAATATTTTAGACGGAAATGCTCTCGGTATCCCAGCACCGCTCATTCTCGTTTGTGGCTGCTGCAAAGCCAATTGTCTTTGTCTTTGAGAAAGGGGAAGGAGAGATTCTAATGAGAGGATTACACAAACTAAACTCTGCTTTCAATGTACTGTTGCATGAGAAGCTCATCAGCAGTTTCTCCTCTGTAATAAAACATCTTTTTTTTTTTCATGTGCTCAGAAGTTAGGTATTTGGCAAGGACAGCAAGTTTGTGCTTATATTATTATAATAATATTCAAGAGGAAACATTTTAGTTTCTTAACTAGACCTCTTTTCTCACCAGATTTGCACTTTCCTCTGTGACAATGAAAACAACAAAATGTAAAGTCAATCCATTTAGCAGATATGACACACCGTGCCAACCTCCTACCTTAGGAGATCTTTAATTGGCTGATTGAACCTCACGATGTCAAAAAGATGCTGTCCTCCTCAGTTGCTTGAGGTTTAAATCAGATGTAATTGAAAATGGATCATAAAGCCGAGCTATTTCCCTTCCAGTCAACAGTGGACCCCCTACCTACACCATTGATTGCCCACAGAAAGAGAAGTAAGATGAGCTAACCTCTGAATAAAAGAGCAAAAACGTAACAGTCATACTCCAGGCATTAGCTGACAGCTGCAACAGATTAAAGGCTGCTTAGCAGAAGTTTAGAAGCTGTGACGTTTAAAGAGCAGCCAGGGCTTATTGTCAGTTACCTACCAGTCCCTTCATTTCAGTGTTGCAGGCTTGACTGCTCCCAGTCATTCAAAGAGTTTTTTCCCCCCTCCTTCTGTTTCCAGAGATATGTTCGCTTAAGGGAAATGGCCATTAAAATGTCATTACTGCTACACTAAAATCATTTTTAAAAAAGCACCGGCTCCCAGCGGCTTCCCACCGTAATGGGCTCAATACATTCCCCAACACCAGGAAGAACCCTAATGTTGCGGAACACAAATGCTAATCTCTCTGTAAATATCACTCAAATTCACTCTCCTTTCTGCTTTTCAGTCATAATAGCATAGATTCATTCTGCTTTTGCCTAGCAAATTGAATTAATTCTCAAAGCAAAGGTGTTATGATTATTCTAAGCTTCCTAGTGCGTGGGCTGTAATAGAGATGATCCATTTGATCCAATAGCATTTTACTCACCCTCTTAATTTTGTAGTTTTTTTTTTTTTTTTTTTTTGTCTTGAAGCAGTGTCTCAAAGGTATCAATAGTCAAAGCTTTGATTAAATTTTCATTTGCATGCTCTCTGGTAGTATTCATATTCGTGTCTTAGAATCAATATTGGGTTTCAGCATGAACAGGGAGAGCGGGTGGAAAGACTGCAAGGGTCAGTCCATAACATGAATGAATTGATTAAGTGCCTAAGAAGCTGGAAGCACTTTGCCATTCGAGATGAGATTCAAGTCTTATTGTAGAATTAGATCATATGTTGAGCAGTCCATAAAGCTTCACTCAGTAAAACTCACCCTGGTTCTAACTTTGTTCTGATCTTCATAGAGAGCTACGATATGTCCACTTCCTGTTGTGCTTCGACACTGATTCTTCTTGTTCATTCTGACTGCTTGGACTGTGTCTTATTCTCAGCAGATCTCTCTACGGCATTAATCACAAGCACTTCAACTCACACTGCCATTTAAACATGCTCAATTAATATCCTAATCACTGCTGTCATCAGTGCATGGCCATACTGTGGCCTTGGCTGAATACTGTACGCACTTCATAGAGTGGTTAGGGTGCACATGAATTTGACTATGATTACACTGCTCATTAATCTACAGTACAACCTTTGGACTTATTTACTCAATTAACTTGCTATTTTAAGTTCTGTTAACATTGTGTGTTTTATTTTCCTGTTTTAAATACCTAATCAGCCATGAATAATGGAAAACTGCTGCAAGCAAAAGATACATGTCCACCTCTGAAAATCTCAGCATATGGAAGGTGGCAAAAAAAAAAAAATGCACATAGTTAATGAGACAATGGAATTGATACAATTGTTGCTGCAGTGGGCTGATGAGAGCTTTCAAAGGTAACCCTGTCTGCAAATGAGCTTGACCTGTGGTGACAAGCAGGAAATGTTCCTGCCACAAGTATGGGCAGCGGGACAGTTACTGCTCTGGATCGTGTGGCTGTGCAGAACAAACCTGCAGAAGATTTACTGCCAGACAGACAATTTTGCCTGTAATGGTGCTGTCTGGTATGTACTCTGTCTGTTCTCCTCTCTCTCTGTCTCACCCTTGTTCTATGGCTCTCTGGCAGACTGTAACTCTGTAAATGACTTTGACCTTTCCTGGGACTGAGGACAGGAACCACAGAGGGAGAGGAGAGAGGTGGCGGGAGATGAGAGTAGAGTAGGCGGTTGACTGTAATAAACTCGAAGCAGTGGGCGGCTGTCAACACTAATAGATGGTAGAGGGGAGGGGGTCACCGGGTTGATGAATACTAAAGGTGCCTGAGTCCTCAACAAGTTACTCTGTTCTTTACCAGGCCGATGTGTGTGTCATCTTATGCTCAGGCCTACGGGCAGTGAAGGACTTTTTGTTGATTATTGTCAGAAAAACTGAAGTTTTATCATGTGTACAGTCATTTCAACTCAAATATTAAATAATATTAAAGACAACTCTGAGAGAGGTCCGCAGATCACACACAGTTTAAACCAAGCCACAATAATGGCTTGACATACAAGTCAAAACACAGATGTTTCCACATGTAAGAGAAGCCTCATCCTATGATTATAAGCTGTAGTAAGTCCCTGCATGCTGCCTTCACTGTAGCAACTCCACAGGCTTAAATATTGAGATCTTCACAGTCAGTGAGCACATGCTAAATGTGCAAGCCAGGATGTTCACTTGTGTATATTTCTTTGGGTACTGTTTGTAAATGTCCTTATTATCCAACAGATGATTGGTTATGCAGTGGTTCTAAGTTTAAGTATCTTTAATCTAATTACACTGCCTAAAGGCAACAGCATACAGGAAGAAATCATCATGATCACTTATAATATATCTTGTAATAATATGTATCTTGTTGGCATTGTATAGGATTTCAAAATCTATACAAAAAGATTTTAATCAACTCCTCAAGATTGTTGATGAATCATATATTGTATCAGAAAATCACCAAATCATCGGCATAGAATGGAGAAATTAGCAAACCAAACGATACATTTGTACATGTTGTTTGGTGGTATCCAAATTGATGTGGTCATCCACTCAGCTGCATAGACACATCCTACATATAGACATTAAAAAGAAAAGCAGATAAAAGACCATCTTGTCAGAATCTGCTCTGCCACACGAAAAGAAGCAACTTCTTTACCTGAACCATATTTACTGTTCGAGGCTCTCCAGAACAGAATGGTAGCCAAGGCTATTAGCCTGTAATTCTCCAACCTGTTTACTTTGCCAGCTTAATCTTTAATTACAAGTACTGCTTACACAGACAGAATGGAGCCAGGTAGAATAAAATGGACTAAAAGCCCAGTAAAGCAGGGAGCGAGCCGGGTATAAAGTTTCTCACTGGCAATTAGCATGGGTGGTTTTATGGTTTGATGCCATTTCAACCTTCCTTGGGATGTCTTTTGTTTGTAACAAGTTAAAAAGACTACCTGACTCCACAGGCCCGTTGCTTTTTTTTTCTTGCTAAGTATGTATTTCTTACAATGTTCTTCTTCTGTGCTCTCTCTATAGGAACGGGGAAAGATCGGCGTGATCTTCAACGTGGGAACGGACGACATAACCATCGAGGAGAGTGCGGTGATGGTGAGCGATGGCAAATACCATGTGGTGCGATTCACGCGCAGTGGTGGCAATGCCACGCTACAGGTGGACAACCAGCCTGTCATCGAACGTTTCCCCTCAGGTAGGAACAGGGATAAATACATTTGGGGACTGGGGGGTGCAGTCTTAACTGTATGAATTCTGAGATAAACTGTGTAACACAGTGGAGAGAGAAAGAAGGAGCTCTGGATAAAGAACATTATTCAGTAATTCTGCATCCTATGTGCCTCTAAAAGTGTTTTTTATAGAACATTCTGTAAGGGTTCTGGTTTATTTATCGTGACATTCATATTTAAAGCGGGCCTGCATTATTCTAGGTTATTAAGTAGGGTTCTAGTCTAAAAGGCAGGAAGAGCCAAACAACCTTCCTTAGGCAAGCAATCTCCCATCTAAGAGCATCCAGCTCTCTGCAGTTAGTTTACCATTGTGGCTGCTGGCACTGTGAAAGCCAGTGTTGAATCGAGGCCAGCACAATGTGAATATGCAAGTCAGGTATGGCTAGTGAGCATGGGTTTTGGGCAGGATACACAGTGAAAACACCTCAAGCTGGGAAAGTATGTGGAGGTGTTTTTAAGTCATGCCTCGGTTCAAAGATAAACACATACCAAAATCATTACACATACAGACTTTAAACGAGGGCAAATACCCGATGAGTCATTCACTACTGGGAGCGCACTTATTTCCTCGCTTGTTGTTTAACCATAATCAAGGAATTTTATTTTGGCCTGAATTATGAGGCTATTTTCGGTTATGCAGTAGCTCTTGCTTAATTTCTCTCTCCATTGTGTTTCCCTTTTGTTCATGGTTGTTCAAAGGAAGACATCTTGTGTTCCCGTCTCAAGTTTGCATTTGGTAACCATCAGGCTGAGACGGTCTCTACTATCTGCCAGCGTTGGGTATTAGTGATCATGTGAATGAATAACAATCTGATTACAAACAAAGGAGCTTTTTATGGTACATTCAAATATCTGAAAACAGTTTTGCCCACCAGGTACTTTTCCTGTATTGATAATGACCAACTTGTAAATCTCCTTCCCCACTGAAGTCAGTGCACTTCATTTCCGTTGTGTCAAAGCACTGTCTATGTATTGCCATTGATACAAACAGCAGGGAGAGTGCTGCTAATGTGTCCATGATATTTACTCTAGTTGACATATAGAGCAATGGGACTGTGACATTCTCTGTCACAGCAGTGATCCCATATTTTCAGGCTTTGTTTTGGCATGGAGAGAAGCATATTCTGTTTCTCATCCATCAGCAAAGCAAGGCCGGACTGAGGGGCATGCATCACAGCCAGAAGAGGAAGCGCCCTGTGACAGTTCACTCTTTTCAGTTATTATTATGATGGAAATGCAGCCCTTTTCACTACAGCAAGTGCTCTAAACAGGAGCCTTGAACTAACAATAGCTCTAACCACTTAGAAAATAACATCAGAGCAGCCTGTTAACATTGGCAAGTGAGTGTCATCATCCAGATTTGTTTTGTTTCATCAAGAAACATTGATGCACAGCCCATATTGTATTCCTTTTATTCCTCTCCCCACCCCACCTCCGTGCCGCTCTGTCGTCTTTGTCAAACATTCCTTTCCTTTTCCTCTACTGATCAAGAATTTAAGACTGTTTGTTAGTTTACTTAATGAGTTTTGTGTATGTCTAGTGGGGGCTGGAGCGAGGCTGAAGTTTTAGGAGGTTATGGGGATTGAATGAGGATGGAAGTTGATCTGCAATGTTGAATAGCTCTGATTCATTTATGTACGCTAAATACACTCAAACTATTTTTGGGCGCCCACTTTAATGGCTCCAGTCGTCATCGTATGGCAGGGCGGCGTGCTGGGGAAACGGAGATGTTGCACATTAGCAAAGCAAAACCTCGGATGAGGCTGAGGCGCAAAAGGGCGGAGGAGTGAGAGTCTCTAGCTGAGACAGAAGGTGTGTAAAGAGAGGGGGTGAATTTGGAATTTGTAGAAAGAATAAAGGGGAAGAGGGAGCTTCCCTGCTCAAACAAGTTCCTGTGACCTAGATTGGCAATTTAGACATCTTCCGATTCTCTAAATGAGACAACATCCTCTATACTTAACACGTATTGAGACGTTGTTCATTTCTTGATGTTTATATTATGCAATATTTCTGGCATGTTGTCCCAGTGGAACACTGAAGACATTTTAAAATGTCCATGTCCAGATTTAGAAGAAGAAAGTTACCAGATGACAAAATTGTCAGATTTCTCTCACAAGACAAGGAAGCACAGTTTCCCCTAAGGGACTGTTGTGACCCACATCAGACAGTCTCATCTGAATCTTATTGAGTTTTGAGTCTTTCTAAGCAGGGAATTACATGTGATTTCTCTTCTCATGGACTATGGCTATGAAATGTAAAAGTTCTCTGAAAAGGACAACGCCGGTAAAGATGAAAGGGAGAACTTGAACCTGTCATTTGGCGCAACAAAGAAAGTGACAGGTTATCTTTTTCTGACACGCACTCTTATTTCTGCACTCTGTAATTAGGGCTTCAGTCCAAAACATTAGTTAGACTGAGAAGTGTTTGCATTGAAAACCTCCATTAAGGCCCGGGCTTGCCAGCAGCAGGGTTATAAACAGAAGGCCATTGTGAGGTGATGATTTGGAGAGACAAGATGTTGACAGCAAACATGGTCGTCACGGGTCAGGCACATTGAACAGCGAAGCAACACGTCTCCTGATGTCCCACAAAGTGATGTTTGTAGTCCTCAGGGAGTTTGTGTGTGTGTGTGTCTGTCTGTGTCTATGGGTTTTTCTGTATGTGTCTGATTCGACGTGCAACAGTGCACATGTCTATCCATGTGCATGACATAGTGCATCGGGTGTGTGTCATGCTTTTTTTTTTTTTTTTTTTTTTTGCATGTGTCTGTGTGTGTGCACGCATGCCTTTGATGGACAGAGAGCAGACAAAAAGTGTCAGAGCAGCACGCAGCCAGCTAATCCAGTGTGTCAGGTGTCCCCGGTGGGTCTTGCAGCAACAGTTACTGGCCCACCCCACCTGCCACATTCCCAAAATGGCAGACTGGCTCAATAAAATCATCCTTGTATCATAGTGAGCACCCCAACCTGGCCACAGATAAACAGGCAGATGTTAGCAGCAGTGCCATATGGACTATAATTGTACCATTTCACACCTTCTTCCCTTTATTTACTGGTCATCTGTTATGAGAAAGGTAGCAGACCTGATGTGGCTAATTGTTTAGTTTGCAGAGTTTTTTGCCATCGTACACCACAGCCTTAGAGAGTATTAATTTTTGGCTGGTGTAAACACTGCTAGGGCATAGCAGCCACATCCCTGTTCTGACTGGGAGCTACTGGGAGTCAGACTTGACTTCACTTCTTCATTCGGTGTCTGAGATTTCAGCCTAAAATAGGAGCACATCACTTACACAAGACATACCCAACTGGGAAAACATTGTTGAGAGACTTGCTGTGTAGACACAGCTGCATTAGATGGGGTTTGACCAGTAGCATTGTGAGAACTACTAATTGTCATTTGTGGTGAAATTAGTTGCTTCTCGTTGATGGTTAAATACGACGATACAATAAAATAGGCAGTGATAAAACCTCAGAGTGTATTGAACCGGATAATGCTTTTTATTGCTAATTAATTCAACTTGTAGTTTGAAAGAGGGAGAATGTGTCATTTCTCCTTTCAGAAGTGACACAGTCTCAACTTAAAGATTTCATTAAGTGTAACACTGACATTAAGTGTTCATTCAGAAGATAAGACTGCATTAAGCCCCCTCTTATATTATAAGGAGCCAGCTGCCCTTCCAGCATCACAGTAGGAGAAAGATAAAGGGAGACGATGTTCCTCAGTGGTCAAGGGAGCTGTGCATGTGTGTGTTGTGATGTATCTTACCTACCAGTGTCCAGTATGGAGGTGTCACATACTGTCTCTCTCTCTCTCTCTGAATTGTTTCACATTTCCCCTGCGTCTCATCTCTCTCTTTACAAATCACCCCGCATTAACTCTTTTTGTGATTATAGTAATTCACCATAGAAAATTATGACATTACACTAAGAAGGGGCCTTCTGGAAAAATCCATCCATTTCCTGTGGGTTTATAACACGTTTGGCATTTGGACTTTATTGCCATGCCCCCAGAGCTTCTGATAATCATTATACGTTTTATAACTATAGTTATATTGTCACCATTGCAGTGCATCGGCTGTGATTATCATATTTTGCCTCATAACGGCATTATTATGACCAATGAGAGCGAAGAGTGTGCCGCCTTTTTTCCACACTTACTGTTTCTTTGCACTTGCCAGTATTTACAAGATCCACTATAAAGCTGTCACTTTACTTTACTTTCTGACTGGGCTGCAGCTGAGCAGAATAAGAAAGATGAAGTGGCTGTGTGGGGTGGGGGGTTGGTAATGCATGGATGGAGGGCTGACGGCAGGGGATGCAGAGGGGTGGGAAAGCAATAGTACTCTACAGATGCATTGCTGAAAAAAAAAATGATGGACTGAAGAAGAAGGAAAAAAATAGAGAGATGCATGCTGGAAGCTAGCTGCTGTCACTGCAGTGATGGATGAGGCTTTGCGTGTTACTGAATATAATAGGCGCCTTACAAATTGGATTGCATCACAGCTGGGAAATTACATATAGCCTGTACAGTAAAATACAGCACATGTGGGCACATTTACAGACAATGCGGGGCGATGAGCCAAGAATAATTTCATATTGAAACCAAAATTACTTCCTACTTGAAGTGCTTTTAGACAAGAC
The DNA here is from genome assembly GCF_900324465.2 of Anabas testudineus. Lineage (NCBI taxonomy): Eukaryota > Metazoa > Chordata > Actinopteri > Anabantiformes > Anabantidae > Anabas > Anabas testudineus. The sequence continues at coordinate 28,157,526 of NC_046627.1, forward strand.
AATGCTTGTTTTGAGCAGAGCAACACACAGCTTAATACATAGCATAAATCAAGGTGAGCAAAAGAAAGAGGAAAGACAAACAAAGTACGAGGAGAGAGCTACTGTCATTCCCCTTTTTTTATTCTCTAAGACATCAAGAAGATGCGTTCAACGTGAAATTTGGCCATTAGAGGGAGAGAAAAGGGAAGAAGAGTCTCTATGTGCCAGCGAGGTCAGCGCCAGCTCTTGCGGCTGAGCTGTTAAGGTGTTCTTACTCCTCGGATAAATGGTCTAAGGGGTCAACAAAGCTTTCTGCTGCACTCTTTCCTTCAACCTACCATTTTTTAGCATCGTCTTTATGTCCCCACTGTTTTCTAGATATCCATCTTTGTCTTTGCCACCTCCACACTCCGAGGGAAAGAAAGCCAAGCGTGAATAAGCAAGGAAGATAGAGAGACAATGTGAGGGAGGGGCAGTCGAGAAAGCCAAGGAGATCTGCTTCCCTATCACCCTTAAGGAAAAGCAATACGAAAGCACTCAGCAGTGCCAGTTAAATGCTGAAAGTAGGGGGAAAGCAACAGGATTAGAACAAAGGAGGGGTGCACTCTAAACAAGACAACACAGACAGACAAATGGCTGGAGGCACATAAACTTCAGCTGAACGTGGACTAGAGTTTACTTCCCTAGCTTGGGCCTTCAGGCAAAGAGTATGGAGGCAGACCTGTGTGACTTTGATGCTCCTCTGAGCAGAAGAGGATAGATGAACGTGTGGAGTCCATTTTTACTGTGACATTGTTTAAGAGGAGCTCCTCTGTAAACTGTAAGCTACTGTAGGCTCAATTATCTGTCAGCTTGTAGTACTTTCTGTCATTAAGGATGCTGAAGGTAATTACAGGATGCATTGATAGAGCACTGAGAGGCAGTATAGCGAAAGTACTGTACAACTCACTACTGAGTCATTAGCAGTCATTATTATAGCCTGCAGAAGTTTACATACCAGGTGGCTGTGGAAAAGAACTCTCTACTTACATGCTATAATAAACCCACCCTTCAGCCTTTGTGTACTCAATTTGGGTATTCCTATTTAATACTCAATTCATAAATACAAACATAAAACATAATATTTCTTTCAGCTACATACTTTTAACCTGTAATCTGCATTAATGGTAGACAGATGGTGTCAACCTGTTTTCTCCACTATCTTGTATTGTCTTTGTACTACAGAGGTTCAACACTCAAAACATATAATTTCCTTTCCATGTGGAGGTAGCATACAAAGTAGTTAGAATTAGAAAATGCTCAGTTGCCAGTTGTATTACTTACATTTACTGTACCTAAAACTAATATGTAGAACAGCAGTGTTCCACAATGATACAATCTAAAACCTTACAAAGGACAAGAGCTGCAAGTAATAATTATTTTTATTATTGATTCATGTCCAGTTATTTTCTCCATTAATAAAGGAACCACATTTGCCTCTTAAATGAAAATGGTGAAATACATCCAGTAAAATTTCTCTTGCCCAAGAAGCCGCAGCATAAAGCATTGATGATTTTTCTTTGAATTAAATAATTGATTAATTACTAATGGTTTCAGCTTTGTTCTGAACATTCAATTCTTCATGAAGAAAATATTTATTGACAACCTGAAGTTTTGACCTTCAAAGTCTTTTTTTGTTTGATTACTTGTTAGGATTTGAATACTCTTTTATGAGAAAGGTATTTTTTTGGTTCCACTGATGCCACAAGGTTCTTTTAAGTTTAAGTAAGTCTAAATAAAACTTTATTAAAAGTTTTTTCAAAAAGTATTAGTGTTAAAATTACATGTGAGTTTAAAAACACATATGTAATGGATTTGATAACAAATATGATAAATATTATTTATAGTTCTCTGACAAATTATATACAATATTCAGAAAATCTAGTATTTTTTCTATTCTTGTCTATTCTATTTAGAAAGCGTAGCTTAAAGTGTAAACTGCAGCCGCAGTGCTGCTTTATGCACGAGGCTTTCAGGAGCAGTACAGAGTATGGGTCATTCGTGTTTCAGAAGTGCAAAAACAATATAACAAGCCCCACATTATTATTTAAATTAGGGTAAGTTGTATATTTTACAGTTTAATAAAAAACAGCTGGTCCTCTTAGGTGACTGATCTGATGTGACACATTTGGAACTTTATTTTACTCATCATTATATTCAGAAAGGTACAGCAGAGAAGTAGCAAGAAAGCGTTAATTAAAGTCAGCCAGCTTAGTCACTTGTCACCGATGACAGTTTCCCCTCATTCTGCAGGCTCTTATTGGGCCTCTGGTGCTCTGCGCCTCCTTCTCATTGGATCTTGCACAGTTGGAAGGGATCTCGAATTATTGGCCTGTGGCTATGGGATGATGGAGAGAGAGAGAGAAACAGAGAAAGAGTGAAGAAAGTAATGATGGGGAGAGAGAGGGAGAACGAGGGAGACACAGCTAAGTAGTGCAGTGCAGTAGAGGGAAAAGATTGCTTTGGGTAATTAGAAAAGTGACAACTTTGATTTCCACATGAGTGGGGGGCTCACTCCGGCAGCTACCCTCACACAAATCCACCGTGGCCAAGATGAAAGGTGGTGAGGATCCTGTCGACACGAGAAGAGAAAGGGAAAGAAACGAAAACGAGCTGCAGGATTGATAACTGCCGCACATATGAAAGATGAGAGAGCAGTTAAAACAGTGAGATACCATCAGTTACAAATGCAGAGGTGGGCAATATTTATACTGAACAAAGGTAGATAGCTTTATTTTCCCATGTGCTTCACATAAAGGCACACAACTCTGCAATCACTGGATTAAAGAAGATGGGTTGAGGAATAAAATTACACTACAAAACAAACACCATCTTATGACGTATAGATACGCCATTAAAATCAAATTTAGATCACCACACGGCAGACTTAACCAGTTTTGTAAGAGAATAAAAGCCTTATTCTTGATTTTTGCACATATGTTTTTACTACCAAAGGGTTACAGTACATGGAGTAGTGGTTCCCTCTCCCTGTCTGCTCCAAAAAACGCCCAGTGGATATGAGAGTGATCCATCTAAAGTTACCTAATGAAAAATAGAATGAGGCTAGCTTGACAGAGAGAAGTTTCTGTGAGAGGGAGGGAGAGCAGGATGGCCGGTGGCCAATCGTCTCCAATGTAATCTCCATTCTTGTGGATGGATTTCCAATGTGGGTGTCCTGTACAAGGGCATCTGGCTGTCTGCAGAGCTACCGGATACACAGTTGGCTCCTTGGAGAGTCTCCCCACAGACGCACACATATGCACTGATATGAAAAGAGACAGAAGAGTGTATGATTCATATGCTGGATTATCAGCACATTAGTGTCCAACTCTCTCCTACAGACACAGAAACAGCCGTTCTACATTCCCAGCACAGGTATCTTATCCGTCCTCCACCTTGCTTTGTGTCTCCCCGAGGTGCCACTCAATCACCATGACCTTGCCCTGCCCCTAGCACAGCAGCTGTGACAGCAGCTCAGGGTGGGGGTCCCATCATGGTGAATCCAGCCAATGCTCCAGGCGCCAAACACGGGGTGCAAGAGAAGGAAAGGCATGTTTCTGGATTCCAGTGTAGAGAGAGTGTTTCAGGGTGGATGGTCTGAGCCTCAGGGGGTCCAGAGCTGCAGGCAAGTTGGCTCTGCAAACATGCACAACTAGTGTGGATAAATGTGGACCAGCCTCTCATGTTTACTTACAGAGCGTCTGCTGGCCATACCCTGATTTACTCTTTTTTTTTTAAGATAGCTATTTATATGCAGCCATAATTAGCTGAATACACTAGCTTTCTGCGCACGTCTACCAGTTCTGCAGCATGTTGTGTGGATAACAATAAGAACTACTGCTGTGTCCTACATTTCCCATAATGCAACTCAATGCATCTTTGCTAATCACTAATTACAGTTGCCCAGTGTGCAACAGAAGCTTTTCTTTTTTTCTTTTTTCTGGCTTAAACATATGCTATGATAGGCCTGGCGACACCATTATGGCATCATCAGTATAGGAAATTATACTAGAGTGGGTATCCTCACCCAAAAAGGCATGGGTTAGCTTTGGCCACCACACTGTCACACTCCGTCCAGCTTTAGACATAAATATGCAGCCTGATCCATTCTCCAAACTATAAAACTATATATTTTGACTTTCACATATAAATTCAGTAGAGTGCATCTTTAGGGGACATTAGTCTTCATGTAAACTAACTGTAGCCACTGGTGTCCATTAGTTAAAGTTGGCTATTAAAAGAAACACTCCATTCCTGAACAGCCTAGAGCCACTATTTGATTTACTAGTTTATTTTTCCCTCTATTGTATATCAGATTTCCTTGAGCACCAGGTTTGATAGCATTGTTTTGTCGTCTTCCATATCAAGGGAATAGTCTTGGGAGTGGAGCGAGTATGATAATGGCGGTGAGGGAGAAGAGAAGGGGCCCAGCTGTTTAATCTATCCCCCCATTCTCATGCAGAGCAGGCTTCAGCTGGTGGGGAGAGGAGCGAGAAGGGAAAAGTTTCACTGGGTAGCTCAGAATGACTTATTTCTCCAAGGATCTGAGTGCAAACAGATGCAAACAAACAAGCAGGACACGGAGGAATTTAGATTTTCTGACACTGTGGTGTAGATGATACACAAACCTGTCCAACTAAACTTTATGGCATTACTTTTTCCTGCATCTCTACTCGCATTTTTGCTCAAACAAAACTCAGTATGATCTCCACAAATTTTATTGTCTGTGTTTTCGTTGTGAGTATGTGCACAAAACCAATGTTTGCTGATTTTGCTGTTAGTTTTTGGTTGTCAATAAGGATATTGTCACTTTCCTCTGTTTGCCAAGGAGAGAATAAATACATATTTGCATACGGTACACACATGCTTCCTCTTAGATTTTAGTACTTTCTCTACTACATACTTAGTCAGTGTACAGTGTGTGTGCTATAATGGATGGCAATACAGTGTTACATTTAATCTCCTAGTACTCCTAGTACATTTAATCTCCTAGTACTCCTAGTACATTTAATCTCCTAGTACTAATAAAGAAGGATAGGGAGATAAAATGGAGTGAGGGTAAACAGAAGAATTAAATTAAGGGAATAAGTGAGAAAAATGAAGAGGGAAGAAGGAATTGAGAAAGAATGGAAACATCATGGTTGAAAGAAAAACATGAATGGAAAAAAGCAAGTAAGGAAGAGAAATGGGCAAATGAAAGGGAAAGTTGTGGAAGAAGGAAGTCGGAAATAAGACATAATGAAGGATGGAAGAAGAAGGAAGTAGTAAAGACTAAAGAAAGAAAAATAGAAGAGAAGAGAATAGGGAGAGGTTGGTAAAGTGCAAGAAGAGATTGGAGCATGGAAGGAATTAGGACTGAAATCAAAATGGACTTTGGCACGTGGGTAAGAGGAAGGACAGAATGAAGCGTGGATGAATGATTGTTTGCGAACAAGGAAAGGACAAGTACAGAAGAACAGTAGTTAGAGGGGAAAAAGTAAGCAAGAGGGAACGGATAAGCGAGTTGGACAAGGAAAGGGGATTAAGCAAAGAACGATGGAAGCAAGAAAGGAGGGAACAAGTGCAATTTCTGCAGTTGCAGTTTCTAATAGCTGCCACTAGAGGGTCAACTCCAGTTGTTGGCTGTTAACACCTATTATATGGATGATAAAAATGGATGCTTCACACATCACACAGAGGTTTAACTTGCTGGAAGTGTGACTCAGACAACAAAGTTGGGAAAGGGAGGAGATTTAGTCAGGATTTGTGGACACAAGTGCAGATGCAGCAGTAGGAGGATAACATGCACGCACAGGATTGATTCATCTCACACAGGACTACAGCCTCCCACTATTTTCCTTTCACTCTGTTTTTATTTTCATCGCCTTTTCGCAACCATCCCACCAGCACCACACCCATCTCATTTTTACCATCTTCCCCTCTCCTCTCTCACTCGGTGCTACCGGCAGCATCCGTCTCTCCTTCTCTAACTCAGTGATTGCTGCAGAGTGCCCATGCCACCTCTAAAATGGGGCCGCGTGCGCTGCACTGTAATTGCTGCGCCGCCTTTCCAGACGGCAGAGTAGTATCTCGCTAATCTTAAGTGCAGTGTGAACGCATGCATGTAATTGGTCACACTAAAATGCTGCAATACACTTTTCTCTGAATTTAGAACACTTTGGCGCCATTACAGATAGAAAAAGTACAGTATGTTGCTGAAAGAATTATCTGCAGTCACCACCAATAAAATATGATTCTGCTTTTAAACTGTGGGTTGCAAGTCACTAAAATCTGCTGTCATGTTGAAACAAAATAATTGTTCCACCTTTTAGACTGTTCAGACCCCCTGTGGGGTTAATTGAGGCATTATTGCAGGTAATAAAAAGCATCATTACTTGCAATTATGGATTATGAAAAGATGAAAACAACCAGTAACGCTTTATCTGCGTGATTTCCGAGGCAGTTCTCACCCAGATGAATGCAGACCTACAGGTGCAGCATATAAATGACAGTGAGTCATATTTAACATTGGAAACACCTACACTTACATGTTCATCCTTGTCCTCTGTGAGCTTCCCCTTCCATCTGCCATCTATCATTCATTCCTGGCTTCTCCCGCTCTGCAGCCTGTCTTCCTCTGTTCACTTCTCATTATCTTTTTTACCGTGGCCCTCTTCCCTGTGCACAAACAACTGCGCGTGTGTATTGTGTTCATATGCAGTGCGCACACACAACTCCTCAGCCTGTATGAGCCATTATTGCGCAGGCAGGCGTGGGTAGAGAGACCCCTGGGGATTGGAAGTAGGTACTGCAGAACTGAGAGGTGGTCTATTTTAGAGCACTGCAGCAGCACAGAGTAGAGAGAGTAGAGAGAGTAGAGGGGGGAGAGCAAAATCAAAGCGTAGTAGCTGGAATGCAGGATATTCTTCACGGCACAGCTCTTCTGTTTGCTGTTTAGACTTTGACCCCAAACTCTCCCTCAGTATCTGGCAGATCTTATCCCATATGTTCTGCATTTCATGTCTCACAACCACTAAAAAAAACTCAAAGACAGGGGCAAACTCTAATTTACTGAGGTTGCGTTTTCAGAGCCTCTTAATATAGTGTTCATTTGTTATTTAGGAGAAACAGTTCATTACAGAAACATCTGCTTTACCACATTTACCACATCTGTGTATTTGGCAAATTGTCAGCTGTTCTGAAGTTGGATTAGTAGCAGGTAAGAAATTAAATTGGAAAATTCCCCATAAATTACTCTGAATGGTATGCATGGTATGCTGTCCATGATGCTGTCCCTCCTTAAGGACGCCTGGGGATTCCCCGATACCCTTTTATAGTGTGGGGTGGGGGGTCACTGTGTTAGCATAAATCAGATTTTTAACTTGTAATCTTTAAAGATCGCCGTTTGACATAGACAATAACTACTAATTAAGCCTCTGACATTGCCACCACATTAGACTTAATCAAACCCCCAGCCTGGCCACCATCAGCCCCTCACCTCCCCTAATTCTCCATTGACAGGGTTGGAGATGTACGCAGCATGACCCCGAGGTTGATTGAAGTGAAGTGTGTGATAATAAGTTTGCACAGCTGCGATGAAACTTCTTTGACACGCTGATGAAGTGATGCTAATTGCCAAGTGCCACTGAGAAGTGCTCAATTAATGCATAAGGGGAAAAAAAGACTGAGAAAAACAGTGCCGACAGTTTCACTAAATCCTTTTTTGCTTTCGTTAAAGTAGAAGAGTCGGATTCAAAGTGAAGTGACGCTCGACGGGCAGAATGCCATCCTGTTGTCGGATTTGGGAGGTGGTGATTTGCTAATCAGAGACTCTTTGTGTGCAACGGGAACTAAAATATCTTCCTTGAAACAACCATGAAATGTGTTTTAGTACTGTGTGATTATCTCATGTGAAATAACAATGGTTTATTGCTGAGACTGAGATGTCTTTTTTTCTCCATTCATTCACAGTGTAGTAATTCTGTTGTTTAATGATTCTGCTGGCTCTGTGTGTGATTCTAGTTTGATTTACCTCATTACTGCTAATGCATTTCCAAAGTATGTATTCACTTTGACTATAGCTATCATACGTTAACACAACAAATGTAATCACATTATATCTAAATCATTCATAAATCTGTTTAACTTGGCATCACATTTAAAAAAATCACTTAAACTCAAGGTAACTAGAATGCTGTTAACTTGTCTAACCAAATAAACCAGCCCCAAAACACATCAAGTTCTTCCTGTCCTAACTAAAGCTGATTTAAAGAACATAACTTGCTAAACATTTGCCATGTTGCCCTTCTAACCTCTAACCTTTCAACTTCCAGATTTTTTTTGTAACTCTCTCTTAATTTGTCTTCTCCAAATTTCTTAAAGGGAACTTTGATAATGAGCGCCTGGCTATTGCTAGACAAAGAATCCCATACCGACTCGGTCGGGTAGTTGACGAGTGGCTACTCGACAAAGGTAATAAAATCACTTTAACTCCACTAATGATCTAACCGCCTAACCTACCGTTAACCACCACTCTGGAGAGGGTGCAGTACCACAAGGGTGATGAGACTCGAGTCTTTTAACAGATCCGTAGGCCCCCTTTCATCCACTGTGGATTTTACATTCCCAACAATGATTGGCTGATACATCATTAATTATTCATTACAGTTATTCTTAACTGTTATCTGAAGCTAACCTGGAAATCAGCCATTGTTGGAAGACACATTGTTTTCTGTTGCATATTTATCCCGCTTGCCTAGACAACTCTTTTCAGTGTGTAATAATTGGCGTTTAAAAAAATTTTAAAGAAAGAAATACAGACACTGTTCTGTAGAACTGGTGTGCAGATATCCAGGGGACCATATCCAAAGCACCTTAAAGTGATGCTGCACCTCTTCAGAGAATTAACCCCCAAATAATCCGACATAACCTCCAGAAACCTGACCACATGCATACAGTATATATAAATAGTCTATTGATTCCATTTGCTTCTTTCCTGTGTCTTCTGTTGACTGAATGTGATCTTGCATTGACTATATTTAATTAGTCATGAAAACAAAAACACGTGACTCTATTACTGGATGGTTAAGAAAAACATATCTCTTATGAAAGTCACTAAAAGTTAAAGGGACTGTTTAAGTGTTGGATCAGTCTACATTCACTGCAGCATTTGGGCGCCATTTCCCGTCCAACATTATGCATAATTAGTATTCATAAGTGTCTAATGTGGTCTCATCAAAGTGATAACTCTTTAACCCTTTGAGTGCTGAATGTCCAGACCGTCAGAATGTCTCTTGTGCTGTGTGTTTGTGCTGCTGAAGGTGGTTGATTCTTCAAAAGGGCAGGAAAAAAAATTACGTCTATAAAACAATTTAAAATAGTTGCAGTGAAAGCACTGAATAGTAGATACAGTACTTAGACCTTAGAGCATGAAGGTATAAGGATCCATACATATCATTCAAGTTTTGTGTAAACTGTTCAGTGCTCTCAGTTTTAACAGTAAGGTCCGCATTAGATTTTCTTTCTATGTGCAGTAAATGATTGTATTGTAATCAATCAATACAATTTAAGAGTATGAAGCATTAGCCAGTTAGTTTTTGAAGCGCATGAAACCACATGCTGGGATAATTTCACATAATACATTTTTTTTTCCTCTGAAAGCAAAATGAAGTATTCATACAACAGACAAGATAAATGAAGAGCTTGCATATTTATTTCATGGATACAAAACAATCCTTGCATTCATCTCCAGCTCCTATAAACTGACTTCTCTGCTCTCCTCTGGTGCGCTGGGGAATGCACTTCTGCTGAGGGTAGTTAGGACACAAATCAGAATTAAAAAGGCATGGGAGATGAAAGTTGGATGAACAACCGGATCAATAAAAAATGACTTACCCACTTATGAAGTGATTTGTGCAAGCTATGAAACTCTAAAGAGAATGAGCTTGAAACTGAATGTATTATTCTCTTTCGTCTATAGTTCGAAATGAGTCTTCATCAAATCATTTAGATGAGAGCACTGGGAAAGAGTAGGAAGACGAAATAAACAAATAATTCCTACCAAACTTCAAGTGAGGGCTTTGATTAGGGTGCGTTTTCAGGAGCATGTGCAGGAAAGAAAGAAAGAAATGTCATGCTCACATCATGCAAAGTGTTTTTTAAGATAATTTATATGATGTTAGTCTAGATAATGAGAGGGATTAGCGGACATTTCCGAGCTCAAAGGGTTAAAGCTTTGTTTGTTGCTTTGATAAGGAAGCGGCTAGAACCTAAAGCAAAGAAACTTCTAAGCAGAATCTAACCACCTAACAGCAAATCAAACTCCACCCACACTAACTGCTGAGGGCTTCTCTCACGACTCCCAACTTTCCTCCACTAGCCGTGAATTGATGTGATCTGGCGTATTTTCCGGCCTTGCCCCGCTGGTCCCAAATTCAGAGAGCCCTCAGTTATAACCTTGTTATAAATGTTGTTTAACACTTGAATTTGGAAGAACTTGGACAGGTTGCCGCGATCGCTCGGAACAAAAACTAAAAAAAAAAAAAAAAAACCTAAAGAAGTTCTAACTACTACTAAAAGAAACAACTCTACAAGTGGCTACTTCTTCCACTTGTCTTCACTGCCATGTAATGCAAACTCAGAGGGTTAAAATAAAGCAAATGACTGAACACCAAATTCAGTGCTCTGGATCATTAAAAATAACATATATTTCAAGAAAGGTCCCTTTAACATTTATTGTTTTCACCACTCAGGAAATGGAAAACGGTTCGAAGTATTGTTCTGTATGTTTGCTCTGCAGGGTAAATGGTGTATGCAACAGTCTGGACCATTCAAACTGTAACAGATGTCCTGTAATGGTCCAGGCAGTTATCAATATGCGGTTCTGTTTTCTAATCTTTGGTGATTTTTACTGTGTGTGTTTAAACATGCTTCAGAGCTCTTGACCAGAGTGCACAAAACAGTCAGCCCTGTGGGTCTCCCTTCAACTGCTTTTAATGTTTAATCAATTCTATAAAATAATACCATCTCATTGTTCAGATTTTGTTGGTACTATAACAGTTTCATTAACACACCATTAAGTGCACATGTGGACAGAAAGAAAAGGAGAGCGCACAACTGCTCTCGCAAATCAGTATTTTAGGCACACCGGCATATAATGGAAGTCACTGGAGCCAGCAGTGTCCTAGAGGAGAGCTGTGCTGTTGCACTGCGTCTCATTCTGAAGCCCTTATCCCATCTCCCCCACTGCGTGAGGCAGATCAGAGTGAGCATCTCTGGCCGACTCCGTGCCTGCTGACTAAATCCAAAACGGCAGCCATTACAGGGACCCAATGGAGGGGAAAAAAATCAGAGTCCCAAAAGTTTTCAGCAGTTCTGTCTGAGCCAAAACTTACTCAGATTTGTCCCCTGTTCCTCACGCCTTTCTCTCTCCTTGTGATGGATCTGTCATCCCAGGTTTTCTCCTCCTTATCCGCCCTTCCTGCCCCTCACTCTCCTTTAATCCTCTCTTTTTTCTTGACCGCCAGCACCAGCCTTTACCAAAAACTTGGCAAGCATTTCTCTCAATGTATTCTTTTTCTCTGAGAGCAATAATAATGTTTTGCAGCTTCCTGATCTCATCAGGGAGCTCAACCAGAAAATAAAGATTACAAATAACTAACAAGAATCAATTTTTCTTAGTTGTTCTCTTTAGCAGATGAGCAAGGAAGCAAATAAATCTCCCTGAAGAATTGGAGCTTTACATCTTCTTCTGGCATGGAGTATATCCCTCCGGAGCAACTTACAGCATGATGATCAAGCTCTGAGTAGAGCTACATGAGTGCAGGGAGGAGGAATACTAGGACATCAGGTCTCTGTGGCCTGAAAAGCAAGCTGGAGAACCAGGTTTAATGTTCAGTGTTTAATGGTCTGGTGTGAGCTCCCCCATTCCCTAATCGAAAGCAATCAAGTCCTCCCACTTGATGTGGGGCGAGAGCCCAAATCAGCATCTCCAGGCCAGGCAGCGGTCCAGATCTACTATTCATGATCCCAGTTTTTTATTTCAGAGATTCTCTCACATCAGGCTGCAGTCAACAGAGACCAAATCCGTCTGAGTCTGTCTTTCAGCAACCCCATGATAGGCTTTGTATCCTGCTGCGTTACTATGTTGTTTTCTGATTTGATGGTCATATCTGAGGGAGGTCGGGGGAAATCGTATGAATTTTAACGCGTCTGCTCATGAGTAGAAAAGTGGTTGCTCTAAAGATAAAGAGATGGGACACTTTGCTGTTATTTCATGGTTTCCTACCATGAAATTGCATAAAAACAGCACAGTCACAGCTGGAGTGAATAAAAAGAAAGGAGATTGTCTTGAGCTAACCACCGTGCTATCGCTCTCTGTGTCTCTACTTCGACTATCACTAGTTTAAGATCTACACACAGATATATCATCAGAGATAGAGGCACATCTGATTAATTCCAATCTACTATCTCTAGAGCCCTGATGATTCACTGCCACTGTCTCTGCACCCTCAAGGACTGCAGGGCTCCATGCTGCCTCTCGAGGCTTTCCGTCTAACTTCATGCTGCATTTGGCCCCTCGTCTCCATTGTCAAACACAATTAATTCATAGTGTTCTACCCAAACCAGCCCAACTTCTGAGGAGTAAAAAAGCAAAACGCTCTTAATTACCAAAGAGAGCCTTGTGCAGAGGAGATAACTTGGGAACACTTCATAATCGACTTTGTCAGCATCCCACCCCACCCCCATTATGTTCCTGTCTTCTTCGACTTTCTCCCTCCTCATTCCTTTTTTTCTTTAAAGAAAAGAAATCTTGTAGGAGGGGCTCTTGTTTGTTGATATTGATACTAGAAATTCTGCAGGCGCAGGAAGGATTTGTGAACACAAACTCGGTCCAACTTTCTGTTCTGCACATGACAAAGCAGTGTATCGACAGAGGTGAATTCTGGTCCATCCCTCCCACCCCAAAGCTCAGCTAAGGAAAAACATTTCAGACGCTTCTTGCAACTATATGGCATTCGTCCTCTCAGTGAGATAACAGGAGGATGATGGAGGCGTAATGATTGCGGTGGGAGAAAGATACTACTCTTTTCCAGCTGCAGTCCTTTTCATATCCCTTCCACGGTGGTTGGGTACACTTAGATAATTCCTCCACCAGCCACCCCACCCCAATCAAATCTCCCCCTCCCTCCCTTTAACAGTCACCTACCCGACGTACGCGGAGGAGCTCGGGTGGGAGCATGGTATCAAGCTGCTGTCCCCTCCCTACTTCTCCACCTTACACCTCCATTCTGAGGGTTGCAGCAGACATATAGCCCTTATTTCATAGCCTCCGACAAGCAATCTGTGCATTAGCAACCCAAGCGTGGCCCATGCCCAGCCCACTCCCCTGCTTGGCTTGATACAGCTAGTAATTACTGACCACAGTTCATCTAAGACAAGCCATTTCTCTCTGTTTAGAAAAAAGTCAAGGAGGATAGTGCAGTGATGCAAAACTGCAACATGCTACTACCCCCGGTACTGCCACAGCTCTTAGGCCTAGTTTATCTTTGGGTGAAGATGTAATGTAAATAGGTTCCTGCTGTCTATTTGAAACTGGCATCAGACAAGAGTGATGCAACCTGTACGCAACTGATAAAAGCTTTTCAATCTGCAGTATTGCTTTTCATTCTCCTCAGCACACAGGAACTGATTCCTTTAACATTTCCTGAAACAGACTGACTACAGGACAGTTAGTGTGAGCAGCTATAGCCACCCGTTCAAGTTATTGCTCAGCCCATGGTGTCATTATAAACAACAACCGACCCGAATACTGATCTTGACATCTGACAATCGACCATTATCGACGACCTAATATGAATCAGATCTAGGGCCACATACAAAACTGCCAATTGGAAATTGGATCAGATTTGCAAAAAGATGTGATTTGGTCCACTTCAGCATGTCATGTGAACATGCCCAAATAAACAAAGACCACAGTCAGAGTTTGTTAAAAGCAAAATCTGAGAAAATATCACAACAAAAAAGCACAAACCAGTCATATGATCAGAAACCTTGTAAACAGATCTAAAGCTCTCTATTTGTAGAAAAGGGAATACACCTGAGAAGCCAGTAAAAGCAAACACTTTGTGCTAAGTCCCCACCACCACTTGTTGTTTGTACCTGTGTTACATCAATGTGTGACAGCCAGCTTATCAGAGAAATTCACAAATGGGATGACATGAACTACTTCATTTGACAAATACTTTTATTAATAAGCCTCTCCTCCACACAGCACTTATTAGCACCTGGTAAAACTACACATCCTGTCCCACCACTGTATCACACTATTGTCTTTATCTGTTCCTTATGAGTACTTTTCACCCTTAATTGCATAATCTTCCAAGATATTAAAGTTTCCACACCTTACACATCAGTAACATGTCTGCTTTGAGAAGCGATTCAAAAGAAACAAACAAACTTTGCAACACTGCATGAAGACTGTATGGGTGCAGCAGTGGCATTTTCCCAGACCCAGAATTAGCGCAGAATAATTCAGTATGAGTATAATTTACATTCTGTACTTTTTCCCTTTTCCTTCCACGACGTCTATTTTCACACCACATCTAGCTGAGCATGTTATTTTAGTGATGTTTCTAAATGACCATGTTTTCTGGTTAAGCAATAAGGATGTAATGAGACATACAGCAGGAAGCTACCGCTTCAGACTAAGGCAGGTATATATCATGAAACCCAGTCATTACCACTAGGTTTGCCATGTGATTAGCTGCCTGCGCTTGAAAATGAGGGTGGGAGGTGACTCACCAGGCCTTCGAAATCCTCTACACGAGACACACTGCAGTGCACTTTTCTTTTTCTTACTATTCATCACACTATTCACTTCTTTTCCTTCTACTTTTTCTTTCCCATCTTCCTCATGTATATTACTGTATGTCTTTCTCTTGAACTCTATCATTCCTCTTGTTCTTTTCGTCAAGCCTGTCATCCACACCCAGCGCCCCTCCCTCCATGCCCTCGCTCTGTCTCTTTGACATTCTACCCTCATGCGAGCTCGCTCTTTCTCTGTCCTCCTCGTCTGTCATCCTCCCTCGGTCCTGTCATCTCTCATGTCCCCATTCTCTCAGTTGCTGTCCAGGCTCTTTCTTTATCCTCTCTCACTCTCCGGCACTGGGTTGATAACTTAGCAGCTGCCCTATGGCCAGTAGACAAAAAAGTCAAAAAACTATTCAGACCAACTTCACTTTTTTTACATTTCAACTACAATTCTTTTTTTTTTTCTGTAATCTATGCTCTTTACACTTTATTGACAAAGTGAAATTTAGAATTGTACAAAACAGGAAAAACTCAAATACTACACATTCACACATATATATCCTTTACAAGAACACTTGAAATTTAGCTCAGGTGCCTCCCATTACTCTTCATCATTGCTCAGGTGTTTCTACACCTTGATTAGAGTGCACGTGTGGTAAATTACATTGATTGGACATGATCTGGAAAGGAACACACCTCTCCATAAAAGGCCTCACAGCTGACATGCTGTATCAGAAACCAAAGCCCATGAGGTCAAAGGAAATGCAGACAGCATTACAGTAGCTAGAAAGAATCCTCTCTCCTCAGTCCAAAACATACAAAAGCCCAAGTAGTAGCCCAAAAAACACCTCAAGTACTCTCAGACGATGAGGTACAAGGTTGTCTGGCCTGATGGCTTCCATCTAGCCACTCTGTCATCAGGCCCAGGTCCATGGAGTGCTGCACTGATGGTTGTCCTTCTCGAACTTTGTCCCATCTCCATACAGGATCTCTGGAGCTTAGTCACAGTGACCAACTATGGCAGCAACTGTGCTCTTGAGAACTTTCAGTGCTGACATTTCTTGTGGACTTCCTTAGATCTGTGTCTTGCAGTAATTCTGTCTCTGAGCTTGGTTTCTGATACAGTATAAATTGTCAGCTGTGAGACCTTCTATAGAGAGGCGTGTGCCTTTCCAAATCATGTATCTATGTAATATACCACAGATGGACTCAATCAATCAAGGTGTAGATTGATCTAGAGGCACCTGAGCTGAATTTTATTTGTTGTTACAAAGGGTCTGATTACTTCAGTTTTTCCTTTTTCATACATTCCAAACATTTCTAAAATGCTGCTTGCGACTGTGGGGTACTTGTGTAGATACTTAGTGTAGATTTTTTTTTGTAGAAAAAAGCAGGTCAGTCTAAACAGTACAATAGGAGAAAGACGACAGCATTGCACTGTGCATTATGTATTTAAAAATAACCACTCTCCTCGTGCTGCACATGATGCTCTGATATGCAGGGGTCATTACCACAGTGATTCGCCGAGCAAATCGAAGTCTGAGCACTTCTGACGCCTCTGTGACGCCTGCTAGGATATCAGCAACTAGGCGCCCAGAGTGAATCAACCAAAGGAAGGTGTGATTGCAGATCATAATACCTTTAGAAACAGTCTTGTCTGCTTTCTTTTAACCAGTTGCCCTATTTAATCAGCAGAGAGCATATGGCTTCAAACGAATGCTATGTTTTGTAGGATGTAGGACAGGGTTTACCAAGCAGCACCTCTAAAGTATGAGTTATAGTATTTTAAACCTTTGGAATTGCAAAGGGAAAGTCATAAAGAACTCAACAGCCCTCACTGGAAACTAGCTTTAGACAGACAGGCTCCACTATAATAGCTCAACTACGTTCTAAGTGCTATAGATTAGGATGTTAGCATTTCCACTGGGGGCACCTAAACATCTCTACATTAGCATTTAGTTTAGAGCACGTATTGTAGCAAGAGTTGTGTTTCTTGCTTGTCTGTTTTATACAAAAGGGCATAACAATATATTTAAACCATGTTTCCGTCCTGTCTACCCTTAAAACACTTTTTTTCGCCCAGCCCTAGATAAACACATAGATGGCCGAATAACACATAGTCTCAGCTTAGAGTCTGCAGCAGCTAATTGCAGAGGCCTGACCACTCTAGGTTGTGCACTGCAGTGAATTAAGGCTTTGTGTACAGACTTTATAATGAGTGTTGGCTGCCTGCCACTCCACCCCTGACATCCTGATCACCCCACCTGGCCACTCCCAGCCCGAGCCTCTGCCTGTTAAGTGCCTATCACCACCACACTATCACAACGGCCTTGGGGAGAGAAACAAGGCAGCAGCCACCCAATCTTACCAAATTGGCCTAATAAACTTTCATCAATGTGCAAACCTCGTGTGCTGTGCTGTGCATAGTCAAAGCACGCACACATACACACATAGAGAGAAAGGCGTATGTAAATAAATGCTGGGCAAATACACACTTCTTCAAAAGGCCAACTATCACACACATAAAGGTCACTTCACTGACATATTTCATAAGTTATTATACACACACACACCCTTTTCTCTGCAGCAGCACCATATCCAGCTCTGTCATATTAAGCACTGCGATTGCTTGTCATGTAGAGCCTTTTCTTTATACCCCTCCACCACCCCACCCCACCCCACTCAAGCAGGCTGCCAAAATTGGCTCTAAAACCGCATGTCACTTTTGATTTGACCCGGCAGAACCTGAAACAATAACTTCATCAGACCCTGTTAAAGTCTCATCCTGACCAGACAGCTACGAAAACAAACACTGATTTCCCTTCATCTAGACTAGAGGGCACCTTTCTTCTTTTTTGCTCTCTGTCTATCTAAGATGGGATTAACACATAAATGGCCATCACAGTGCTCTCCAGTGCTCAAGGCATGTCTTCATTTTTAATGGAGAAAGACATTGTCATGTGCTGTAGGAGTGCAACACAAGATTAAATAGGTCACCATACAGATGTTTGTCCTGCCCAAACACAGGGGAGAGTCAGGTGTTTGTGAAGGAACGTGAGTGATTTGGTAAACCAAGACGACCAATAGTCGTCACAGATAATGATGTGCACACATAATTTGTCTGTACTCCATGACCCCTTGGAGAGAGATTTCTCTGATAATGGAGAGTGGAGCTCTCTGGGGCTATTCGAAATGGGAGACCCTCTGGGCTGATGTGTAGGTGTGTATGACATTGCCAAGGAACTTGCGGGAAGGGGTTAATTAGGTGGGCTCATATTGTTTTTATGCATTACTGTGTTTTCACATGCTATCAATGTTGATGTTTAAAGTTTGCCCTTGTATGTACACAAGCATGGATATTCTCCTGTATTTCCTTTGCTGATGTCCACAATTTGACAATCCGCCTGTTCTATTCCTTGAATTCATTGCACTCCCACACAAACATGCTAAGTGATGAGATAATAGAGTGAGACTGAGCCATTATGTCAACGGTGCATATGCAGACATTAAGTCTCATTATTATGAAGCTAGGGGACGGGAGCTGGGTCCCTTGTGGGCCCCTGATGGGCCTAATGATCTGAAAATGGGATGACACATGTAATGGTCCATCTCACTGGAAACAATTTATCTCTTCACCACTGTAGAAGACTTACAGATGTACAATCTGAACATGTTATTTTACAGCCACGTGCCAATACATAGTCATGTGCATTAATAGATATTATTTGTCTGTTAGATCTACCCACATGGGTGTTACACATATGTCAGAAGGAGTGCACCCATGTAAGCAGAGAGTTAATCATAATTACAACGATAAACTACCCTCACTGCCCCCTAATGTAAAACAAATGAGACCTGGGCCTGTCTTCTTGCTGATGAGTAGAAGACTGTCCTTGCATGCAATCTCACACAGGAAACAGCAGTAACATTCAAAGAACATTCAGATAATTAATTTGTCTTTAATACCTGTTTAAAATATAATAAACCTACATACATTTATCTGTTCAGAGTTTATATTGCAAATGCACACATTAGTATGGTATTCTTGTCACAAACAAACACAGTCCCTCTTTCCTTGGAAGAATTGATTAATCCATAAAAAAAAGCTCTTCCTCCTCTAAATTATTACCCCAACAGGTCTGTTTTTTCAACTTACATCCTTATGAACAGCATTCCAAAATAATCCCTCCCTCAGTTTGCATCAGTCCAAGTGGCATGTGGATGGGGATGTTGGCTTGGCGTGCCAGGCTGAAAATATGGGGTAGAGGGAAAACAAGGAAAAAATAAGACATAAACTAACATCAGCAGAAGAAAATCCATGGAGAAACACTGCACCAGTTAGACTGCCTCAACTGCACACTTTCTCCACAAGCCTTGGTAACACATTAGTATTGGACCCTGGTTAAATGGTCGACGCGGCCCTCCCTACATCCATCTATCCATCCAGATGAATAGTAATGACTTCAGAGGACAGCCCCTGCTGAATTAAACATTTCCTTCGAATGAGGATCTTATTTTCCTTCTTTAGATGGCAGAGTGGGGCCAACATTTTTTCTGCTGGCAGAGGTACTTTATCATTGTGCAGCTCAGGTGCATTGGAGGTCAATGACACAGACCCAGCATTGTTCTAATATATTCCATCTCAGGGCAAATGAGATGCATTTCACTGTGAACCTTCAGTCTCAGGGTCAAGCCGCAACTGCCCCTGTAATCTATTTGACTGCCAGATTCAGGGCACTGTTCTGGGAAAGCAGCACGTGCCCAGCTACATAATGGCTGCAGCTGCAAACCAGGGTCCAATCTCCCTAAAGTGTTACCCAGGAAATCCCATGTGATTGAAACAGTCCTATCTCTCCCATTTCACACTGTGCCTGTGTATTATATTGTTTCATGTCCAAGCTCACCCAGAGACCATGACTGATTTATCTTCTTTACCCTTTCTCTCTTTTTTTTTTGCCTCTTTCCATGGTTCCTCTACTTTTCTCTTGTCTCCACTTTCTCTCTCCTCTCCCACATTTCTCTGTCCTTCTCCTCGTCTCTCTCATATCAGGTCGTCAGCTGACCATCTTCAACAGCCAGGCATTTATCAAAATCGGTGGCAGTGGAGAGAAGGGGCGCCACTTCCAGGGCCAAATCTCAGGCCTGTATTACAATGGTCTGCAGGTGCTCAAACTGGCTGCAGAGGGCGATCCCAACGTCCAGACCCAGGGTAACCTGCGTCTGGTGGGTGACGTACCCTCAGTGCTAACTACTGACACCACCTCCACCACACCGCTGGCTGATATGTCCACTACAATCATGGAGACAACCACCACCATGGCCACAACAACCACCCGCAAACAGCGCTCACCCACTATGAGGGACAGTGTCACACAGGTGAGCAGTCATGAGCCTTTAATTCAAGTTTGTTGACTCATAGTTAGTAGCTAAAAGAACAAACCATAGCTAAAAGGAGGCTGCCGTTTGAGTCATTAGGCTGGGGAGATATTTTGGTGCAGTGCCTTGTGATGGAACATTGCCAGTTAGTTTTAATTGGCTTTCTACAGTTCCTTCAAAATCTCAAAGTGCTGAGAACAATATCTGAAAGATTAAACAGCATGTCCAAGTAACCAGATGGCCCTCTTTGGACAAGCAGACGTGCATTTCAAAAGAAATCACACATCAGCTGCAAGGTCAAACAGTCACATCCTGAGCACAGTGTTTTGTGTGAGGCTCCCCTTGTTAGCCCTCGGCCACATTCAGATGTTCAAACAGCCCCTGAGACAGAACAGCTTTGAATGGCTAGTCCAATTAGACCAATCAACACGGCAATTTTGATTTCCTTTAAGAAGATATGGCTGACTAAACCCCAGAAGTGGTAGGATGCTGGAAATTACAGCACATCCCGACAGTTTAACAAAGGCCGGAGGAGGGGAAGAGCATAATGAAAAAGAAATCCTGCTGCTGCAGCAACAGCACAACAACTTAGGGTGCCATAAAGTTATATTTACGACTCTCCTTTACACGGATATGAAAGGCTGTGATTTATGGTCTGATGATTAACCACATGTGCTAAGCGTAGCTATCACCATCATGGTAAGCAGCAATTAGCAAACAGTAGGGAAACGCTCTCGCTGACATACTGGATGATGAAAGAGGCGGGTGATCCAGGCCCACTACTCTCATATAAGAGGCTGCATGTGTTCCAGGGGGGAATATGCTGCAGTCCACATTCAGTATCATTAGCAACATCGTGGGTGTTGTGCAAAAAAATGTGTGATCCAGGTCATCATTTGAAGAAATGATGTTGGGTATACATTATGTCAGCTATTTCGGTGGTATTGTAATCACTTTATGCTATTATTACTTGAAAACTCTCATCTTTAAAAGCTGTCCATTTCAGATTTTAAACTTCAACTGCCCAACAAACTTTGATGTTGCAGGAAACACAAGAGCAAGGCGCCAATTACCAGCGCGTTTCTCTTGTTCGGTTCTGTTCATTAGCGCTATTCATATCCACAGAAGCTTATGTGAGATCAGTCAGTAAGCCAGTAGTGCTCGTCTCTGACAACCGCAATCAGCAGATTCAAAATATATTTAGACCAGCCCATTCTTCGTCCCTTTATCATCATCTCAAACCTTCGCAGATTCCATCCTTTGAAAGTTCTATCTGTCTCATTTGGAATAAAAGCAGGACTGCCAATTAGAGTGAAGTCAAGGTGAGGCTGCACAATGATGCCACTTTGTATCGTAGGTTCAAAGAAAATTGGACTGTTAGTTTTGTATCAACTGTTTGAATTTATTTTTTCTTGTACATAAAAAAAAAAGGCACTTAATGAATCCTCCACAGCCTCATCAAAGTAGTGCACTGTTGCCAGATGACAGGAGATATGAAGGTGGTCATGTTCAAAACTGTTCGCCCAAGCATTTGCCTTCAGTCATGGTTGGAGCTGCCATGTAGAATTCTTGGACTTTGTTAGTCAGAGCTCCTTTACAGCCAAAGCCGTCTTGAGCATGTCCAATTGGCATGACTCATTTAGATGAATGGTCTCTGGTTTAGTCTTCCTGCATCTTCTCTGGACAACATGAGATCAATGGAACCTGACTCCAACATGCCACATGCAGCCATCCACTCAGTTCGATATCATATCTCTCTCCCCCAGACGTTTGGCGGGATCATTCTTCTGTGTTCAGCATATAACGAGCTTTTACAGCAGCAGTCTATGATGTGAAATTGAGAGACATAGACAGCCCGGTTTGATAAATTATCTGGAACCATTTTAGGATAGCAGAGGGCTCTTGAGTGTTGTATGCTTCTCAGTTGTTACAAGCCTTAATGTGTAGAGTATTTGCTGACAGACGTTTATGTTTGGTCATAAAATAGCAGAGTCCCACCTTTAGAGTGCTTTTTATTGCTAAGGCTCTATTTTTTTGCAAGTGTACACACATTTAACAGCTTCTTCTTTATTATTTTTATGTAGCTGGCTGCACATAGTGTATTGTCATGATAGCTCAAAATAGCATTAAGGCTGTGCTTGAGAATGAATAGAGACTGCCAATGAGTTACTCATCTACATACTTTAATGATCACTGAGGCAATATTTCGCTGTGTGCACAAAAACTTAAACGCGTTATTGGGGTATATATTTGGTTACACTGATCATTCATACAGATGGTCCCAGTGTGACTGACTATTTGCTATTATGGGATTTGTTTTTATTTTCTTCAGCAATGAGGAACAATCATACAGAGATGCTTCAGTGAAGGAAGACAAATCTAAATTTAAAATTGTCAATTACAAACAGTTGTTATCTTGTAAAAATGATATAAAAAGAATTCTATAGATTTGAAACAGCTGAGAGGAACCAGGCAGTGTATGATATATTTTACATTTGGTAGTTCTATCCTGGGAAAAAGCCTGTGGTACACAAGGCACAGTGTTTGTTTTAGTATTTACAGTATAGCAGCAAAAGCAGTTTTGAATAAACTGTAGCTAAACTGACAAGTAATAACTAACTCAAAATTTAGGCAGTATGAGTATAAGGGACAGAAATTGTCAATTCAGAGTTCTTGGCACAATATTTGTTGAAAATATCTTGGAAAAACCTAAATATCTTGGTCCAATGATATTTTACACTGTGCCCACTGACATATACAGTATGTGAACAGGAGTGGTTGTCTCTCTCAACCCTGCGATCTGTTTAAGGTGTACACAGCTTCTCACGCAGCTTCTCACTCATTGACAGTTGTCATCAGGTTTAGTTCACCCACAACAGGATAAGCAGTACAGATAATGAATGGATGGATGGAAGTCTAGAAGACCGGTAGGATTATTTTATTTTATCCCCATTTATGGCTGTCAGGAGCCAACAGGGAAGGCTGGAAGAGGTCGCTAGAGCACATGCTCTATGGACCCCAATAGTAAGTGGAAAACACCTGTGGAAGATTATAAATTAAGCACCACTGAGCAATTTTCATAGGAGTGAGTGGCACCTTGTTTTATCTGATATCAAGTTCTCCTTAATTCCTCCATGGAAAATCCTCTTCCTTCTTCTTCTTAAATTTGTTTTATTTTCTGACATAAATATTGTCATCATAGATTTGTTAGATCACAATTTGATCTGTAACAGTATTCTGCAGTGCAGCATTGATACTTTAATACTCTAGATTACAGTTTTATACTGACAATCAATGATCTGCAGCAAAATAATGTTTGGAGTTAACCACTAAAACCTGCATCAGTTATGAGATTAAACGTTTTAGCAGATTTCTCATCAGGTCATCCACTCCTGTTGTTGTCCTTGACCTCTCCAGATTCCTCTACAGAGGTCGCACTCAATTTTTGTCACTTTAGCCTACAGAGGCAGTTTTGTTCTAACATTTCTGTGTCTTTTAATACTGTGTACATATTTCCTTTGTGCTCTAGCTGTGTTTTAATAGACTGAGAAATATGTATATGGTTATAAAAGCATCGCAAAGCCAGAACAAAGTCTAATGGTCGCCTAAGACTTTTGCACAGTCCATATACATATACTGTATCATGGTTTACTGTATTAACTTCTGATCTTCACATTTCAGATATTTTCATGTCTTTATTGAACAACCATAAAAACCTTATAGTGCTGGTTGAGATGTATCAACATATGATATGATAGTATATATATATATATCATCATCATTGTTGATACATACACACACACTTAGTTAGTTCATTCATTATATGGACCATAAGATGTTATTGTGTACAACAATGTGTACAAACACAGTAATAGCATAATAAATACTGCATTTGTTAAAGCTAACAGGAACTACGGTGCTCTGATGAAAACCCCAACTCGGTGGAGACATAAGACCAGGGTGGCAGAAAGCAACCTAGCGGAAACCCAAATTTCAATTTCTCCAAAAGCTGTGAGCTACAGCCGCGCTGTAGCTTTGATCACAGTGGAATAATGTGCTTTGATGCTTAGAATAAAAGATCTACCTTTTGATGTGCATGTGGGGGTCTGATTTTTTCCCTCACCCCCTGATACTGTGGGTTTCCATAAAACAGTCGGAGTCATCACTTGTCTCGCTCTGACCCAAATGTGGTGTCAGAGTGTTATAAAACTAAGATCACATGCTACATCCTTGCTGCTGCTATCTTAAGTTGAGAGCACTGCCAGGTGTTTGTGATCTCTCTCTGATTTATGTGGATAGATGCGAGACGGCTCAAAGCTGTTTCCTTGTTGAGTAAACCTGGAGACTGAGGAGGAAAGCTCTGACCAGTGTCATACTGGAGAAGGGAGTTTTGTTATTTTTCATCCACGAAATTACAACAAGTACTGATGTTTTGGATGTTGGGTTTACAAGTGTGTCACAGATGTTGTACTAAATAACAACTCTGACAACTGCCAGAATCTTCAGCAGCCAGCTGACAGTCAGAGACACCGGATTATTTCATCATTTCTTTCCATTTATAGCTTCAAACACATTTATTGATGTCCAGGTTGCGTAATTTAAAGTGCCCATTTTAAAGGATTCATTATGTGCTGTGCATGGATGGAATGCAAATATGAGCGCATGTTTGATGAAGATGTTGCTGGGAAACTGAAGCTCGATCAGTTGACAGTCCCAGGTGATGTGAACACACATACTAACTCACAAATGTCATTAATAAATGATCACACCGAGGCCGCGAATTAACAAGAGAGGGGAAAGCTCTGCGTAGCAGCGTGGCGCTTGAATCCGTTATGCTGATAAAAGCCCCTCATTTTCTATCAGATGACCCCATCTTGAATAACAACCACAGGCTGAGAAGAGGGGAAGCGAAGAGGTTTGGGTGTCTAGACGTACAGCTGTGTGAGTCATGGAGCAGTGAGGACAAAAAAATTGAAACCACCTTGTCAGATTTAATCTAGCGACCCCCCGATGCTCTACCTGCTGCACTAGCAAACCTCATGTCTACTGTCTTCTTTATCAAATGGTTCAAATGTCCGCAAGCAAGTCTTCCAAGAAAGGGAGTATTCTGAATAAACAGGAATAAAGAGACTCCATGTATATACTATATATGCAGTAAAGAAAATCCTAGTTCTTTCACTGTCTGATGTCTGTGTGTGTGCCCACATGATGGAGGAGGCCCACAGTTTCAGAGCAGCTACATCTCTTTGATTGGTGTTTGGTCAGAAAGTTTTTCCACTTTGGCTTCACATCACTGCTTATATAAATACACATGGGCACTACTCATAAAGCACACCCACCACCATATTACCACCATATTTGCTCCTACTAACAAATTGCTCAACAATAAACCTTCATGTCGTAACCAGAGACAGATTTTTCACCTACAGCCTTTTCATATTGTACCTCCCCTGGTGTATTAGCTTGTGTGAAAGGAGATATCGGTGAAGCCAGAGATGTTCACTGTGACTGCCAGAGACGCTTAATCCTGTTATATGTTCTGTGTATCCCCTACACAAATACAATTTGTCCTGACTCCATCTCCTCTCCTTCCTGTGTTCTTGCAGAATGCGGATGACCTCTTGGTAGCATCAGCTGAGTGTCCTAGCGATGACGAAGATTTGGAGGAGTGTGAGCCTGGAAATGGTGAGTCAACTCAGGGAGTTCTGTCTTCATTCTACTTAGTAGTCAAAAACAAAGTGAAGCCTAGAAACAAAATACTTACTATACTACTGCTGCTTTTATATGACATTTTGAGACCACACAGAACTCTGTATGCACCTCTGATTAGCCATATGTGTGCCCTCCACCCTTTCTTATTGGGTTTCAAAGCAGCAGGCCATCAGTAGCACTGTAGTCCATCAATTGCTTAGCCAAGTGGTAGTGTCTGACATTTACCCAGCTGTTGCACCAATCTCCTGCCCCGACTTTAACAAGACAGGATAGTTCCAACGTGGAAACGCAGCTTGTTCTGCGCAGCACACAGCTGCAGCCTGGCAGGCCCGGTAGCTGAGGCGCTGTTAGTGTGAACAGCAGGGCAAGCAATGTTCTGACACCATGACAGGAGGTGGAAGTTAAAGGCCATGTGTTTTACTCCCTGTCTATGTGGTTTCTAGCTCTATTAGGCTGGCCATATTTGAAAACTGCCAAGAACCATGTACAGTGTAGCAGTGTGATTCACATTACTGCAGCCGCTACAGCGAGGGCTCCCAAAAAATGTAAGAAACACAAAAGAGACAGGCTGAGTTACATTTAATAGCATTTCATGCTGAAAGACCCTGTCTGACATGATTTTTCTTGTAATATAGCTTTACTGATTTAACTTGAGTGTGGGTGGCATGAAAACAAGAAATTTTCTCAATGAACTATCTTTAAAACGGTGCCAATATACAGTACATGCTGTTAAAGTGCCAACTTAAAATAGTACAAACACTTCTTCTAGAGTCACTTTAATAATATATAGGGCAAAAATCGAACCAAGCTGTGGAGAATGGAAAATCATTACACCACTAATAAAAAACACAAAAAAATAGGCGTGGCTTAGACTTTAACCATGGCGTAGACTGTTGAGGAGGAGATGGACAGATGGACCACGCTCTTTTGGAAATGCACAAAAAAAATACTCTCTGATCTTTGACATACAGTATATTTAGCCAATAATAATTGACTTAAAAATCATTTGTTTCACTGATCTCAGTGAGCTCACGCTCAGCTGATCAGCGCAGCTCCTGAGCAGTTAGGACACCTCCGGAGCTCTCCTACATTTTGGTGTAGATAAGAGTTATTTCCTAAGTTCAGAATACTGATTATTTGCTCCCACTCCCAAAATGTCATCACTCTGAGAATTTCTGACAAGTTAGCAGTGGTTTCCTGCTCTGAAATGCTTACTGAATTCAAGCCATGTTTCCCAGGCTGTCAAAGAAAGAAAAGCCACAATGAGAATGCACGTGAGCTAATTCCACATGATTTTATGAAACAGAAAGAAATGCAAGTTACAAAAGTGACAACGTATCACTAATCCCAACATGGATCCAGCATGAATTATACAACAATGTGATCAGATTATCCTAAAGTCTACTCTAATGTCCTGATGGTAGAGCAGAGCTATGTTATTAAAAAAGAGGAAAAAAAAGAAACAAAGGGGGTGCGAGAGGTGCTTCACTCCCTAAACTTTAAAAGATTTTCTCAGCAACAATAATATACAATATATGTTGGACTGTAAAGAGCGGGAGATTAGCACAATCGCTATGTTTGTGAGGGGAGAAACTGATCTGAACATGTGTTGAAAAACTCAGGTGTAGCACTCTCCCGCGGTTTCCTCTGTAGGTGGTTTGGACCGAAATAGAGACTCAATTCCCTTCTTATCGAAGGAAAGAGAAATGAGAGTTTTTCGGTGGATGCTATGCCCAGGATTAATCTCCCATGGGGAAATCCAACTTTCTCTCTCTCTCTCTCTCTCACACGCGCGCCCGCATATGCCGATACAAACACAGAGAGCAGTAGACGTGCTCACCTTTCCAGACAGACACTTGTCTCTCCCATTCTGTGGGTGTAAACTTTTCTCTCTGCAGTCATCTCTCCTGAGAGGAACGACTAACGCGCCCGCGAACACGCACGCGCTCTGTATCGCACCTTCCAGATGCTGAGAAGAGTTCCAGCCAAGTGAGCCCACTGGGTCAGATAAGCCTTGGTGAACACGGCGGACATGGAGAGAAGAATCAACATTGTCTGTAAAACATGTCCCCTCTCCATCGCCGCTCCACAAACGCAGGCCTGTAGCAGTCATTGTATGATAGGTCCAATTCCCAGTGTTTTCAATTACATGCGAGAAAGCAGCTGGGTGTTATTGAACTGCCTTCAGGAAAGAGAAAAAAAATGTTAAGCACAGTTGTGGATTTTCTATTAAGTCAAGCGAGATATGAGTTCTGTGAATTCATAGGGATCAATACAGCTCCTTCCTATATAAAGTCAGTGGAGCTCCATCTGCTTTATAGATGTGTTTACCTGCAGCTCTAGTGTTACAACACACAATTGAAGGCATGCAGCTTGTTTTCTTACAACTACATTTGGTCCCAGAGTTTCTTGGCTGTCTAGAGCTAAATGATGACCCTCTGTGTGAAAAGCTCAGACAATGACTGTGCAGACAGCCACAGTCGCACACTTGCTGCCTGGCACAGGGTGGACACGGAACAGACAGAAAGGACGGGGCGCTGAGAAAAAGATGCGAGCAAGAGATGAGGTGGGAAGGAGCTGGAAGAGACTGACCCTCATTGAGATTTGTGTCACGTTCCTTTGCGCTTAAAGCAGAACGAAGGAACGGGGAGAGGAGAGAAGGAGGGAAGAAGGAAGAGGATGTAAAAATTGAGCGAGTGAGCAAAGTGAAATTTGCGTCCACGATTCCAGCCTTTCCCACCAGACTAATTAAACTTTGACTTTGACTGAGCCTTAATTACATCACCCAATTAAAGCTTTGGTTTGGATCTCCCAGTGCTGTTAATGAGCCTCTGTCAGAAGAGCCAGGAAGTGGGGACCTGGATTATGAAGATGAAACATGTAGTGGGGATGGAGTGATGAACTGAACACACGCAGACAGACCTATAGAAACTAACTTCAGATACAGCAACACTCAATTAGAGAAGATATTATACGAGTGTATCCTCTAACAACAAACCTTGCTTATTAAATCTCTTTCATTTTATCTTCATATTTCACTTTCAGTCTTTTCTCTACCTCGTCACAACCTCGCTTTCCTTGCATGCCTCCCAACTACTTATCAGTCCCAGGATGTTGTAGGCGCTCTATCGGTTTTACTCTGACAAGATCAGAGCTTTGAGGAGCTCTTCAATAATTCATCAGACGACGCGCTATAGACAACCTGTGAATGTTCTTTTTAGGTGAAACTCAGAGATGGGCTGATATATGAGGGGTAACCCAGACCGCTAAGCCCCCTTGTCCTGGAGTGACTTAGAACCTGGTCGATTGCTTTAGGTTATCATTTATTGATATTGGTTAACGATTTTTTAGAGATTCTGGCAAACAGCCACAGCAAACAGTGCAGGTTCCACAAGTTTGATGTTTTGAGATGTCAAGGCTTGAACCTGCATCCTCTGAATGAGCTCTAACACTAACACTAACACTGAGATCAGATAACAGGTCAGCATTATTACATCTGTTCTAAAACCTGCACTGTTATTTTCTATGGAAATGATGTGGGAGTTTAGACAATATCAACACTGTGCATATAATGAGGTGAATGGTCAATTTTGCACATTAGCTGCATGATCATATATATATTTTTAAAATGATTTAAATGTGTGAGTAAGAACAAAGACTACGGATCTACATTACACAGTAAGATAGGTATAAGGAGGTATAAGATATAAGACGACAAATGGCATTAAATAACACAATAGAAAAATCTGAAATTGAATAAAATCAGTTTAATATCCACTAATACATCTTTAGCAACTAATACAAAATTATAATATAAATTACAGTACGTTACTTTTTGCAAATTAGTTATATTGTAAAGAGGCGCTGTTGACCCCTCCTGTGAGATCAGACTCATTGAACAGTTCTTGCAGCAGTGCAGAGATATCTGCTTCTGGAGGTTTTGGATCAAGAATTGCACTTCTCACTAATCAGAGAGGTGTAAGAACGTAGCAGATGGTAGCAGAGCATGGCAGAGCAGGAAGGGGGGAGGCTGGGTGGAGCAGAGTTGTTAGCGCTTGATGAAGTTCTGTTCATCTCATTACCAGTCAATACACAGTATGTTCTCAATTTATTTATGATGCAAACATTTATTTATTTATTACGAATTTAACTGAAACTATAAATAACATCTGAAGTTAACCCAAAGTAGTGGATAAAAAATGGGATTTCTTCTTCATGCCACTTGGGATCTTTCTACTCACACTTGAGACTGTAAACAAACATCACAGTTTGTCCCAGGAGTGCGGTGGAGAAACACTGGTTCACAATTTGTCTGAAACACATGACCTAGTTATTCCATTTTTACTCAATTTTCCAGACGCCTGTTAGCTTTGCAGTTGGTGAAAAGGAAATGTATCAAAGTAAAGGCCTATTTTGGAGAGGAGATTTGAAGCAGATACACTTGGTTTGCATTGCAGCACCCTGATGGGAATAAAGAACGAAATACAGAGTGCATGAAGCAGGCCTGAAACGGGCCCAATGCAGCATCAGAAAGGTGGTGAAGCACCGCGTCACATTCCCATGTGCAGCTTGTTGTGAGATTTATATCGAGTGAGGTAATACCAGACTGGCCAGACAAAAACACATCCAGCGAGCTTCATGGTGTCGAGGTGACTTTGACTGTAGCTGATACGTGACTCTCAGTGAGACATGATATGAGAGGGACATCATCCCTTTGTGTCAGAATAATTCACTTTGCCTGAGAGCGACAGCAGCAAATGCAGCATTTTAAACAGTTTATTGAGCCACAAGCACGAAGCTGGTGCACAGCTTCCATGGCCATAATTGTACCTATTGTGGCCTAATTTAAGAGCAAGCAAGGGAGAATGTCTCATGCTCGGAGGCGCTGTTGGACTTTTCATCTGCAGCCTAATCAAAGCTGAATTATAGAACGCTCAAACCCCAAACAACCTTTTTGCTCTAAATATTTCGAATGGATGTGAGCAAGGCGACGTGATTGGCACAGTAACGATGTTTGTCAGGAGACCGACATAGATGCATCAGTATCAATGTGCCCTGTTCTCATTCTGAGTAAATAGAGGGGGATGACTCATACTGTGGAGTGGCGTGTGGGTAGAGATAAAGACGAAATTTCATCATGCGGGCTCACCGTGATTTCACTGCCTCAGCTGTTGAAATCAATGGAGTCAAACTCGATCAATCAGGCTGAATATCTCACATTGTTTCTCCCTTTAACACTTAAATGACACTGTTACGTTATAAAAAGAAACCCCCACACATTGGGCTCATGGTAGATGTATTTTCTCAGCACCGTTGGCTCAAGACTGATCTCAGTCAGGCCTGGTTTTGGTTCAAGTGACAAGGTGAGTCAGTCCAAAGAGGGCTTTGATGTAAAATGAAATGATTACATAGCTTGCGCCAGGGTTCAAATACCTAAATGTCTCATGCTAACTTGACACTGACAGCCCCCTGCTTGTTAAAATCCATCAAATCTTGGATTAGCTATGGTTTTAAGTCAGTATGTGGTTCTTGGCAGCTCTCAGCAGGAGAACATGTCTGTGATCATGACATGTTATTTTTTTTTCTTTTTCGTCTTCTTTTTCTTCCCCCACTAACTCAAGTCAACTTTCTCAGCCGGTCGGCAACCTGCATCTGGGTGTTAACTGAACAATCAGAGCCGCATACAGAGCGAGTAAGGTGCAGTCGCGGGGGAAAGGGGACAGCCAATTGAAGCTGTTGATTGGGTTAAACTGTGGGTGCAGTCAGTGTGGGTCACACAACAGGAAATGAAAAGATGCTTCACTTGATAACTGCCTACAGTGCTCAGATGTGGTTCCCTCTGTGTATGAGGGTTAGGCTGAGGAAAATGTTTTTCCTTTCCTAGCCAATGCCTGCCCGTCACACTGGATGATGCCATAAGGCCTTCAGGCTGTGGCCTTTATTATAAGAGTACAGCAGAGTGGTGTTAGCAGTTTGGGGGAACAATGATTCACTTTTAAAATATCTAAGACATTCAGGAGGAAAATGCCATCATCGCTTTTGTTGTCACTGTTTTGTGAGCTCATATGATCTGGACTTAAAGTAGAACAATTACAGTAAGTGCTACAAGTAACAATGCCATCCATGTGCAATGTCAGGCACATGTACTGTAAGTGGGGCACGTAATGAGTGGAGATACCGCCTCCATAATGGGTGGGCTTCACGCCAAGCAGCAAACATGACGCTTGAAATTGCACTTGCATCGTCCCTGTCACACAGACAGATGGCAAAGTAAAGATAGACGCTTCCATCTCGTTCGTCACCCTCAGCCACATGTGTGTCCTGTATCTCCTAGGAAATAAGTTTTTTCTTTTTCCGTGACTTTGGTCTTCTTAAGAAAAAAACAAATTCCCAATGCACTTGGAAAAATCCTTCTCGACATAGCTACACTTTGTTCCTCAGATGTGCCGCCACACTCTGCTGTCCTCTCAGCCTTCAAGGTGAAATGCAGCCCTCAAACACAGAAAGAAATATCATATAAATAACAGATATAGCTTAAGCATTGCCATGGAAACTAGCCTTTCCAGCACTGAAATAAAAAGTTAGACAAAGGGTGGAAGATTTACTTAAGTATTTTTTTCCTTACAGCTCTCACATTTTGCTTAATTTCAAGGGCCTTTTCTCTTAAGTGTGTTGTTGTATGCTGAAATGTTGCCGTGGCTTTGTTAACTCAATGCTTCACCCTTTGTAACAAAGCCTTTGCTGTACTATGAGTGAAAATGTATGGTTGCATAACATGACAAGGTTTGGGAGGGGGGAGGTGGGGGGGTGGATCTGGGTTTGAGGTCTTGAAGCGTGGCTGAGCTGGCCACGGGGGATTTAAAAAAATATTTAAGCAAAAACTTCCCTTTAGACTTCCCCTATCATCCCTGAACTGTCTGACCCAACCCCTGCCTGACTGAGTAACTCTGATTTACCTCATCAAATGAACAAAGAGCCAGAGTCATGATTTTATGCTGGTGATGTTGGCATTTCTTTGGTCATGTTTTACTGTTACCTTCCCTTTTTCTCCCCACAAAAATGTACCATAATCTAGCCTCCCCTGCCATGTTTTAAATCGTTTCCTTGACTGTTACCCTTACACATATGCCAGACTGACTTATGAAGTAAAATGTAGTGTGTAAACCAACTGTTATTAATATTCTGCCATGTTCTGTTAACATATCCACTATATGTTCAACCTTTTATGCTCCTCACTGAATGTAACTTACTAAATTACTTTAACACCCAATAATCTTCATTTAATCTGGATGTTCATTTCACAGTGGGCTACAATCAAATTACTGAAGCCTGACGAGAAATTCTGGCTCATTAAGACAATTTTGTAGCTGTTAAAGAAGAGCGTGACTGCCCCATGTGTTTATGTGTGGTGTTTGGGAGGGAAGTAGGCATCAGGGACATGTAAGAAAAGGGAGCAGTAGTGTTTAATACTCTGTCTCTCAGTGTAATGTAGTGTGTACTGAGAGTTTTGGTTAGAAATTAGGGGCATCCGTTTCCTGCAGCCGCTCCTGAGGGTTTGCATAGCGATTAAGCTAATTAGAAATGAGCCATAGAAACCACCATGCCCGAGGGTGGGAGGGTGGGGGGTGGGGGTTGGTTGAGCCCATTCTTTATGAGAATTTGGGTTTAAAAAAAAAAAAAAAAAAATCAGAATGAATAATTCAACAATATTTATAATTTTTACAGTATGATTGTTTTCTACCCAGTAAAAGAAAGAGGAGAGGAGGTAAAGAACGGGTTGGGGGGTTGTTTATCACTATCCGAGAACAATCTTACACAGCTTTCTTTTTGTAATTTTTTTTTTCATGCAAAAATCATGCGGCCAATTTGTTGATGTAAGTGACCTGAACCTCGTGGTTTGCTATCTTATTTAACCAATGACAGCAGAGACATCTGAGCGTTAGTGTAGTAAGCCTAGGCAAGTCTAGAAAGTTAGCAGTGAAGGCTAGGCTGTGTAGTACAATAGATGTTAAGATGTGCAGTGTTAATTTGTAGTCTGTTTTTATCCTGTATTATTAACATTTAGGTCTGTGCAGTACAGGGAGTGAGGTCAGAGCAGTCAGGAACAGGTGCAGGATAGAGTATTATCTTCTCAGCTTGTATTTTACTTCAGTTCACAGTTAGTCAGCATATTAACTTTTTAAATAGAACAGACTAACTAAACTTATATAACTAACCTCATGTTAGGTTTTAGTGCTGTTCTAATACTGGTGTTGCTGTATTCATTTGAACTGTTTTTCTTCTGTTGATCTGCAGGTGGTCTCTCTCTGACGTGTTCTCTAACACTCTTTTCCTCCGTTGTCTCTTTCTTGTCCTAGGAGGTGAATTAGTGTTGCCCATAATAACGGTGGACTCCTTAGACCCCCCATCCATCGCTACCCGCTACCCAGTAATCCCCCCACCCCCCACCACCTATCGCCCTTTCCTTACCCTACTTGAAACCACCAAAGAGTCCCTCCCCTTGCCCAATGGCCGTCCCCCCTGCCCCTTGGACCAGGAAGACTGCGAGGAGACCATCGAGGTGTCGGCGTACGGCTCGGGGGAGATGACAGAGTCTGATGATGAGGACTATTATAAAAACTCCCCCCTGGTCACCGACAGGACTGTCCTCCCTCCTCCCCCGGCCGTTGAGGGTGGCGTCCAGAACCCCCGAGACCGCCATTTCTCCCGCTTCCCCAACTCCCACCGCCCACCTCTCTCCTCCACTCCCACGGCCAATCCCGACCAGCTCAGCCCACGCATCAAGCCGGGCGCTAGTGGCAGCAGCAGTAGCAGCAACAACATTCCTGCTGGGAAAATGAACACCCGGGATCAGGTGCTGCTGCCGCCGGCCCACCCCTCGTCAGATCCAGGCCACCGCAAAGTCCCTGGAATAACCTACCCCCCAAATTTCCCCCATGTTCCCACTCCAGACCCCACGTCTCCTGAGAGAGGGCTTCCAGGTGCTGTGGAGGTGCAGCAGTCCAGCAGCACTACAGGAATGGTAGTGGGTATCGTGGCAGCAGCCGCCCTCTGCATCCTGATCCTGCTCTACGCCATGTACAAGTACCGCAACCGCGATGAGGGCTCCTACCAGGTAGACCAGAGCCGCAACTACATCAGTAACTCAGCCACGCAGAGCAACGGAGCCCTGGTGAAAGAGAAACAGCCCAGCACTGCCAAGACAGTCACCAAGAACAAGAAGAACAAAGACAAAGAGTACTACGTCTGAGGGAGTACTGCTGTGACACAGAGAGACACACTTAGAGAAAGAATAAGACGAGAGAAAGAGAGAGAGAGGAGGAGCACGGAGAAAAGGCAGTATATGGAACCTAGAGGGTCATTTATTGTAAAACTCAGTATTGTCAGGTGGCCATACATGTTACCAATTCTAGTCTAATCAGATGGAGGCTGCAAAACAAGTTGGCAAGGTGACCATGGTTCTGTTCACACCTTTCAGCATTGCTTTGATTGATTTGGTTTATTAAACGTGGACTACGGTGTGGATTTAAGGGAAGGCTATTACACCTCAGCTCTCAACACATACTGTGCCAACATCCGTGTACCAAATGCTGATAAAACAGTGACTTATGGGTTAGCATATGACAGCTTATTTAATATCTCGAGTACTGTAGGAAAGCGCCACCATCAGTATTTGTGTCAGGGTCTGTACTTCATTCAGAAGTGAGCTTGTGGTGTAAGCCGTCACCTTAGTCAGTATCAACATTATTTTCCAACTAGGCTTGAATTATCAACTTGACGTCCCTCTGTAAAAATCAATATACTGCCAGCTTACAGAAAAACGGTGTCAAATCCAGCTCTCCCACCTCTGTAAGTGTTCGACATCTCTGATCTCTCTTTCTCTCTCTCTCGATCATTCGCTCATGTAATCCGTTTCTCTCCTTGTCTACGGTGCGCAGCAGCCCGATGCAACGTAAACTCTGCCGTGTTTCAAGCATGTAGTATTCATTTACGAAGAGACAAAAACTTTTTCTTTCAGTGGAGTTTAAAAAACAAAAAATATGATGATGACTGAAGATTATAACGACGTTCAACGTAGCAACTATGTGAGATACCACCGCTCCAAACTAATGGATGCTAACTTGTACGTTTAGCCGCCAAAAACTTGTTGAGGCCAAAACCCCCTTGGTCGTCCTTTGTTCCAGCAGATCTGTGTCATGTGTATCCAGGGCTATGAGGTGCCCTCTAGTGGCCAGCAGAGAAACTGTGTCACATCCTCACACTTACTAATCATCGAAAACAGAAAAAACCTCCAGCAAACAAGATGAACTCTGTTCTATATAATTATAAATATATGTATAGACGTTGCAGAAACCTATGGACCTAAATCGCGGGAGTGGAAAAATTAGCGTTTGCAGGTAATGCACAGCGAAGGTGGACTTGAGGATTTTTGACATCAGAACAGTTTCACCTCTCAATCTCTTGCTCCCCCTGCCAGACCGCCCCTCCCTACCCCCTCATGAACCATATTGGCTGATGCAATGCCTTGCTGCGAGACTCAGTCACTTTGGTTTGCTTTTTTTATTTTTTCCTTTTATTTGAGTCTTTTCTCTGGAGAAATGAGAGACATTTCTGGGAAACTCTGAAATCATTCTTGCTGGAGTTCCATTATGGAGAGAACGAGAGAGAGAGAGAGAGAGAGAGAGAGAGACGGACCTTGCAGGTGAAAAGAAGCGCCTGTCTTTCACCCCTCTCTAGCCTGACTGGACTGACGGCAGCCAATGGGCAAAGCAAACTGTGTGGGGCAGAGCACACAAATAAAAGGTGAAATGGCAGTTCCCTGGAAGATGTACAACAGAACTCTAGTATTCCAATTTTCTCAACTCTATTAAAAAAAAGAAAACTGTACCATGAAAAGAAAAGAAAATCCTGAAAAAAGTTTGTGAAATGTCTAAATATTTGACTCTCATCCCATTATTAAGAGAAATGTGTTTTCCCTGCTATCATTCCTGTTTGGAGACAAAAAAAAGACTGATTCTGGGAAACTGAAATTTCTATGTATTTTCTTTTGGTAATTGAGCAAATGTGATTTGGGTTATGAAGATGAAATCACACCTTCTCCTTTTCCAGGGGAGTAAAGTGTCTCTCCTTTTATTCCATCCTCCATCTGTCATCCTCAATCTATTTTTTATTTTTTTTGTCCTGCATCTGCTCCTTTTTTCTCTGTATGGCAGATTGTATGTCCCCATACCCTGTGGAGAAAGCAGGCTCTTATCATCCATTTTTATTTGTTTTATATCTATTTCTGTCTATGAGGCTGGAGACAAGATGGCAGCCGGTTTCATTTGACAGGCTCCATCTATGCGCGCTCCTGTCCCGTTTGTCTGGTTTCTCTTTTCTTCATTCCAAACACACTCCTCCCAGTATCTTCCTGTTCTTTCTAAATGTTATTGTAAAGTGTTCCAGTGAGATGACTCTAAATATGTGTACATTAACAGAGGGAATACACTTGGTTATATACTTCTTACCCCCCTTGTTGTGTGGTCTCTTTATGGTCTCCTTTTGGTCTTCATGGTCTTTAAGTCAATTTCTTTTCTTAAATCACACAGGTAGAGGACTGGACAGTTATAGAAATAGCTGTGCTTGATTTATACATCAAGACTACATTTGATGTACCAGGATGCTGGGTAATCCTACTATGTGTGAATTTAACCTTCTACATACAGACTGCATTCATTTTTACTGGCAATGTAATTTTTTAGAATTGATTATAATTTTATACAATTCTATACATTGCACCTTTTAATGCTGGTATTTGCTATACATAACCAGTCCAAATATATTAATGGTGTTTATGGACCCTTTCACAGCCTACATCATGATTACGTCACACATAAATCATGTTAGCCGGAGGCAAAATAAAGGAAACCTGGAGGAAAACATGTTCACTTCAGGCTACTGTACATTCCCTTTAGAAAATAGCATCTTGCTGTGTTGCCTGGTACCACAATTGAACAAGTAACGGCTCTAACTTGAAATTTTATCTACTAACATTTGGGGCTTCCAGTCAAAAACTGTGGTTAGATGGGATACAACAAGGACTAAGACAATCATTAAAAATTGATTGACTTAGTCAATCAATTATCAGGTAAGTTACCTTACCTGATACCTTACTGTATCAGGTAAGGTAACTATTTTCTGTTGCAGACTGATATGTCATGCCAACCTGATGTCAATCAGAAATGTAGCATAAAAAAATTAAGGTCATCTGATTTTGTTCCTCCTAACATTGGTTCTTTTAGTCAAATATTCACAAATATCCACACCTACAATAGACAGAAGTGAGTGATCACTTGCCACAAGGTGTTTCTGTTTACAGAGAGGTATTAATCTGTCAGAAATGTAAGTAAACAATTATTTAACACAACTGACAGAGGACTATTTCAGGTCCTTATCTACAAATGAGATACTCATGTGCCAACCACCTCCTGCTCAGCGATAGATTATCAAGAAGGCCAATCAAAACTGAAGGGAGGGCAACATACTGCATGAGATAGAAGTAACGGGTGCAGGACGATGTTCTGCAAGGAACTGATGTTGTAACTTCACTTACAGTTTGCATTATGGCACTCCATCATATCTAAACACACCAACAAGACGGAGTATATTTTAATTCAGTGCAACGGACTACACTGAACAACACTATTATCTCTAGACTGTAAGTTTTTTTTTTCAGTATCAAAGTAATGCAGTACTAGCAGTCTGTATGTTTGTGGCTACAAAAAACACAGCACAATACACACAGTCACTATGGTAACATTCTTCTGAGAGGTGACCCAAACGGAGCAGACACTTCACTCAGTCGTTAGGCTGTATTACAAATCTGGGGCTGCTAAAGGGAATTTTTAGCAACACTCACCCAGAGTCTGGATCAGTGTTGGACAGCACCTCTGGAGCCGGTGGAGCAGAAGAACACTTCAGCACTGATGAGCTGCTGTCACTGTGAAGAGAAACAAGAAGAGTCAACTCAGTGATGCTAGTAACAGCTTTTTCTATTCCCTGCACTAACATCCCTTCATTGACGCTGCCACTTTTTGCCTATCAAGGTGTTGCATATCTTCATATCCACAGATGTTCAGTCAGGATTGGTATTCTATATGTGCTGCTTGGCTGTGATCCCACAAACACAAAAGATATGTGTAAACGTGTCTAATTTTAATCCTACTGACTGAACACATTTCAAGGCCAAAAATATATGTTCTGTTCTGGAGGTGTTCAGTTTTATTTTATTTCATAGATTGTGAGAGTTTTGTATAAAACAACATTATAACATTTCTGGATTTCTGGTTTACCGAAGGCGAGCATCAGTATCATTTAGATCAGCGTCTTGTTAAACAGACAGCCTCTAAAGGGGAAGACTTTTTCAATCGTGAAAGAAAAATCATCACAAGTAGCCAATTAGCTTGGTGGAGATGTTTAAAAACTGTGGTGAGAGCATGCTAATTTTCCAAAACTTTAAAGAGCAATCACACAAGTCAAGAACTGTCCTCAGCACTTCTCCAATCAGGAGCAGCGTGCAGCAGCCAGCCTTCTGTTCAATGCTGAGGCAAAGGTAAGCGTTCCAGTGCTGCAGTGGTAGCTCACTCCTACCATGCACGCATTTAAACTGTTTCTGTCCTACATCGACAACACAAGATTCTCCAACTGTTGTTTGATCGTCCATATTGTGAGCATTGTAAGTGACTGATAAGGTATAAATCAATAAGGAAATTAGAAAATAATTGACAGTACACTAATAGGTAGGCTTTCACTATTCTTAATTTATCTTTATGCATTGGAGTATAATTAAGGCCATAATTTGAGATCTATGTTGTTCATACACATTCGAAACATTTCAAGTCCACTAGTTCTACTAGATGAGAGGAAAATGGGATTTTAGTCTAAGGTAACTGTAGTGCATTAGACAGGGAGTGATTCACACACTGCTATGCCAGCAGCTCTGGCTTGGAAAGGAAAACTGTGCTTATTTTTTATTGATAGCTTAGAGTTTTCCTCATAACTGAGTTTTATTTGATAGTGCAGCTTTCTTTACCCCAGTACCAACACACTTCTTCAGTGCCAGTACAACTTTTTTTGCCAGGTTTGGTTTCAAGGCCAATTCTTTTTTTTCTAATGCTAAAATCTAGTCCTCGTCCTTTCTCTGGGAGCTTTGAGTTGAATGTTAACATCACAATGCTAAAATGCTGACATGAACCAGCATGTTGTTTATCATCTTAGGCTGCGTCCGAAATCACTTATGTACTATGGTACACTACACGAAATTTAAGTCTAATACGATGGTCACTACCGTGTGTCAGATAAGGATGAGAAGTGCTGAAGTTCTTGCTGTCACTTGGCTGACAGATATGATAGACTACACGTTTCCACCCAGCCAATCACAGCTCCCCATCGCTGCCAGAGACAAGACTGATACATTGTTGTACCTTAATGTGTCTATGCAAGTGTTCTCCGGTCTTTAGGGGGCATTAGAATGGATGATTTGCTGGCTTAATGCTAATGGCAGTATATACCCACTGATTTGTTTGCATCATTTTTATTGTGTCATCTATCAAGGACACTTTAAAAAGGCAGTGGCGTTGTGTCACAGCTCCGAAACGTCCTAACAGAAGTAATGGACAAATAACTATTTTCATCCACTAGCGCTGACTAGCACTAAATAAAGAGAGAGAGAATCTGTTATTGAGCTTTTTCAGTCCAAAGTGAGGGACACTGAACAGCACCATGCAGCATGAAGTTTCAAGGCCCAACAACAATCATCCCAGGTACAGTGTGTCTGTCAGCTGCTCTTCTGTCGGCACGCCACCGTATTGTGGTGGGAGTATAGTCTGGCCACCTAGTGCACCACCCAGCATGAGCATTAATAAAAACTTCCCCGCAAGAGAGGAAAGAGAAGACGATTAAATGGTGCTGGGGGAGCAACGCTTGTGTTCTGCTGATACCAGCACATTCCCCGTATCCCTGTGTCTCAGCTGACCTCTCAACATGGAGACAAGCTGTCTGACTGACTGCTTAAACAGGCAATATTTTTGCCTCATCTGCTCATCAGTGTGCTCATAACAAAAAAGCAAACTAAGCATAACAAAGTGGTGCACACCTTGCTGAGATCATTTGCAGCCAATACTGAACGCACAACCAGCATTTACAAGGCCTGCATCCACAATCGGCTAATGGGGCATGTATGGCAATGAATGCACTTCCAATCGCAGCACTGAATCGCCCAATAACAGCTTAATTAAAGAGCTGATCTAATCTTCCTTACAGTCCAAGTGGTAAACATGTCTGCACTGTACATTTTAAACATATGGAAATAATTACTGAGAAACACTGTGAGGAAAATACACAAACATGACCGAGGCAAGTAGAAGGGGCGGGGGAGGGTGGGGAATGAGTGGGCACAGCAAGCTGCGGAGACAAGGCAGGATGCTGGAGAAATGAAGTGACCTTTAATACTGCAGCAAAACATGTAGCAAAAACAGAAGTACAAGGAAGTGCCAAAGTGAAATCAATGAGCAGCATAGCATGTGTACGATTCTATACCTGCCAAGTGCTGCAGTTTGCATCTTGGCTGTCTGAAGCCTCCCTGCTTCATTGGATGCTGCTGTAGTTACCTTGAGCCCTGATCAGAAACAGCTTCCGTCTGCTCATACGAAGACTGCTCTTCCATTTAGAGAACACACAGCTACTGTCAGTCTGGATATTTGTTGACTTGAATCACTAGATGTAAATAAAGTAGTGTTTGGCTATTCTGTGCCACGGACAGGATAAATACTCACAGACGGATGGATGGGTACTACAGTACATGCTATGTAAGGCATCAGGTTATCTTTCAGAGACAATGAGATACAGCAAAGATTCAGCTGAAACTTATATTCCTCCTGAGGATCATCCAAGCATTGATTGTAATCAGAGACATATTCATACAGAACCCTGAAGTGAGACAAGAACGTCCTGTCCTGGAAGCAGACCCTTATAAAACAAATGTTTTTTTACTCAAGAGATACACTTTTTAGTTATTATCTAACCCGATCCTGATTCCTTCTCTGTGTATTTCACGCTAAATTGTTTCAGATTCTTAAACTAAATCTAACATTAAAAAAAAACAACCTCAGCCTACACAAAATGTAAAATATTTGTATTTTTATAAGTAATAAAGTCAGCTAAGATCTGTGGTTCAAGTATCCGCCCCCTTAAAGCTGCTTTATGGTTCTGTCTGATAAATATACGCTCTACGTACTGTAGGGAGTAGCTGAGTACCTTATGCTGCATCCTGAGATGCACCTCCCCAGAATGTATCTAGTGTCACGTCAATGCAGATCACCAGAACTGCGACTGGTCCACTTGGTAGGGTCGTATTCGGTCCAGTACAATGAATTAGGCATGTGCCTGTCTTTTGACGTAGGTTCCCCAAAGATGCATTATTTAGCACTATGAATGACAACTCACTGGTGCAGTGACAGCTGTCATTGAGTGTTAAAGGAAACCCAGCATAGTCCCTTAGACAAAAGGAGTCCAACAGGGGTTGCAAATGTTACATATCATACAAATATGCTGTGAC
Source organism: Anabas testudineus (assembly GCF_900324465.2). Taxonomy (NCBI): domain Eukaryota; kingdom Metazoa; phylum Chordata; class Actinopteri; order Anabantiformes; family Anabantidae; genus Anabas; species Anabas testudineus. Next base: position 28,200,016 of record NC_046627.1, read on the forward strand.
GGAAATCCAATCAGGATCATATTTCCAGGATAAGCTGAAGCTGAGTTTCTTTACCACCCAACATGAATACATTTGAAACAAAACAGGAAGAACTGGTTGCTCAGTCTCCTGCTTCCTCCTACCACTTGTTAAAACAAACCACTGACACTGTTAGTGTCTGGTGGTTGGAGAAACAACTATCGATTCATAAGTCAGCAGGTTAAAGAAACATGGTCAACACAACATAACCTCAGAACAATCACCAGAGACCAGTGACTTGTCTTTGCTAGAGTAAAGTCTTTGTATATGTCATTTGTTACTTGTTAACAAGAAACTGCAGTATTAAAAAATTAGGGATATGTTTGAAGTCAAAATTATGTCTCTGTTTTGTTTTGTTTTTTTCACATCAGTCGTTTAAAATGAAAATATGTTGATCTCAAAAATCCATTATGGTTCAGGTTGTTTTAATAATAGCATTGTTAGCGTAGGATGAACCAATATTGTAGAAAGTTGGTTCCAGCTTCTTCAATCTTCTGTTGACATTGATGAAAAGGTCAAAAATAAATTTAGCTTAATCTCAAAAGACAAAATTTAACAACAACAACAACAACATTCATCAGCAAACTTTCAGCAGCTACAAAGGGACAATAGTCCACCTCTGCCTATTATTCACCACCCACTAGAAGAGACACCCAGCGTCCTTGAATTAAGTTGTACACACAGCATTAATATTTAGCAACCAAACAGATCAGAGCTATTTTCTGATGGTGCACGATTGATTTTTAAAATTAATTCATTAAATATGCATTTCAGCTAAAAGTTTAACAAAGACTGACCAATCAAGAGCATACTAGTGAACGAAGGCGTCGTGGGGACAGGTCTTGTGACATTATTACCCTCATCGTATCCTAATTACTTTTGATGGTGCAACAGGTTCTTCCTGGAAACAAATGTGAGTACAGTTAACCATAGTCGGAATACTGCCTAGATTTAATTACCTCTGTCCTATATGACCATAGATTTGTGGTTTGATTAGTGGTTTTATTGACATGTTTGGCTGCCTTACAATTTACCCTGGTAAGAATAAGAAGGAGATGCGGTTTCGATTCTTTCTGTTGACAAGTTATTCGATGCTACATTGACTTCTTTTTTAAAATTGCTGCTACATGCACATAAACAGGTTATGAAGCACTTTACTGCGTGGTACTGGCTCAACTGCCGTCATGGTTTCAAGTGAGCCGAGTTAACACCAGGGGTGGGCCATATAGCATCGAAATGATATAACAATAAAAGGAAACCTGCAATGATTAAAAGCTCATTAAGATTAAGCAATTAAGATTATTGAATAGTGTTTTATCTCTGATTTCAGCTTGCAGGCATTTATTAGTGCAAACAAAATGACAAAAAGGACATCTCCCTTTTTTTTCCCAATGAGCTACTGTCATTAACTGTGTTTACACACACTAAAAGTAAGTAACAGGGTAACTCAGAGAAAGCAGCTTTCTTGAGTAGATGGTGAACAGAGATTACATGCACTTCCGCAACCAGATTACTTGAATTTCACATATACATACTGTGATTTCTTGCCACTTTCAGTCTGTTCTGAAACAAAATGTGTCCTTGCTTCTGGTTTTAGAGGAAATCACAACACCACATCAACTACGACTGTGTCCTGACTTTATTACTGATTAGGACAATAAAAAACTGCGTGCCTCCATTTTTGATGTTTCAGAAATATAATTGATCACTCTTTGCTTTGACTTCTCTTGGCGCTTTCTATAATGATTACGTCAGTATTTCTATTAAAGGGTATCCTTTTCGGATATTTTCCCTTTATCTGAAGTTCTACCGTGTCTTACTTTTTCTTATTCTATTAACAGTAATTTGATTTCATTTGGTTTCATATTGGTGTGTGAAAGGTAGAACTCACTTTGGATACCTGTTACCAAGTTTGTGCTGTCAGGATCCATTCTGAAATACTGTATCATTCTTTGCTTGTATTTTTCACCTAATAAAATGTTTTCAGACACTGACAGGTCTGGACTGCAGGCAGCCTCCTTTACTACTTTGCCATGCTGTTGTAATACATGCAGAATGTGGATTGCAATGTCTTGCTAAAATAAGCAAGGCCTAGCCTGAAAAAGACTGTCTGACTAGCAAAACTCCAAAACTCCAAAACTATACTATGTATATATATTGTTTGGCATTGATGGTGTCTTCACAGATGTACAAATTACCCAAGCCCCCCGTACCTTCACAGGTGCTGGCTTTTGAACTATGTTCTGATAACAAACTGGATGGTCCCTCTCGTCTTTAACCCAGAGGACACAGCATCGATGATTTCCAAAACGAATTTCACATTTTGACAAGTCAGACCTCAGGGCAGTTGTCCACCTCAGTTTATGTTTACTATGCTCAGGAAAAGGCACTGGTTTTTGAGATCATGCAGCGATTTTCGTTACACAATCCTGTCTGATGTTAATGCAATGCCCCCTGAGGGCCTGAAGATCACAGTTCAGTACTGGTTTCAGCCTTGTTCTTTGCATGCACTGATTTCTCCCAATTCTCTGAATCTTTTAATATTCTGATATTAAAATCCACAGATGATGAAATCTTTTTTATTTTAAAGTTGTTACAGTAGATACATTCCAACAGATACAGTATGGATTTTTTTTCCCAAATACTTTTCTTACAAAAAAATATGCTTCATAACTTCATGTGGAGAGATGTTGTTGAACCGGACTCACCACACAGCACTGCTGCTTCTAACCAGGGATTTTAATCAGGGAATCACAGCATCATACATGGCGGGCTCAGTTTCTTTATTCAAAAACCTGATTTTCCAGTTTTAACATTTAATATGTTCTGTTTGTGGTATTTTTAATCCAATTCAGGTAAAATGGTTGTAATTGATTTGCAAGTCTAATATAATCTAATATTAATTATTAGCAAATGTACAAAACATTCAACAAGAAGCTTTCTAATTTTTAGCCAGGGCTAATAATTTACTGGTTAAAATTAAAAACATCAACAGCAGCAGGTAAGCAGACAAAAAAAATCTGATCAGACTCAATAACAACAGGTAAAAAAGACACTTACATGCCATCCTTAACAAGTGACCATGTCAGTAAACCTGTCCTAAGCCAGGTAGAAGCCAGTCACTCTGTGGAAGCAGTTTTACTCTCAGTTAAATATGGTGATGTCATACATCAGCATGCTAAACTCCATTTACCACTCTGCCCTCAGTTTTACTTCTGGAGATGATTACAGCCCTCACAATTGCTTTCTTTATGATAAAGTTGGTTGGCTTTCAATATCTGAAAGATGTCAAAACCGCCGGCACTTATTTATCTACAAAGTCATTAGTGGAAAATTATCATCGTATCTTATATCTCATCCTGCTGCTTTGACGCTCCAGCCGATGCATAACACACTCCTGCGACTGGTTGTTGCTTCAGAACTGATCTTCTGTTAGACTGCCTTTGCTGAAAGAAAATCAATTTCAGTGAATACTGTTGTATGTCAGTAACAGTAAGCAAAGAAAAATCAAAATACTTACTGCAACCTGAAGACTGGAGACTGCTCCCACTGGGACTGCACGTTTTAAATTGTCAGTTTTCTTCATTAACGTGTTTGTACTTCCCTCTTACATCCCTGACATTTTAAATGTAAACAGGTCATTGCTTTTAAAAGCGTATGCGCTCAGTCAACCTATAAAGAAGAGTAAATAGTGTCAAAAGCAGATTCTGCATTGCATTCAGGTCTATTGTGTGTAAATGGCTTAACAGTTGATATTAACTATCACCAGTCGCATATCACCCAAAAAATCTTTTACTACAATACATTTGGGTGGTGCGTGGGTTTTGTATTACAGTAGGCCTCCTAATCCCTAAGGATACAAAGTAAAAAATCATCTGTAATCAAGGTAAAATAAAAACTAAACTGAACTGAACTGACACTGACTGAAAAGTCTATGCAGTACTTGCTCCACAGGGATTGAATCAGCACGATCAGAGAGAGAGCATCAAATCAAAAGCTCAGTTTGTGAATCTGGAGTAGAGGTTAGTAAAGGTAAGAAGGGAAAGGAAAAACAAGACTTCTCTGCTCTATTTTGTGTGGTGTTTCCTGCCTATTTCATCATCCCATCCTCTATCCTGGTGTGAGATGTACCCCATGGGCCCTTTTGCCGTTTACTCACCAATCTGTAAAATATGATGTGCACACATGCATGGATCATATAAAGATAAGACATCTCAAATATTCCCATGCTGAGCTTGATGACCTCCTCATATTTGCAACTCCTCCCACAGCCACAGCTTTGTTCATGCACCGCTCTGCCTAGCATTCATCAAATTAAAGGAGTAAAAAGACAAAAACAAAAACTGTGGCATCATTTTCCCCACTGGCAGAAAGCTTTTGCTGTAAACATGCCTGAGAACTTGGCTATCAAAAGAAATATGACATTGCTAGTTGAATAGACAACGAGCAGTGACATCATCTCAGCAGCCACCCTTGCCGTGCAGATTCATCAGCATTATGCTCTAATGTGTATCTGTGCAAGTGCAGTGCAGCTTCAGACTCAATTTGTTTATATGCCTGTCCGAGTAAAAGCTCAAATGGTCTGTGAGATGCCTCTGTGTGTGTGTGTGTGTGTGTGTGTGTGTGTGTGTGTGTGTGTGTTATTCAGTGTTTCATCGTGTGTGATCATCAGGGTTATCAAATACTAAAGCAAAAACTAACATGGACTCTTTTTACGTCAACTGAAATAAAAACATTTACCAGAAGAAAATGCAAAACTAAAACTGAACTAAACTGAACAGCAAAGTCTTTTAGTGGACTATTTGAAATGAATGCTTTAAGTCATGTACAAGAAAATGTATAGTCAGATATATAGTCAATATGGATCCAGATCAATCCGTATTGAACAGTAATCATTTTAGGTAACTGTGGAACAGAAATTACAGGGAAAACCCAACAAATTGTAAATTTAATTTTAAAAGTCGCTATTGACAGCAACACCTATTGTTGATGGAGAAAGATGCAAGAAGGAAGAGAAAGGAAAAAGAAAAGAGAAGGAGCAAAAATGAAAACAGCAGCATCCAGCAGCAGCACACCCAGACACACTGAGACGATCAGAGAGTGAATGACCACCTCCAATAGAAAAAAAAAAAATGATAACATGCACTCATTGATTTTTTTCCTCATGAAAGGTTTGTCTAGTAGATTGTGTTACATGCAAGCTTTCAAAGAATATAATGCTGCACGTGTCCTGAAATGAAACACTCTGACTGACTGACTGTGCACAATAATGAATTGATTGCACTATAAATGCAAAGAACAACTAAAGGCCTCATTCACTTCATCACATCGGGTTGACATTGATAAGCTGTCATATTGGTGGTGCCTCTGCATAATGTAGCCTGAGGTAGAAGGTAAAAATATACAAACACTGCCTCGCCTTTTACAGTCCAAATGTGTTTTAATAGCTTTAAAGAAATGTACTGCATATGTTAATGAAGTTTAGCATTAAAATGTTATTTTCATTCATTGAAATGAGGATGAAAAAGAAAATAAAACCAAAGCTGAAACTAAAGCAATATTAAATACTTAAACAAACTTGAAGAACAAAACCACAGTAAACTAATGAAATCTCTGGTAGAACTAAATTAAATGAAAATCCAGTTATAATACAAAAATATGATCAACAGAAACATTACATACTCATCACATGATTTGTCTTTGGGCTTTATGTTAACGAACTGTGTCTATACACAGGAAAAGGCATAGTGTCTTGTCTGCAAGCTTCAGTTCTGGTGAGCAGTTCAGGGACACTACATAGCGTAGGTCATCTGTGTCTGTGTCTCAACTGTTCCTCGAAAATGAAGGTCTGAACCAAACCATGAATTTGGAGAATTGTTAACAGTCCTACTAAAGTGGTACTTTTGACATGTTTGAAGGCAAATACACTGCCCGACTGAGTGAGACTTTTACACTCTAATATTTTGTTGGACCACCTTCAGCTTTGATTATGGCACACATTTGCCGTGTCATCGTTTTGATAAGCTTCTGCATGCCGTAGCTTAACCTAGACCTGGCCAACTGCAGCAACCCCAGATCATAGCACTGCCCCCACAGGCTTGTACAGTAGGCACTCGGCATTACTTCACCTGCCTTCTTCTTACCCTGATGCTCCCCTCACTCTGGAACATGGTAAATCTGGACTCATCAGACCACATCCACTGGACAGTTCTTAACCCAGTTTTAGTAGTTTCATCAGTCTCCTTTAATGTTTTCTTTGCTGGATGCATGTCAGTTATCTGAGGCTTCTCAAAGGAATGAGAAGCTACTCACTGCATTAGGTTAAATAACATGTTGCCGGCTAAAACATAATCATCCATGCAGTAATTATCCAATGTGACGCTACCCATTTGGTTAGTTAAATCCAGATGGTGACTTTTTTTGGACGGGCAGAGAGTTAAAAGGTACTGACTACAATCTGTATGTCTTTTAAAACATATGATAAAAGGGGAAGCGATAAAGAATAAAGAGAAAAACACCAACTAGCAGGTGAATGGAGTCAAAAACGATCTGCACATTTACATAATATTTGTACTTATGATTCCTGCATGTATCAATCACTCCTATAACTCAGCAACTTCATAAAAGCTGTGTTTAATCTCATTCAATACATTCGGAGTGTGCAGCAACTTTATGTAGTGGTCCATTCTCTGTTACAATTATTTCAGGCTTGGCACAACATGCATGAAAATCTACTTTGGGAGACTGCAGCAGCAACAGCAACACTACGCTGGGATGACCCAGATGCAAAAGAAATGCATAGATACAAGAAGTTTTAGCTTGTGTGGCTCCTTCTCATGACTGGCTCCAAATCAGCCTGTAACTCACTCAATAGCTCTGAAGCTCTATTGCTTAACAGACTATATGTTTCTACTATTTTCTTTTCTTCCATTATTCCAAATATCTTTACATGAGTGATAAACACGTTCTCCTATGCCAACTCCTCACCCAAAAAACAGCAGCTATCTGTGAGCAAGCAGGTTGCACTTGTTTTTCAAGGGGGCCATACAAACTACTGAGTCATGAAATGTCAGCGAAGTGGAATAACTTGCTGCGTTGTTGTTTTCATTTTGATTTTAAGGGTGTCTTTGAATTCAGCCCTCTGCAAGTCGATCATTTTCATTTCCATTCATTTCCATACACAAAATGTATCCAATGATACATTTTGTGTATCATTTTGTTCCTAACACATCACCCAGTCCATGTCAGTATAGATATCCCACATGTCATTGTTGAATTGTTTCAATACGTTATCTGCATATATGTTAGCTACACTGATAGTGTTTGTGAATTCAACATTGCACAATGTCATATTCATAGTGTAATTGTTCACTATCACAACCTGCTAGGATTCTGCTGTAAAAATAAAAAGGGCTTGTTGAGGTTATGGGTTTAATTCCCTTAACTGATCGATCATTGCTTGACCCAGAAGTCGTTCCGGTGCTCAATCTTGACGGATGTCCTAAAGCTGATATTTGTGCTTCAAGGAGCGAGGAAAGATCTCTTTCAAGGAGAGAAAAGCAAGGACACAAGAAACCATTCTTCATAGGAGTCTTTTACTGGACAGACACACCTCTTTTTGCATGCTGTTGCTGATCAGACTAATCTGATACAACATCACAACACATTTCTGCCGTTGTATACTAGACTATAGGCCACAAATAACAACCGATTTAGAATCAAGGTTTTATTTAATTTGTTTTAACCATTCTTCATCTAAAAATTGTGGATCTATACATTTGTAAAGTCCCACCAGCATCTTTCTTTATTCATGACAAAGCCTGTATTTCAGTAGTAAGCAATAACATTTAATTTCTATAAAATTACACTACTGTTTAATAGTTCGGGAGATCATTTAGAAATAAAAGCAGATGTTTTGTCTTTTAAAATAAATCTAATTGATCAGAAAGTGCAGACATTGCCAATGTTTTGACAATCATAGCTAAAACCTGTAGTATTCACACTCTTGGATGTTTCATCATTTTATTGACATAAATCAATTATGGTCAATAAAAGTTGGCAACTTTGACAAAAAAAATGTCAGAAAAATAACAATTAAATAAAAATATATAAGTTGAAATCAGTGTTTGCATTAATATTCACCCCTTTCAGGTCAGTATTTAGTAGATGCTGCAATCACAGCATGAAGTCTGTGTGGACAGGTCTCCATTAGGCTTGAACATCTGGACACTGGAAGTTTATGTCATTTTTCTTTTCAAAACTGCTCAAGCTCTGTCAGGTTGCGTGTGGATCAAGTGTGAACAGCTCTTTTCAAGTCCATCCACAAATCCTCTACTGAATTAAGTTTTTGTCTGGGCTTTGACTCGGCCACTCAGGAGCATTCACCTTGTTGTCTGTAAACCATTTCTATGTAGCTTTCGCTGTATGCTTTGGGTCATTGTCTTGCTGGAAAACCAATGTTCTCCCAAGCCATAATTGTCTGGCCAACTGAATAAGTTTGTCCTCCCGGATTGACCTATATTTTGCCACATTCATCTTACCCTCTACCTTAACAAGCCTTTCAAGGACGGTTGCCAAGAAGAATCCCCACAGCATGATGCTGCCACCACCGTGTTTTACAGTGGGAATGGTGTGTTTGTGGTGATGTGCAGTGTGTGGTGTGACCAAACATAGCGTCTTGTCTGATGGCAAAAAGCACCATTTTGGTCTCATCAGACCAAAGAAGATTGTTACTCCCTCAGAGTAGTCATCGGTGTGTTAGTGGCCTGTCTCACTAGTCTCCTTCTTGCGTGCACAATTTAGTGCAAACATGCAAGATTTTGTACTTCTACCGTTTTGCTCCTCCCACAGTTGCCCTGTATACGTTGCCCTGAAGCTGTTACTAGACCAGTGCTGTGTCAAACACTGTTCTCTAAGGTTTGATTTAGATAAATACAGTATGTACTGTACATAATGCTGAAAGTTGTGTAGCAGGGAGTGATGATGTGAAAAAGAGAAAGTCACCAAGCAAGATAATGGAAAATGTGAAAAGAAGGAGCATGAGAAAGTCATGATAAAGTAATGGTTAGTTAATGATGATTTCAGTTCCTGGAAACCAACAGAATACTTGTGTTGTGCACCACTGTGACTGTGAAGAAGACATAGACATCATCAGAGGTAATGATGATTCAACATATTGAGTATTGCTCAAAAAAGATAAAAGAAAACTTGGTTCCTCCTGGTACAGCATCATGTGGTGAGAGTATGATGGCAGTTCCTGGAGGATGAAGGAATTGATACCACTGACTGGCCCCCTCACTCACCTGACCTAAATCCAATAGAACTCTCTGGGACATTATGTTTCAGTCATCTGGCGCCACCAGGTTGCATTTCCAGGAGCTCAGTGATGCCCTGGTCCAGATCTGGGAGGAGCATGCCCTGATGTTGTCTGGCATGCAAACCAGCATGCAGCGTCCATACAAACTACTGAGATGCCATCCCCCATTGAGATCTGATGCATTTCCAAGTGTTCCTTGCACTGTAGTTTGCTAACATAAGCAGATTCCATTAGCTTAGCATGTGACTATCCTGAGTATGGAATCATCGTGCAAACTTGAAACTACTCATGGGAAGAAAACTGTTCCATACCATCCCCTGTGGACAATACTTGAGTGGAGCCAGTTTCATTACTGAATCATTTACAAATAGAATATCAATAGATGCACATCTGTTCAATAAAAACATGCACTGCTGCCCTTACAAATCATGTGCATCCAGTATCTGAGGAGTAAAAGAACAAATACTTATTGACCTGACTATTGTTTAAAAAAAAGCTAACTCTGCTCATCTTTTCTTTGCCTTCATCTTCATGTCTCCAATGGGAGGTGACGGCAACAAGGATCCAATTAAGGGAATTGAGATTTGCCCCTTTGACTGCAACCTACAATACCTTGCTATCAAGTAATTATGGTTCACACACGTGAACACTGTCGGGAAAACGTCACACTGTAGCAAAGCAGATAATTCATGGTTGGATAACAAAGAAAAATATAGAGGTCAGTAATGACAACCTTCCAAACCAGCAATTGCCTGGACACAATAGAGCACATATTCACTATGATAGCAACATATTTTAGATATCTGTCAAGTCTCATCTTACAGCTTTATGTTCTGCAAAAGTGTTTACACAGCATTTTGAATACTGTGTGTAACAAAATGCCCAATGTCTGTCATGACCAACAAGTAAAGTTTCCACTTGGCTGTTCCGGACCATAATTTCTCTCTGCATGTATCTGTATCTACTCTTCTTATATTGTATTGCTATTTTATGCTCCAAACATCTGCTGGATTTGCATAATGTCCTTCCACTGTGTATCATATAATTACTCATTCATAACAGGGTGTGTGTTGTGAGTAAATATTTACATTCTCATCTGAGTGTGCACTCACCCAGCAGGCCTCTCTAACATATGCTGGACAGTAGCTCCTCTACACTGCACTCCCCCACATTCAGAAACTCTTGCCGGGGGTGAGTGCTTCTCGCCAACAAGCTCAGCAGGTTGGAGTGGAGGTTTTGTCTGATGACAGCTGCACTGATCAGGGATCTGCTCTAACATCATGGGGTTCCCACTGTGAAGCTCCACCAGACAAAAACCTCCCACTAGCCTGCTTCCCTTTTCTTCTTGAATTTACTTCATTTCACTTCACCTTTGGTCTTCCTCTTACTGTCACACTCTCTCTCTCTCTGTCATCTTTCCACACTCTCTCTCTCTATTGCCTCCCAAGATGCGTCACGGCGTTTAGACTAATTGACAGCACCTCTTGGGCATGACACAAATAGAGCCTCAATTTACAAGTCAAATATGTATAAGGAGTGGTGCGTAAATGGTAGGGAGCCAGGCAGAGCTGCAAATGCAGCAGGATGGGGACGACGAGGATGAAGGGAGAGGGGGGAGTGACGAGTAAAATAACTGGATACAAGATGGTGAACAGGAGCTCAAAATGGGGCACAGAGGGAGCTCTATAAAAGTAAAGGGAGCCTCACACATTGAGACCAAGCATGTGTAAAGCACGTGTGATGTGCGGCTGCTCATTCAAATTTGTCCTCTGATGTGTGCTTTTGTCTGTATGTATAAATGTCCGTGTGCTTGTGTCTGCATGAACACCAGTGTTGATGCATGCAGACACAAAAGTGTCTATACAGCAAGCAGTACATGTGTGGTCGTGCATGTATGTTTAACATAAAGACACCTAAAACATTATGTGTATATGTGCAAGACTGTGTGTATGTAAAGAGAAATCCATGCTGTGGGGGAGAGAGACGGAAGATGCATGAACAGGTAACTGCCTCCAAACCTCTAGCAGCTGGAATAAAGCCGTACAAGCACAGCACACTTACCTATCAATCTAGCTGTCAGCAGATTACACCGTCTGACACACATACAGTACATACTCGCACAAAGTGTGTGAAATAGAGGGCAGAGCAAGTGAAAGGGGGGGGAAACGAACAAAAGATGGAGAGATGTCAGGGAGGGAGCAGACAAACGTGTAGCAAGGTTGCAAAATCACTCAGCTCAAGAGAGGGTTCGCGTGTTGATGAGTGTGTGTGTGTGTGTGTGTGTGTGTGTGTGTGTGTGTGTGTGTGCCTCTGTGTACCCTCTGCCATCCCTACTCTACTATTTTTGCCCAGTTGCCATAGTAACCATTATCCTTATGCTTGTGTGCGTGTGTTTGGGGAATGTAAAGTCGACGCAGAGGCTTGCAGAAACTGCATTGTCCACACCTCAAAGCTGCGCTCTTCCCCTCAGCCCTGAGCTCTATGGTGACCGGACAAAGCTAAAAACACAAGTCACCCATAATCCCCAGCTTTTCCTCCATACCTGACCCGACCCCCAGCAGCCTTCGATAATCATTCACAGTTTGAGATTATTCATGGCCTCGGTTATGTGGAACAAATTAAGGACACATAGAATGACCAGGTGCTCATTAAGGGCTGTTCTAGATAGGGCTCCATTATATAACGCTCTAATTAAACTGCCGTGGCATTGACGCTGCATACAGCTGACCTCGCTGCCTCCGAAGACACTTCAGCTCTATCACACTACCAGGTTCCACTCATTACTACCCTGCACTCTCTCTGGGCTAATGAGTGAGTGTGTGTGAGCATGTCTTTATGTCCTTGTGTGGACAAATTGTGTTTAAATACAATTGTTGTGAGGACAGTCTTTACAATTTCAAAGAGTGCTAAGGGTGTTAAGACTATGTGTTAGTGTTAAGTTTAGAATTAGGTTTATGTTAGGTTATGGTTAGGTATATACTGTAGGTATACAGGTATACAGTGAGACATGACTGTGTGTGTCTGTGTGTACTGCAGACCTGACTGGCTGAGAAGTAAGATCTTGATGCAGGCTGTAACACCACTGTTAAATCTAATGTTTGTAGCATAGCCAAGCCAATGGTCAGCCACCTGCCATCCATGAGCGTCTTATCAGCCTGTTTTTTTTTGTGTGTGTGTGTGTGTGTGTGTGTGTGTGTGTGTGTGTCCAGCATAGCACACAGCAAAGACGAGGCTGGAGTTGCTTTGGGACTGTATCTGACACCTCTTTTTGACCAACAGTCGGTCTTTTTGGCCGCTATAACCCCAGCAACAGCCCCTGACTCAAGCAGCTTTTGGTTCTAGACCAGCTGGTGCCACTCTGAAACCAATTTTACTGGCAGAGGGCCTGATCTGTGGGTGTCAAAGCACAAAGAACCGGTTTGAAATGAAGAACTGACACTGATAAACCAGGCCTGGAACTGGCTTCGTGTAAAACTGTCCGTATGAGACTCAGACAGTGCCCCCTGTGCCTAGACCAGGGGTTCCCCATCCTTGTTCAAGGCAACTATCTTGCCTGTTTTCCCAACTCTGCCCAACGCACTGTTGATTACCAGGATCAGGTGTGTTCAGCCTGACCCTGAAACCACTGTGGTGATACCTGATGATAGCAGTTTAAAGACACTTTCCATCTAATCTGATGGAGCCTGAGAGACGATGTCAGGAAGAACAGGAAAAACTGCAGAAATCCAGTGAAGCTTGCATAGACACAAGAAGGGTCATGGCTGAAACTAGTGCCAAAGGGGCTTCCAAACAGTGCTGATTTAACAGTTTATAAATGGGAGAGTACACGCACAGTGTTTTCACTCTGTCATTATGGGCTGTTGGTTTAGGTAGGTGGGCAAAAATGGTATTTTTGTTTGCAAGTCTACAAAACAATTAAGAGTGCAAACATTGACAAGGTCTGTCTTTCTGTGAATATAGACAGTGTTAATACCTGCATGTCCCTGCAAGTATGTCAATACATTATTCATGTGCTATATAGATACATAGGAAAATATACAGCTATGATAAATATAACATACACTTCCCGTCCAACATTTTCACCAAGATCTTGATCATGGGGGAATCCGCTGCACAAAGTCTTCTCTAGCACATCTTAAAGCTTCTCGGTGGGGTTAAGGTCTGGACTCTGTGGTGGCCAATTCAGGTATGAAAATGATGTGTCATGATCCCTGAACCACTCTTTCACCTGAGCCAGATGAATCCTGGCATTGTCATCTTAAATATAACTGTATCATGAGGGAAGAAAAGCTATTGATGGAATAACCTGGTCATTCATTATATTCGGGTAGTCAGGTTGCGTCATTCTTTGGACACATAATGTTGTTGAACCTAGACCTGACCAACTGCAGCAACCCCAGATCATAGCACTGCCCCCACAGGACTTGTACAGTAGATACGATGACATAGACATGATGTGGGCATCATTTCACCCGCCTCCTTCTTCTTACCCTGATGCTCCCCTCACTCTGGAACAGGGTGAATCTGGACTCATCAGACCACATGACCTCCTTCCATTGGACAGTTCTTAACCCAGTTTAAGTAGTTTCATCAATCTCCCCTTTGCTTGATTGATTCCGATAATTTGACCCTTCTGAAACAGATTAACATCTTTTCCACGATCACAGGATGTGTTTTCCGACATGTTTTTTTCAGAAACGAGAAGCTTCTCACTGCATCAGTTAGGGTTAAATAACTTGTTGCGAGCTGTAATTGTATTAATAATCATCCATACAGTAATTATCCAGTGGGAGGTTCTCACCTATTTGCTTAGTTAAATCCAGGAGGTGACTGTTTTTTTGGACGGGCAGTGTATGTTTATGAGACCTTGGGGTGCCCTTGCACTTTCACTGTTAACAGATTTGATAATACACTTGTATACATATGTGAGCTTTCATGTTTGCATTATAATGTGTGTGTGCTTGTGCCTTTTACACACATTACAGCAAATAGAAAAATATGTAATGGCTTCAGCTATCGCTGTCTTGGAATATTTTTCAAGGTATTCTCAATAAAAGAACATGAGTGGATAAAATGGAAAAACATCAGTGGCATGAACAGAAAGGGATGATGAAATTTAAAGCTGAATGAGGCCAGATACATTCTAGTGTGGCGTACTGAATTACACCTTCTAAATGAGAAGTATCACTGCTGAGGTTTTGTCTCTGTGAGATTGTTTATCACAGCCTTTCACGCGGCTCACAAGTCTTTGAATTAGAGCTTTGTTTGCACCTAAAGAGGCTTCCTGTCTCACCTCATCTGTTTCAACTTAAGGTGTTGTTGACTGACGAAACTAGCTGCGAGTTTCATTATCAAGATGGTGTGTAACTGATCAGCAGTGGAATTAAGACCTAGGACACACACTCATTTCTATGTTCACGCACACCACATTAACATCATTAGGTGGTGTTAAAGTGGGGCATTACAGCTAGTGACAATAATGGTAAAACCTCGCGTTACAGGGTACAGGGACCTACATGCTAGTGCTGACCATACTGAAAATGGCTTTGTTGCAGTGGTTGTCTGGACCTATTTTGGATTAACAGCAGGAGCTGTATGTTGCCAAAAGTGTGTCTAAGTAGCAACCACTCGAGGTAACACCACAAATCTCTTCCAACATTTAAAACAGCACCACTGGGATCTGTACAACAATTTCATTCTTAAAAAAGCATCTGCTGGTGCAACTCCAACCTCCAATTGGTCATTAACGGCCTACCAGACTGTAGGCATCATCTAAATGATGCAGATTCAAATTGCCACCAGGAATTTACATGGGCAGTAGCCGAGCTTATTGGGAAAGACACGATGCACCTAAACACAGTGAATGAGCCTGGACTTGAGGTCTTGGTGAAGATATTCAGCAAACACACACTTCAGAAAGCAACACTTTCCCTGTAAAGAACAGGCACAAAAAAAAGGGTAAAAAACAATGTGATGCAATGTAACTCAGTTCCTGTCTCATCAAGCACTTACACTGTAGCACATCCATATTTATTGATGTCTGTGTGGTTCCTTGATGTGCTGACGTGTGCAGGTGCACGGTTTTGTTCAGAATCTGAAGGTCAAATTGATGAAAATAAATGTTCTTTTGGGTAGGGATATGATATCAGTGTTTCAACACTGGTGCAAAAATATTGTCTTTTAATATGTAACTATTATCAGAGGAGACAAATGAGGACAAAGGTTGTTGAAACAGGCATTCTGCCTACTTAATAATATAAAACCACAAAGAAAATTCAAACAACTGATTCTGGGAAATAATAGTTGTTTCACCATGTTCAGTGTTCAGACAATACCAAAAATACAATATAACTATGTAATCTATCGATTTTATTTCATAACAGGTTTTATATTTTAATCCTGCTAAAATGTAGTTGAAGAAACTGAAATCCTAACTGTGTACAGTACATAGATTTATGCTCAAATCCATTTTTACCATTTAACTCCATTTTAGATCCTTAGCTAAGTAAAGCAATAAACTATTACAGATCCAGTCAAATGTGCACATTCAGTGGGTTGATTTTATAATTAAGGATCATAAAAGACAAAACAAGGCAGCTTTGCTTCACCTGTACATTAAACGTCAAAATAAAGCTCAGTCATATTCCTAGGTGACAGCTTCAGGAAGTCTTTTCTACATTAACTTCACTGTCAGGTTTGTCAAATAGTCCAATAAAAGTCACAACATGCCTCTAGCCATCAGCTAACTGGCAGCCTGCACGCGCCCTATTGAAGACCTAACACCTGTTAGCAGCGTTGTTGAAAAACCATTAGATCTTCATATCTGTGTCTTCTTGAATATGTACATTGTTACAACTGATGAAATATAACATATTTTTTATGTTAAATCTGTTTGCAGCATGAATCTGAAGCTCCCAGTTCAAGCCCTCATCATATCTACGTTTTCCTCTGATGGTGCACTCCAACAAACTGCTTTGTTGGTTCCTTATTCCAAAACCCTGGTAAATCTGACTTTCATTTTGTACGGAAATCAGTGTAATGATAACACCACAGTTAAACGTTTAATCATATATTCCAGATGTAAACACATACACAAGACCCACAAGCTACAAATTATGAAGGAGTGACAGCTACTTTATTAGAATCTGCCTGAATTTCAACACCAACATCTTTCTAATTGTGAGATCACCAACGTGATGGAGTGCACTTATCAGCGCTATTAACAGCACAAACATAATTAAACTCACAGGAATCAAAATGACTTTTGCTTTTCAATCACTGTTTCACAACACTCATTATTTGCATGCTAATAATATCTCTCATGTGGTGGCGTACCACAGATCGGAGTGTTATTAGTGATTAATTGCCTAACGAAAGCAGCATCACCGGGCTGCTGTCACACTCATCAGTTATAATATCAAAGAGCTGCACAGTGAAACAATAACTGTAAATAAATTATACCAAGTACATCCTCAGCAAGAAATAAAAAAACTCTAATTTTCATCTAAATGGAGACCTTGGATATTTAGATAAGCTTCCAGTCAACATATAGAACCAAGTCCAGCTATTCTTCTTCTCCTGCTAAATTCTGTTCCCTAGTTACTGTTTAAGAAAAACCTTGAATTGGTGTGTGGCCCCTTGAAATGTAGGGAAAATAATACACCAATAAATGATGGTAGATTTGCTTGAAATTTAACAAAGGTTTATTAAATATCAGAACATCCTCAATTGTAAAACAGACTAACTACTCTGCTCTCCAAGGACCTAAGGTGAAATCACTTAAAAAGAATGAAAGGTCCTTGTCTTGTTACATCTAAACATGAGTACTGATACTTGCAGGATTCCCAAATGCCAGCTGGGAACAGATCCAGCTCCCTAACAGTCAGCAGGAAGTAAAAAACAGACATAAGAAGATGTAGCTTACCGATTTTACAATTCTATGACTTCACCAGCCATGTAAGTGAGTTTATTTTATTTTTATGTGTGCATTAATATATTCAAATGACTGTAGAAGAGACTAAACTGTAAACTGCTGTAAAGTGATATTTATGAAAAGAGAGGACAACAATGAAAGGTAAAGGACAGCAGCACACTATGATCACAGAGGTGGATCAGCTCATGAGGTCTATATACAGCCAACAACTCCACCAATTTATTATCTCCTAAGCGGGATGAATGGACTTCCTGGATTTCATTTGGATAAGAAATGAGGCACGGCAAAGAAAACCTATCCGTCATCATTTCCCCATGCTCAGGACGAGCTATGAATGGCTCTTAAGAACACCATTTATTAGAGCTTACACTCTACTGTATACCCCTGGTTCCTCTTAAAAATGTTCAATTGCACCAGTGCTAGTCATGAATCAGGACATGGGCATTCAAATCCCCGGGGACTGAGTCTCAGGGAGAAAAATGAACTGCGCCACCAGCCCTCTGCAGCAGTACAGCCTCCTGGTGGTGGTGATACCATCACATTCCTCATCTTTAGACCTAGTTTTGTTCTTTTTGCTCCTGGAGTCATTTGAATCTCTTTTTTCTCCCTTTTCAGCCACCACCATCTGTGCCCTTTCTGTCCATTCACTTCATGACTGACAATTACTTTATTATTTAACTCTCTAAAGCTCAAGACTAATATGTGCTTCAAATAACGGACAGCATCAGCCAATTAGCTATTGACAGATACTGAACCAGTAGTGCACTGGAGAAATACACAACTGAGGTAAAGATTGCTCTTAGGGAAAGTTCCTTCTTGACCTTGGAAACTGGTCAAAACAGCTTTTAGCGCAAGATACTTTTAGTATCTTATAACATGCTACTGGAAATCTCGATACTTTGTCCAGCTGACAGCAAAGACAGGGTTGTTTTTAAAGGTCTTAAATATGCATATTCACCACAATTTACGCCGAACAATATGGTGATTCACTGATGAGGATTGTTTCAGCCATTCGTTAAGCTGTTAAGGCTGTGACAGACCTCACTGACATCAAAAACTAGAGGAGACTGAGGAGGACTGCCACTCTTTTCTAGGTCTAAAAATGTGTTACTAAGAAGACTAAGACTAACTCTACACCAGTGGATGGCACTAGTCTGTATTCATCACTAAAAAGGAAAAAGTGGAACACCTACAATTGCCAATGCATAAAACATAAACAATATTATTTTCACATGACTCAAAATAGCTAGAAAGACGCTCAACGACAGCCCGACCATCGGCTTGGTGTGTCCCTGCTCAGCTCCCCTGCATCCCTTAAAGATCAATTCATACTTGATCTTAGCTCAAGATCACCTCCCAAGCTGGTGTAGGCCTAGACGTGCTCTCTACAAACAACAGCTTGTTTGCCCAAATCTGTGTCTGTGTAGTATGGACAGAAGTGTGCGCACATCCATAGTGCAAGTTCACCTTAACTGGCACTAACAGGGTTGGCAGTTTAGATAACAGAAGTATGAATGGTAATGAAACAACATAGATGCTATTGTATTGTTCTTACTTATAATGTGTGTGGAGCTGGGCTGGTAACTGCCCCCACATGACATGTAAAATAAGGCTATTTCCTCTGTGTCACGTGATGGTTCTGGACTCACACCCTGATGAGAAAGACATCTGTCTGAACATGCAACTGACTGTCACGAAAAAAATTGCGTGAGAAAATCCCATCTTAGCAAGACAAAGAGTCAGGCGAGACGCAGCGACAGCTCGATTTATCGACGGCCCCACGTCATCATCAATTACAGCATAGATAACTTATGGCTTGTTAGACTATCTTGTCTTGGTAATTGTGCTGCTGCCGCTGCAGTTGCTGGATTGGCTGAAGGCAACACAATGTAAAAAAATGCCTTAGGTCAAATTAAACCCACAGCCATTAATAAATTAACCACAAGATTTGATTACCCAGTATGCATTGACTGTACGGTAATTAGACCAAAGCTCACGTCCAATATAGTTAAATCATTTATATCTGTCATCCTATAGAATTACACTGGTGCTTCCTGTGCCTTCCACAGCCAGCAGTGTGCAGGAAGAGTGCAGCTGCTGACATACAGTATCCAATGAGATTTATCCCCCCGCTGTTGGGAACTTCTCAAGCTACATTAGCAGCAAATAGCGGCTGCCTCGGCCCGTTTTTGTCACAACAATGAAGCATGTAATTGTTCTGTACACATGCACGAAGGCCAAGCGCAATATTTGCCATGCAAACACTCCTCCCTCTGTCATGCATGTGGGTACATTTATTCAGGGCTCTCTTATCGGGTGCCTCAAAACCTGCCTGTTTTGTGGCAGTGTTGCGCAGGGTAACCGTGCACCGCTGGCGTGCACTTCACAGTCCTAGCTCGGCCATGCTCCTATTGAAGCAGCTTTGTTGTGAAATCAAGTCAGGGGACGGATGATTTCTTTTTTAATGTAACATTACAAGCCTGTCAAAGGCAACCAAGAACAGTGGCCCATTTGGCACAGAGACAGGTGAAGCTTGTTGAGACAAATTGCAAAATTAATCTCTGCTCTGTGAGAGGCTACTGCAGCAAATACGACGCCTTTCTAATAAATGCTTTTGCACAAGCCCATAACGACAGCAGAAACCGCCGGGTTTCCAAGTCATTTCGTTGTTCTCGTGCTCCCTTTTTTCTCGCCTTGATACCCACTCTGTTATGATAGGGAGTGAAGACTGCAGACTGTGTAATATTTTAATTCTGCATACATTTCCATAAAAGACCTTTTGTCTGTAATTTCCATGATCTCAATCTGTCAATCAGCCCTCCTCGGTTACATGTGCAGCTCTCTGCGGTGGGAGGGCCCGCTCTCCCTGAAAACATCATTAGTCAGCCCCGTCGTGAGAAGCTATTTCTGACGGCGGCTCATCATAGTGGCTCCAGATGAGGGAGGAAAAGGAAACACATGCTCAACCTCTGACCTGATGTGCTGTTAATATACCATTCTCAGCCGGAGTGAGATGAGAAACCGCGATGGCAAAATGGCAGGCTACAGTGGTAACAAATAGAATGGATTAGTGCACTAAGTGCCATGCGATTATGTGCTGCAGCAGCTGCCCACATGAGGCAGCTGAGCACTTACACATTGCCCTCTGGTGGATACATGTGCACGGACATAAGTGAGTGAATCCTGCACACTCTAATCAGCACAGAGGGAGAGATTTCTCTGTTTTAGTTTCAGGCCAAAGCTAAATGACTTCAGTGACACTGCCACGTTTAGTATGGTGTGGAGTGAACATTAAAATAAACTAATTTAAACAGTATGACTGACAACAAACATACTAATCAATTGGCTAGATTACTAAAGTTTGGGTACAGTACCTCTAAAGCATCCGCTCTGTTATGCTTGGCTTCAGGTGTCTTGGTTTTCCATTACAACAGCACCAGGGACATCTTTGTTCCAGTGTCAATTTGCTGTAAGACAGTCTTATCAGGCTATACTGGCTTTTTTCCCTGCTCTGGCTCACTCGTGTACCCTCAGAAGGACTTTGTGTAATTTGGCTGTGTAAGCACATATCACACATCAGATTGGCACATAACAGATTTAAAGCCTGAGGTCCTGACATTTTCTAACAGAGGGAGCAGAAATAGCCCAGACATTATATTTATATATGAAGTTCTTAAAGGAATAGTATGTGGTTTATTAGTGGACACTGCTGCTGCGGCCACAAAATGTATCATTGTTCCAATTTCTGCAAAAAGACACACGGGCAGAAAAGACCATTCAAACCTGGACATTTTAGCCAACTGTGTTTTGCAATAGGACAGAAGAAAATGGTTGCTTTTGATGGTCTCACACAAATGGCTCATAAGGCCCCACAGACAGTGATTTTCATATCACTTTATTGGCAAACGAAAGCTACTCAGCTGGACCCAAAAAAAAAGATTACGAAGCAAATGTTAATTTTGCCATTTTCAGTGCAGAAAGAGACGCTCATCCTCGGCAGCCTTTGAGAAGCTATTTCTGAGCCTAATTAGAACCTTTTCATATGGGTTTATAATTAACATGAGCTTGCTGATTTGATTAACACCACCTACATTTTGTGAAAATGAGTTTGTGACCTCCTGAGAATTACCTGCATCCCTGCAGAAAAGGCTTCTGTGAGTCTATACTGAAGGAACTGTGTAAACACAGTCAGCCTTAGGCAGATATTCTTCAGTAAAGCGTCAAGAATAAAAACACTGTTTGAGTTCAACGACAAGTTCAGGATGTCTTGCGATTCAGGGCTCATTTCAGATATCTTCCACTGCAATGGAGACTACATCAGCTGCATACTTGTAACTTAAAAGGGGCCATATTATGCTCTTTCAGTGTGTTAGATGTACATTCACTGTATTGATAAATGTTCATATTATCATGTGAATTATAGAAATGCCAAAGTTCTAAAGTGTGAAATAAACATACTGTGTGTAGAAGAATCCCACAAAGATGAAATCTTCTACTTCTGACGGCTCAGTTGCAAGACTGTGACTGAATGTGGACCCTCACAAATCGTCCCAACGATCACACGGACGACCGTCGTTAATCCAACAATGGACCTCCATCTCTGCCCGAAGTATGAAGTCTACTTTTGTATCAGCAAAGCTGGTTCTGTGTGAAGCTTTTAACACAGAAATGAGCAGCAGGGAGGAGGAGAGGTCAGTGGTGTCAGTAAAGTAATGTTACCTTGAGTAATCTTTGCTGGTGCGGTTGTTCTTCTTGTCCAAATCTTCTATTTCTGGTTAGCTGGGAAGCACAGACCCTCCCGGAGGATTCTGCAAGCTGGTCAATCAGAGCAAAGAGGACTCCAGGTGGAGAGAGACGGCAGCTGAAATGGACCATTTCAGACGGGGTCAGAAGGAGGACTACGTACAGACACCAAGAAATGATAAGAACAATAAGCCGAGGCGAACCCCACTAACCCCGAAGCCACAGAGTATGACTACGATCCTGCATGCTTAATGTAACTTCATTAAAACCTTTCTGGAGTCACAATTACTCAGCAGCCAAAGTGTCTAATGCACCTTTAAAAAACTCATAAACTGGACATTGGGACATATATAGGCATCTTCTCTTAGACTTTCTTTCTAACAAAACATCTGTTTATAGTAAATTAACAGGCTATTTAAATACCACCATCAAACCTGCTAGTTTTTTCAAGGGCGACCTTTGTTAGGATTTTCTTCCTGTGGCTCTGGGTTAGTTATAAGTAAATGAACAATATTTCCTTCTTCCTCCCCTATTATAAAATATCTCTTGGCTTCAAGTTGAAAAAGTCCCCTCAAAAAAAAACCTCATGTTCTGCTACTGTATATACAGTATACTTCACTTATTGCTCATTCGTTGCAGGCTCACTTCCTGGATGAAGTTGGGATGATGATATGCATTGGTTTGCTTCTAAAAGTAACACTGCTATCTTTCTCTCTCTCTCTCTCTCTCTCTCTCTCTCTCTCTCTCTCTCTCTCTCTCTCTTGGGGGGGGGGCTAAAAGTTAAACTTCTGCTCGTCTGCGTGCAGAACATTGTTCACCATGAAAAATCCAGGACTACTTCTGCAGAGTCATGAAAACAGATATTAGAAGGTGCAGAGTACTGTAAGGCTGCAGATTTGTCACACTGAGATCTGTATTGTGCTCTTGTAGTGAGCTTTTCAGAACAACCTGTCCTAAAATGCACAGTACCGCTGCTGAATTTCCATTCCATTTTAAAGTCTTTGCAAAAGCTTGTGTAACTTTTTGAGTGCGATTCTTCTTCTCAGGTCCACAGAAATCATCTGATCAGGAAGTGTTTCACTCTGCTCCAGCTCACATCACATCGTTGTTACACTGATTGGATTACCTGACTCCAATTACCTGTTTTCGTAGATGTTAGTACCATAAAAATGACTATGCAGCTTAACATGCAGCACAACAGAATGGGAGAACAAATTATGCAATAACAGTGAAATGAGAAGCACTTTACGACCACTATTTGCTGCGTTTTTTTATTTTTATGTTGCTGCTCTGCTAAACTACATAGTTCCAAAGGCTGAGCAGAGAGAAACC
The DNA here is from genome assembly GCF_900324465.2 of Anabas testudineus. Taxonomy (NCBI): domain Eukaryota; kingdom Metazoa; phylum Chordata; class Actinopteri; order Anabantiformes; family Anabantidae; genus Anabas; species Anabas testudineus. The sequence goes on from NC_046627.1 coordinate 28,223,358, forward strand.
GAGAGAGACAGCGAGACGTTCTTCCTCGCTCTTCAATAACAGTGACAAGACGTTCTCTTTTAGGGAACAGAAAACTCAGAGAGTCTGATTTGATTAGTGAATTGAGAAAATGAGAAGATTTGACACCCGGCTCTGTACATATAAACGATGCTGAACGTGACCTTTTGTGTGGTAGAGACAGAGAAATGTTCAAATGGTACACTTTTCTAGACACGAGGAGGCTGAGCACAGGTTTGTTGACAGCGTCGAAGGTGTGTGGGATTAAATCAAGGATTAAATATGAATATCTTCAACTAAAGGTGAGCAGTATAATTAACAATTGAACTCCAACATTTTTACAAATGCTCAAGGGTTATAAGGACACAGAAAACAAATATTTGGTTAAACGCTTGACTAATTTTCAACACTTTTGTCCTAGTGTTAATTCATTGAAAAATCTACCTGCAGCCCAAAAAGTAATGCTCTCCATAGACTGTAATGATAAAAGAGACTCTAAAATAAAAGAGATGATTGATATGACACCTAGAACTACAAACGAGGCAAGTTTTCACTCTTTTTATTATGAATGTTTAACCCATTGAGGTTTCTATATCTGCAAGAGTTTCATAGGGCCTAAGAGTTTTAATTTTATGTCACGATGTCATGTTAATGTAAAGTTTGAGCAGGAGCGTGCAGACGGGGCCCAGCGCAGAAACACTTGTGTGAATGTACCGTAGGCCACATAACGCAGAAGCGTTTTGGCCTGTGGTCCTTGGCAGAGCTTTTTCAGTCAAGTGACTGGAAGCCATGTTGGATTCGAGTATCCAGTTTTTACGTTCATACATTCACTCCAGCTGGGTCACAGGACCTGCACAAGCCCCCCTTCCCTAACAGAAGGCTACGACTGCTGGTCCCTCAGCAAAATCTGATCACCATGATGAAATTACAATCAATGAAATTGCCCCAAAATGTAATATTCAAGCACAACTGTCTCTATGTGCCATTTTCCCACAAGTCGCCAAATAAATAACGAAATAAATCATTAAATGCAGCTTTAACCCACTTTATTTATTGGGTTATTGATGTACATTGATGGGTAAAAATACTTAATACTTAAATACTTAAAACTACTTTTTTTGTTCTGTCTTTTTATATTTTATGTAGATTACAGCATTTTTAAAGTTGGTATGTATTTGGTATGCACTTTTATGTGTAAAATCTTCTATTCATATTTCTTTAGTTTAAATAGAATACATACCCAATATCTATATATAAATAGATCAAATAAAATGGGGAAAAACAGTAAGTGTTCAGTGTAAAGGCACTGCAGAGCCACACCACTGTGCTTTACAGACTTTCATCCACAGTGTCCATGGCAACAAGAGCCTCGGAGACTTGCACTGGGGTAGGAGGGTCAGGCATTGCAGAGAGTTTCTCCATCACACGCCCCCTGACGTTGCTGATCCCCCGTTCTCCGTGTTGTTCAGGTGACTGACAGCCCTGATGAGAGGGGAGAGAGTTCTAGTAAAGTCCACCCACCAAGCTCCCCTACCTATACCCTACGTTGTCCCTTTCATTCTTCAAACAGATTTGTGTTTGAGATGATGACTTCTCCCTGGAGAGATTTCATATTTGAAGCTGACAATGTGCACTTGCTGCTGAGTTGGTTTGACTACAATTTCCTAGGACCACTTTTCAGTTTCTCACATCCCAGCACAAAGTGTTCAAACAAATGTATCATATCCTAGACATGTCTGCAATCGAGATACACACAACCGCACTGAATTAATGATATCTTAGTAGCGGGAAAGAGTCATCACTGTGGCAAATGGAAAATAGTTCAATTCCACTGCCATTTAATTCTCAAAAGTTATAGCGTTAGAGTTGAGAACTGTCATTTTATCCTAAAACTGGCCAATTTGAGGAAGTAATCGAGTTAGATCGAGATCTAAATGGAGCTTTTTGGAGGTCAGAAACATGAGAAAGACCTCTATTGTCTGTTTTTCACTTGAGATGATGAGGTTGATATGTGGATGAACATCTGCTCTGACAATGTACTAACAGCACGAGCTTTAATGTTACCATGAGCTGATGACTGGAGGTACAAGGACACATCTCCTCCCTACAGGTGAGCATGGTAAGTCACTTCTCTGGCCACTTCCTGCCGTGCCGTCTCTCTCTGCTCCACTGCCGTTTATCTGGATCAGCTGTGTTCAGTTAATCAGAAGCTCCATAGAATTCACTTTGTCATCTCGCACTACACCCTCATCAAGATGGTATCTTCCAGCCCCTCTGGCTGAACACAACAGAGCCAGGTAATCAGCACAGGCGAGGACAGGGATCAGTGCAAAACAAGCAGGGCAGCGGCCCTTGATCACTGGAATTGCCCACCTCTGATGTTGGGGTATCAGCGGGTTGGTCACAAATGAAATAATGACAGCTACCAGACGGCTTTAAAAGTCAATTGTTATGATTTGACTTGAGCTGAAGCAGTTTTAGTTCATGTTAAGAGAAATAAACACCTACCAAGCAGTCTGGCACAGTTACCACTGTAGAGGATGAATTACCATGATTGTGATCAAGACGTACTGTAGAAATGTTATCAGTAGAAAGATATTTTGTAGCATCAACATGAAAAAACATTTTTTGTGTGTGTCTGACTTCTTAATGTATGTTTCCTGTGGATTCTAACAGATTGTACTGACCACCAGCTGATAAATGTATATAAACTGTATATACTGGAGCTAAATGAGGCAACTACCCTATATATTAAAATTAAATAGAGTAGGAGTAGAGTCACTGCAGTTTTTAGTAGTCATGTATGTCAACATCTTTGAAATTGAAAGCAATGCAATTAAAAATCATATGATAATAATTTTTTAAAAGGTAATAACCGATAAACTGATTTGTCCACCTACTGATGAACAGCTGCTAAACAAAACTTGTCCGTGAATTGTTTTCTTCATTATTTCACTTCACCATCACAGAATAATACATTTTCCATGTCAGAACGTTTCCTCATGATGACAAAATAATTATCGTTATGTTGACATCGTAATGTATTAACCTGGTATCGCAAGAAAGCAACACAAGGGAGATAATTACATATATGTCCTCTCCGGCCGTCTATAGGTGACTACAAATAGCACACTGAAAGGTTTTATACACCCTTAATTGCAGCCTAACAATGGCAGTGAGTCCACAAAGTGCATGAAAGTGACGATTATCAAGTATAATTACTTCAACATAATCAATCAGATGTACTTGTAGACGGTAAACACTTTCAGCTCAAGTTTTATGGTCTGATTGGACCTGATCGTAAAAACATCCCTCGCTGTGGCACTGAAGTCCACCTTTCCCACTATGACATGAATAACACAAACAAGTCAGGAGTGTTACATTTTATTTGGTCTTATCTCTTTTTGAGCTTTTTTCTTAGTTTTTTTCCACAGGTTAAAACCCATTATAAGTCAAGAGGAATAATAATAAAAAAAAAAAAAACATTTTTCACATACTGTATACAGAAATAATCCTCTTGACACACAACAATAAAAATAGTTGATTAGGCCCAGCCCAGTGCGAGATTTCACAAAAATGCAACAATAACGAGTTCTCAAAGCCCGACGACCGCTTAACCTCTGACTCGCATGAGCAGAGACAGTTCAGAGAGAGAGATGTAAAAATGGCTGCCAGGACAATGCAACAACTGCATTATCGCATCGCCTAGGTTGTAATAAAACAAACAAACAAACAAACAATCAAACAAACAAAAAACAAAACAAAAAAAAGACACGGAAATGAAACTGGAACAATTACAATAAAAGCAAATAGATACAAAGACGAGACGAGGTCGGCCTTGTCTACTATTTTAAAGTAGTGGCTAAAACCTCTTCTCTATCTAGCAGTTTTATGCACATAATAACATCTGTATGGGTGCCCCAAGGGGACATTAAACTGCGACTTAGGTTTGGGATTTTGCTGCAATGTACACAAAGAACCGGATTTCAAGCTCTACCAGGCAATTCAGTTGAATTTTCTGCTACACACACACACACAAAAAATACTGGGGCTTGCAGAGGAATCATTTTGATACAGATTTGGTAGAATTGGAGAACTGGAATGCAAAAATCAATCTGCCTCATGTGAAGCACCCGTACACACATTTTAAATACTCCAGTGAAAACCTGTAAAATGTCCATATGAAGCAATCGATCATCCTAATGTAGACTGTGTCCATGGCCATCTAGAACGAGAAACAGTTTTAATCCAGTGTGTAAAAAAAGATGGCCATGTATAAATATCGACCACCAGCCCTCGCCCTTTTTTTAAATTTTGGAAAGGTCCTTAGCTCGCTGGTAGGAAGCTGTCAGAAGGAGAAACCTTTTACAGTACTGTGATGCTGTTAAGTGGAAAAGATCTGACCAGGGAGTTGTAGGGATTTGTACCATGCAAACCATTAATCAATAATCCAAAACCAATAATGTGGAGTTTGGTTATTGAAACCCAAACACGAGCACCTGAAAGAGACCACCCACTTTTAATTAGCCTCCAGCCTCATTCTAAGGCTTTATCTTGTATTCTATCTGCTGATTTTATTTGAATATATTTTGGTCCTTTACAACGCTGAATTTCCAAAGCTTGAGCGGAACATACGTAAAAGAAATCCCCCCAAAAACAATAACATCTCATGTCCCAGTCACTGTGTCACAAGACTTCCCCCGAGGCGTCCAGAGACTTTCCTGACGTACGAACATCAACGGTTCATAAACAGACCTCTATTTTGGATCCATGCACCCACAAAGTGCACAGTCATGAATTTCATATTACATCCATGGCTCAGCCCCTGACAACGTGCACTTTTAACCAAATGAGCTAATTCAATCCCTCCTGAAATCCGTACAAGAATGTTCAAATTACAATCTCATTGAATGGTTGACTATCTTGCCACAAATTTTAAGGTAGAATAAATAACGTTAAGTGAGTCAAAACTATTCCAACAACATACAGTAGCAAATTATTAAGTATCGTTTCTACCACCAAGCTTCAAGGGCTCAAAATGGATTGCACTTGGTACTGACAGGGTTTTGTATTTATTTCAAATAAGACCTCATATGATTTTGAAGCCAAAAATATGATCTATTTAAGTCCCTCTATCTGCAAACAATGTTGAGCAGACAACAATGAATCAATCTGCTGCTTCTATATTTGAGTCGCAAAAGGCTGTTTACTCAGCCAATTGGTTTGCAGTATACTCATTTAGCACTCCAGAAAGAGAAATTTACAGACTGAACGGCTTCTATTCCAGGAAGATCACAAGGTAATTGAGTGTCAATAGCTAGGCAGAACAATAATCACGACCACAGGGATGTTGTATGCTGTTGAGTGAAAGGGGGATGAGTGTGTGGGCCTTGGACTTAATAACCTCGCAGATAAAATCCATGTTTATTTTCTACACAGGACGCCAGTTTTCTCCAAGAGCCGTCACTGTGGTCTTGGAAACGAATTGGTCTTCATTTCATTGCTCCCATTCATTCAGTTTTCTGGTTTTTTGTTGTTGCAGAAAAAAAAAGGAGGACAGCAGATGGTGACCTTGAATGCACAGACTGAAAAGAATTAGAAAAAATATTCACACTTTGAGAGACTGAGCATTATCTTACGCACCTGGCGGCGCCGCACACAGACATGGCTTTTGTCCACGTCCCTACTGGGACGTGCAATTCCTGCACAATCGATGAAAGGTCATATTTGATCATTTGGTCTCGGCCAGTTAATCCCAAACAAAGGCCCGGGCAGGTGTTTGAGTTCAATGTGAGCCAGAAAGAGCAATAATGTGTTACTGGCACCGACGGCTGGCTGTGAGACAACTGAAACGAGGCTGATAACCTGGTATATTTGTAACATCCACTTAATTGAACACAGGCGAGCAAAAGCAGCAAAGGTCAGTGTAGCAAAAGCTGCTAAAATGCCAGGTCATCTATTTAATGGTTTTAGAATTCACTCTTCACTGACCAAAAGGAAGATTTCAATCAATAAATTATATGTAATGCACGTTCAGCCTGTGCTTTTCACTCCACCCTTGTTGAATCCTCCTCAGATTTTCTCACTAACCACGAAGAAGAAAAAACAGGAAGGTATGAAGTACGGGCTCCTTCTGACTTGGCATTCTGACTTCCTTCAAGTCAAACACTAAAAACGGGCATGTTTTCATGGACACCGTGCATAATACATGGGTTCCAGCCTCTGTGTTACCTCTTCACTGCAACAGTTCACCAGCAGCACATCCTCCCTCACAGTAACCTGAGAAAATATGAACTTCTGCCACCATCACTCGCCACCTACTGAATGTTGTCACTCCGACAAACGCGCCGCTTTCACTTGATTTATTTGCTCTTCCCCTGAGGTAATTTTAGCACATTTCTAAAACTGAAACAAATAATACTATCTGCGTGGTGTCAGAAACAGAAAGATTGAACTCAACACACATCACAAGATAAAAATGTAATTGTCTACAGTAGCCTATAGTACTACTGTATGTTTTTATGATGAAGGTCATCTTCAGCTGTGTGCTGTGTTTTTAATCCATTTTATCTGGTGTTAAAAGTAGAAACTGTAAAGTGTTTGGTAACTCATTGCAAAAATTATAATTTATTTATATTATAGTTTCTTTATAATTATTATATTTTTTCTAATTGTCATTAATATTCCCTGATTATGTGTCTGTGTAAAAATTGTGTTGAATTTTTACTGGAATTTTAACTTAAAACTACAGAATCAGCAGACTTACGAGGGGCTGGCACTATTTTGAAAAGTGTTAGACTCAGTGTCCCCCTAATTAAATAACTTGATCAGTATCCATCTGACAACTAGTGTGTGTATATATGCATGTTCACAAAGCCAAATTAAGTTCCAAGTGTGAATGTAAACCCAACAGCATCCCTTTCCACTGTTAACCCTTCACACTGGCAATAAATAACTAGATTCTTGTTTTGTCTCCCAAATAACGACTCGGACTGTCCCCACCTGAAAGTCTTTATCACACTGCACAAGTCGCCTGTTGTTGTGATGAGGGTCAGGTCTGTGGCCTCCTCCACTGTTCATGTAATATATTGACCATTAGCCATTCACTGATTAGGGGCAATGGTCGGAGCTTGAACTTTCTTTTATGATCATCACATCCGCAGGAATCATGTCCGATTCCTGCGGATGTGGGGCTGAAAGTGGATCGCCTGTGGCCAAACATTCCTCTTGTAGAGGATTCACTTCTGTTCTCGCTGCCAGTTTGTGCTCGGGACACTGATTTGCAGTGACGGATGGGGCAATGCCTCGAAGAGCAGAGCATCACAAACAGTTCATCAGGAGTTTCTTATCGGAGTGCTGGCTGTCAGGTCTGGCGGACGAGTGGCAGCTCCGAGTCCTAAATCTTGACAGCCAAAACCAAGAATCGGATGTCGCTGTCCATAAAAGCCTTCCCAAAATGTATCCCACTGATTCCCTCAGCTAATACACAGTACCTCTTACGCCTTAAGGGCCAAGGTAAGAGTATTTTGTTTATTTGCAAAATAAACACATATTTTCAGCTTTCTCACCACTTCAAATGAATCCCTTCCAGAACTTATTACCAGGAGGAAAATGATTTACGCTCTACCTACAGACAATAACTTCTTCTTGCAAAACACAGTGACTGTTGCTGCAGCAAATTATATTTCACGTAGCCCATCACCGACTATGCACACCCTTGATGGAGTGCGGCAAGTAACAGTTTTAAACATCAGGTGTGCTGGAAAATTAAAAGCTAGAACTACGAGAACATACAGTGAAGACATGAGTGGCAAGTTGAAGTGGATACTTGACACACGCAAACTGTGACAAAAATAATCCGCCAGACGTTTCAATCATCTCAATTTCCTTCATGCATCTTTCCCTCCCCCCTCCTCACAGAGCTCTGTTGACAATAACAGCTACCCGAGCCTAATGACTATCAGAGGATAGCTCTTGTGGCTTTGTGTGTTGACACGGAGAGACGAGGTAATAACTCGTCACTTGTCAAGACTGTAAAATGCTGGCAATGAGGACAAGAGCACAGAGGAATGCAGGGAACGCTGCTGAGAGAGACAAATTCTATATTAAACCTCCACTGTTTGCACACTGTGAAGATCCACACTGCTCATGTCCAGTGATAGCAGATGAACTGTTCGACTGGACTGTAGCAGGTCCATGTAAAACAACTTCAGACAAGCAAACTCATTTCTTTATTTTGGTGATGCTGTCAGGGTTCAAAGGGTTTGTACGCCAATTTTTTTTTTGATTTTTTCCTGAAACAAACGAGAAATAGTTCACACAACCAGGTCAATGATGTACAACCGAGTACAACCACTTGAGACCCACAATTTACCACATCTCAGCTCCTTCTCTGCAATAGCTTTTCACTCTACCTTTCCTTTAGATGTGGTCGGACATTATTTGGATGTCTAGCAGGTGATGAACATGAAAAATTAATGTGCAATAGAAATATACTACAAAGCTGCTGTTTCAATTCTAAACCAATTCAATGGACCATCCTAGAACAAATGCCATTTCTTTTTCCACAGATAGAAAACCTGGCTGGTTACTGAATAAATGCTCTGCGGCGTCAGAACAACACTGTCCTCAAGAAAACTTTCCAGAGAAGAAGAGAGCAAAGAAGCAGGTGTTAAGAAGACAAAGACACAACGAAAGAAAACTATCTCCTATATTACTTGAAGGGGAAGGATGTAGAAAAAGGTGAGCCCCGACAGTGATGATTTCATCCAGTCAGCAGCTGAGCAGCCGGTAGCAACAGAAAGAAAAGCAGCGGCAGGGAGGGAAGACAGCTCAACCTGTCTTTAAAAATACTATGCTTAAAAAAAAAGGGCTTATATTAAGACATCAGCTGATGAAGCGACTACCTTGCGAAGAGGATGCAGGGCATTTTCCCGAACGCTGGGGCAAATTAATTAACCAAATATCTGAACGCTTTGTTAATGCTCCCTGCTCTTATCGAGAGGCTAATTATCGCTATCAGCCTCTTCTGTTCATCAGTAGGATTATTAGGCTAATCACAAAGCTTTTCCCCCCTTGGAGACAAGGTTTTCACTCTTCATCAGAACAAAGCCCTTTTTGTCTTCCAATGACACAACGTCACGGATGAACCCAATCAGTGTTTGCACCTCGTAACACGACGAGCTGGCACCGTGCATAAGTGGGTCTCTTTCAGTTGCTTCATGTGCTTGACCTTCACCAGTTATACTAATTGCCTACATGTTTGTGAACCAGCTAACTGCCATTAAAACACCATTGGATACTGTTATTACTTATTGAGTATTTGCTGCTGCGGCCATATTCGTCCAACCTGCCTCGGGTCAACCATTTCCCAGGATGGCTTCTAAAAGCGCCTTCTGCTGAGGCTGCTGTTGGTGAGAAAACTTCTATTTTAGCAGCTTTCCAATTTATTTCTCCCTGTATTATAATTTGATGCTGAAACATTCACCTCTGTATCAATACTGAGTGTCTCAACATGACGTCACAGTTACCCAGAGGGTCCTACCTTTTTATAAAGGATGTTATGAAGGATGGATTTTTAACAAACTATGCCAGACCGGAATTTAGGAACACTGCTACTCTAGTCTCACAAAGTCGGCCTCCATCTCACGTTCTCAGTCTAACATTATTTGTCATGTCTATAATGTAAATATGAGGCTGGAGCCAGGAGATGGTTAGCTTAGCTTAGCATGAAGAGTGTAAACAGGGGAAAGATGTTGGCCTTGCTCTGCCTGAAGATATCAAAACGTAACTACCAGCACCCCTTACGTTCATTCGCAAAGTAAGCAAAGGGGAGCTGGCAAGTAGATGTGTTTTATCCTTCAGACACAGCCAGGCTTGCCATTTTGCCTTGTTTCTGACCTTTATGCTAAGCTAAGCTAATTAGCTGTCAGTCAGTTGTGACGGTCAAACTTTTGTCAGATGAAGGAAAGCGTCAATAATCAGATGTAAGACACTGAAATTGTGGGGCTACTGCTACTCTGGTTGACTCTAAAATTGAAGTATTTGTTTAAGCTTCTATAACTTAAAAGTTTTGGTTGAACCTTCCTAAAGCGCCAGACGGGGGGCAATAAGACAAGTCTGGATAATGTCAAATAACCACATGCTTGGTATAGTAAAGTAACATTTAAATACTCTCTGTGATTGTCTCAACTCTTTCTGTATTATCCAGTCTAGCAGACCCTCCACCCGCCTGCCACTCTGTGGAGGTAAAAACAACTTATTTGCAGAAACTCTTTGTCCCAGCCCTTACGCTGTCACAGTGGCATTCTTTGGCATCTGAATGGAATGCAGAGGGCTCCCCCATCTCGTTTCCTGTACTGTGTCGCCTGCCAGCCCAATGAATCTGTCCAATCCCTGGCATTTCCCGGAGAATGGGACTGGAATGTTATCTGCTTCCAAGTGGAATGCCTGGGTCATGGTTTTGTCTTGGATTTCATGAGCGGCATAGAATATTCATTCTGAGTGCTTTCTCCCATAATGCAACAGGCAGACGGTGTTAGAAAAAAAATAAAATGGTAAGCTTTCCTTGAACAATAAGTCTAGACATACAAAAACACACACACATACACACACGCGCGCGCGCGCACACATACAGACGCCATTTCTTCCACAGCAACGCTAAGCTGATTTGCAAATTTAAGCCAAATCCATAGCATCTTCCCTATGCACTAGATAAATCATTCAAGGAACCTTGAAAAGATATATATTAAAAACACTTCACAAAATAAGGCACTCCAATTTTCCATTGTCCTGAATGCTTTCAGTCTGCAGAGAGGTAGAGGCAGATGAAGCTGTGCAAGTCGCCTTATCCACCTCTGCATTGTCACAATGCTTCAAAGGTAGGGTGGAGATGAAAGCAGGTGATATGAGTAGTCTGATAGAATCTAAAGATGGGACTAGTGATCTGTGTTCTGCCCCTTCAAAGGGATAGAGAAACCAAGATAGAGAGGGAGAATGAAATGGGAACCAGCTATTGGTTCGCAGACTGCTCCACAATCAAATGTACCACCTTTCACTGGCTTTCTAGTTTCCACAGCAGCAGGCTGGCATATAAATAAGACCTGCAATGATTGGGTATCCCATGGGGAGAGACCCTCCGCAGTGGGTTGAGTGATTGGTGTGCGTTTTTAAAAGATTCCAAAACCTTGTTAAAATGTAGGACATAGTAGTGGAAACGGTCCTGGACTGTGTCCCTGTGATTAAAAAAGTAGTTTTTAACATCCTTTTCAAAGTCAGGATGGGCCGAGTTTTAGAACCTGTCATCTCTGAGTTGCGTCGGGGACTTGAAAGGCTTCAGCCCCAGTGTCCTGTGGGGGTGAACTCTCTCTTTGGTGCCATCCATAGGCTTGCTGCAGGTCGCCCAGCCCAAGTCGATCAGGGGTGAGTCGCCTGGGTTGGCGGGTGCTATGCGGAACGAAGGCAGTGTGGGTGAGCCGTTGGTGGAGCAGGGTGCAGAACGGGAGGTGGGAAAGGGAGTCAAGAAGGCATCAAAAGGTGACGCTGTGTCCGAGCTGCTGGAGGGGTCAGCTTTGAGGGCAAAGGGGTCACAGTCTGGCGAGGGGAAAGGGTCACAGTTGGTGAATGGGTTGGTGGGGGAGGGATGATAGCCCAGAGGGTTGCTGTCCAAACGGTTTGGGCTGCGGCCCCCACCGGAGTTCCCGCCACCAGCTGAGATGAAGCTCCAGGGATCAATGCGGGGGCGGATGGGGGACGGGCGTGGCCGGGGGATGACGCTGACCTCCAAGCGTCTGGTTTTGGGGCTCCAGAGTGCGGGGTTGGGATGGAGAGCATAGGGCACTGATGGCTTGTCATCAGCATCCTGTGTGTCTTGGCACAAAGGCAGGTCCAAAACTGGAAAGAGAAAGAAAAACATTAAATGGACATTCCAACAGTTTAGTATCCTTTTATATGGTAAAAGGAGAGACTGGCCTTAAACAGAATGGTCAGAGGCTGAAATATTCTGATTATAGACCAAGTTTATAGTTTCTTACAGGTTTTCTGTCACAAACATGACATCTTGTGTCATGGTTCTCAGGAACCACAGAACTCAAGTACTTTCCATGGTGAGTAAACTGACGAGTTAAGATGCACAAAACAAAGACACAACATCACAAAGAAACTAAACTTATTAAACATCTTCATCATTCTTTTTTTTCCTATGGAAGATTTAATTGTTAGTCTGCTAATTACTTTCAAACTGTTGCCCTGGTGTATTTTGATGCACACCTCTTGTTGTGAATCGTGCATTAGTTCTCAAATCTTCTGCAAAAACACATAAGCCTTTGTGATGAAAGTGATCCAAACAGAAACTCCAAAGTGCCACATTAGTGGTGCAAAAGGAAACTGAACAATCAGCAGCACAGAACATTGATGCAATTAGTCTAACTTAAATATAACATAGTGTTGCGTAACTAGTTAACAGAGCTGCAGCAGTAGCAGCAGCAAACCGCAAGTATGAATTAGCAATGACAAGAACATTAAACTCAGAATAAATCAGCTTGAATGAACATTCGCTATTTTCAAATGTGATGTGTCTGCCAAATGGCATTATTTACATCAACAGCAACTCTCTGAGGCTGCTAAGCTATTCAGCTGACAAGAAAGAGCAATCAGGATTCACAAGAGAGCAGACAAAAACGGCAGTGAAGGAATCCTCTGAATTCATCTCTCTCTTTCAAGCACACGCTCACCGCCAGCAACCTTGTGGCAGTCTGTCTATGCATCTGAGCCTGACTCATTACAGTCAATAAACATAATAAGATGTTAAGCTAAAACACTCGCTGTTTAATTATGTGTGGCTTCTTGCCTCCGTGCGCCCGACGTAATGAGCGCATGCGGTTTGTGAGATTATGGTTGTTAGCTGCAGAACAGGCGAAGCACGTCTGCTGGGTACCTGGGGGCTGAGCTGTAAGAACCTCTCTGTGGAGAATCCAAGGCTTTGTGAGTCAAACGGACCAGATATAGTGTGAAATGTTACCAGAGGGCACTCTTAAAGCCCTCCTAAAGCTCTTTCCTCTTAAAACAACCAAGACACACGCCTCCGCCATTATGGCTCTGACATGTCAGTTCTTCTGTAAATAGTTATAAGAAAAAAAAATTGCAAATGTTTTGTAAATCTGTAATGTGGATGTCGGCATTTAGCAGGTGCCATGTGTGTTTCCTTTGCATATGCTATGTATATGTATGAAGTGGACATGGCTACATATGAATAAATTTGCTCAAACTGTACACCCAAAACACACCGCTGATCTCCAGTCAAACTCTTAAAGCATCTACCTAAAAACGTCAGGAAGAGATTATTAGCTATTTTGAATCTGACACTTTCTCCCTACATGACCTCAGCTGCACTGCCTGAGGTTTTGCTTTCTTTTTCCAACTTTGGAAAAAAAAATCTGACTTGAAAGATGAAAAACAAAGGAAGACTGGATGCCAGGTTTGATTAACAAGTATTAGCAGTGAGGTGTGCAGGGCTGTAGGTAGGTAGTGCTGTTACCTGAGATATGCAAATAGCTAAAGACATGCTTTGATGTAAATGGAAAAGCTTGTGTGCTATTGAAGCCTCAGAAAAATCTCATGGAAAAAGGGACAATAACAATTCATTGAGAACTGTGACAGAACATTGTCGTGCTGAGGGCGTCGTGTTTTCACAGTAATAGTTTGATCCACTTTTATTGTGGGGGCTCTAAGAACACGCTTAGGGTTCGTGAAGATATGTGGATGACTTGTGCAACTAATTTAAAAACAGAATCATGGGTCACATCTGGAGGAGACTGTTGGGAGATTTGCAGATGTATGGTTAACATATGGGTTTGACATTAAGCCCTTTTTACCCAAAAATTGAAAAATAAACAAGAATAAATAAAATAAATAAGATCTTAGACATGATGTTTATTATGTTTTGGGCCATTAACATGGTCTAAAATTAATAGTTTTAAGGCACTGAGACCCGTCTTAATCAAAACAATGGCATCAAAGAGGTAACTCGTGGAGTGAACAACTGACTGACCTAGCTGAGAGGCATGCAGGCCTTGGCTGGACCTCCTCCTCCTGTCAGCTCTGTGCTCCAAGGCCTCACAACCCAGCTCTCCATTGGTCGAATGGGTACTTGGGGTCCATTCCCCTGGGCTGGCCCTGCCATGCTGCAAGGGGGTCTTGAGGCTTTGTGGACTACAGGGTGTGTGCAGCGTCCTGTGGCTACTCCTTTCACGGGGATTCGGCGGTGGTGGCGTCAGGGGCAAAGGCTTTGTTTCTTGGTACTGCAGAGCTAAATCCAACAGTGGCGTTGGGAGCGTCTCAGAGGTGGAGAATGTGATGAGATCATCCACGACTGGAGGGTCCAAAATCAGGGGCTTAGGGAATGAGATCTCCAGTTCGGAGGGGGTGCGGTCCCATAGGAAAGGAAGGTTAGTTCGAGGGGGCACCCTTGGGGGAATATCAAGGCAGCGACCTAGTCCTATGGAAGCCAGGAGGGAGCCACCCCCCAGCAGGGCCCGGTGGGTGCTCTTATTCAGGCCACTTAGGGATCCCCTCTCAGGTCTGGGGGAGCCAGCTGGGGAGGAACCACCTTCCTCGCTGCCTGAGTCTCCCTGAGGTAGAGGAAGCCGCAGGCTGTCCTTCACTGAGGAGCCTGCAAAGAGATTTTTTTTTTGTCGTTTTAAAAAGAAGGAGAAGAAAAAAAAAGGCAGAAAAGTAACACACAACACATTTATTATTCAATTAACTTCTATTTATAATTCACATGCATGCCAGTGAAAATTCTAATGGTAGATAATGGAAGATGCCACTGGCGGTTAGGCTGTTCTGGAGGGTGTTGAATACCATTCTGAGTAGAGGGAGGGGTTGGCGTGGAGGGTCTGTACTCCTCAAAGTCGTCCTTGGACTCTCCGTTCTCATTGCTGTCTGTCTCCAGGAGCTTGGCTCTCATCGAAAGACTGGAAGCAACAAGAACTTATATCTAAGCATCCTTGAAAATGTTAAATGTTTGTATCTAAAAGAAAAAGGCAATCTGGCTGTACCTGCTTTCCTGGGGACTAAGGCGCAAGACTTTGGGGCTTTTGGGACTTTTTGGGCTTTGGGGCCTCCAGTGGGGGCCCAATCTCAGGTCTCCATTGGCTTGTTTAAGAGAAGGGGTCTCTAGGGGCCAGACTGGACTCAGACCAAATGTCCTACTGTTATCACTGGGACTGACTGCAGAGAAAAAGAGAGAGGAAAAAACAGAGTCAAAGTATAATCAGCTTGCATATCATCAGTATGCATACTGCCGTGCTGTATTCTAATGAGGTGAGCATTTTTAAAAAGCAGGTTTCACTAACAAGTTAAGGCAGGCCTGCAATCATCTCCAACAATGTGACCTTTAACTGACTCCTGCTACTGCTAGAATTCATGAAGCTTCAATGCACTTTTTTCAACTCCATATCTTCACAGCTTAAGTCCTTTCCTCTAAAACCACGTAAAGATTACCTCATTGTGTCGATTCAGACTAAAAGGTTAAACTGCTAACGGTTCACAAAGCACAAAGTGTGAGAAGAAGGAGCCAAAGTCACCCAGGAGGAGATGAAGTGCAGCATGCTAATAGAAGCTGGGATTTCACCTGCCAATCAAACAATTTACACAGACTCTGACATGTCATCCCACTAACGTCATCACCAACTAAAGCAAAGTGTGTGAATAGTGTGTAATTGTCATCCACAGTGTAGACAGCATGTTAGCCTGCTAATGTTTTACCACTGAGCACAAAGTACAGCTGAGGCGAAAGGAAATAAACAACAGTCATAAATCAGAGAATCTGAAGTTGAATCTTTTTCCTTTTTTAATTATTTTTGTGTATTCTTGCGTTTAGTTGATAGTACATAAGAGGAGGCAGACAGGAAGAAGACACGGGTTTGACATACTACAACGGTTACCAGCCAGGCATGAACTAGGGATTAGATGGTGGGGTTTTGAGTTTTGGATCCATATTTTCTGTTAAGTGTCCAATAATAACCCAGATACCAAATCTAATTCAAATTAATGTTAAAGTTATTGAGGTGTTTCAGTCTGGACCAACATAGTGGGCCAATCACGAGCAGCATAGAGACTCCCATACCTCAGGTACTCAAAGTGGAGAAAAGAAAATGCACCAGGAGAGAAACATGTCTTCACATCTTTACAGATAAGAGCGAATTAACAAGGCAAATAATATCCATAAGCTGCCAGTATATATATTTTGAGCTGACTGAGATCCTGTTTTCTAAATTCTAACTACTACAATCCTAGAGTTCAAAAAGTCCTTGAAAAGTTTGGATGGTTTAATTTTCTTCTTATCTAATTCAGTAGACTTTGGTACGATTTACTTCTGAGTCTTACATTCTGTTGGTTTTAGTGTGCCCTCCTATAGTAATTTGTATTAATCCAACAAAAATCCTAAGTGGAGCTCTGTGGACTAATACAAATCAATTTGGTAGTTCTCTTGACAAATAAGTTTGGAAGGCCTCAGCAATAAATTGCTGCTTGCTACTGAGAGGGCAGGCGTAAATATCCACTAAACACATTTTAATGACAGCCACACACAAGGCTTAGTGCCATTAAGGAGAGTCGTTAGGAAGTAAAGAAAACCAGCCCTCTATTTAATGAATAAATGAAGTTGGCAGATGTTTTAGATTTACTAACCACTTTTACAGATAAATGTTTCACCGCAATTTGTACTTTTAGTTCAACCCCCTGTGGTAATTGTTTGGAAAAATCCCTTTCATTGCCTGTTGTTACACCGCAAATTTCCTTTTGGGTTTTGTTAAGACGCCCTGTGACCTACTGGCTACAACTTCCCTCCGAAGAGAAACCATCTCAGGGCATTTGTCTAAGAGCCTGACAAGCAGAAGAGCATTGTAAATCTCTGCTGCGGCTGCAACTCTTCTCAAGCCCTTCTCCTGGAGCAACGAATTCCTCACTGCTTATTTTTAATTCAGTCAACTGCATTATAGCCACTGCATGCATGTAAAACAGTGGAGTCTTTCTGCCTGAAAAATACAGTTCAATGCCTCCCCCAGCTGGAGCACTGAGGCAACTGCAAACAGGGGGCAGCAGTGGAAAAAAGCTCCTGAGAAGTGCTGAGCTGCTGAGAGGAAGTCAGATAATATTTGGACTGGAACAGACTATTGAAAAGGGAAAAGGGTGTGTGTGAGAGACAGAGAGCAGTAGGGCAGGGAGGGGGAAGAGCGAGAGAGGGGGCCCACAGGGAAACAGGGAAAGACAAAAAAGACGAGTGGGTGGTTGAGAGCACATGAAAGGAGAGAATTGAAAACTGAGTAATGTAATGTTGCAACAGAGTCTGTGTGTGCGAGCAACAAGACATGAGATCCTACATCTTGGGTTTTCTACTTGACTCTGGAACCATACACAAACACACTATGTACACCTGTGCACCGGTGTGTGTGTGTGTGTGTGTGTGTGTGCGTCCTCATCACACGGTGCGTATAGAACCAAAGAAAACATGGCAGCACTCACGTTGGATTGCACGGAAACGGGGGCCAAAGGAGGGCGAGGAACCTGAACCCAAATCAGGAGAGTTCCGCCTCTTCTCCAGGCCTGGGGACGCTTGCACCGTAATTTTATGGATGAAATCTGCAACACACAGACACACACATACACACACGACAGATGTTAGACCACCTGGATGGCAAACACCAACCAGAATACACAAGTCTTACACAAGTTTCTTCACTTTTCTGTACATCACAGTGGAAATACTCAGCTTGATATAAAAAAAAATGTTGAGACACATAAAACATTTCACTATTCTTACATTATGTGGCAAATTTCTTTGCTGTGTTTCACTGGAAACGTCCCATTTAGTCTTCAACCTAGAACGTAGCTACTGGTACTGCAACAACTGGGAACCATCACCTCCAATTAACATGCATTTATATACACATATATCAATTCCCTTCCCTTGACCTGTAACGTGCACTCTTGTCTTTTTTAATTGACTCTTCGTGACCTCAAATTACTACATTATGTGCATAAATTAAGAGAGGACTCACTAATTAGATGCATATTTAGTGGCACAGAAGACGTCATGATCGGACCTGGCAGAACTGCAAGACCTCTCTTTGTTTAATGTGTTAAATCTCATAGTTTGACAAAAAGACTTTCGAATTCACAAATGATTCATTCAAGTGTTCCAGAGCAAATGGTTAATACCGTTAGATAGTACTCGCTTGTTGACGATAACTGTGTTTTGCTAAACTCGTGATCTAGCAAGTTAGCAAAAGAGGTAACACTTAGTTCAGGTTAGCTGAGCTGATCTGTTCAACACAGTTTTTAGAAGCAAAGCTAAGGATAAAAACATTTTGAGCTATCTCTCTATTCCTCGCCTATTTGTTTCTTTAAAACCATGCAATACAACTAGAAAGGCTAAATGTATTATCCTCTTATCTTAATTATTACTTCTTACAATAGTCTTTTAAGCACAATATGCCACACTGCATTTTTCTTGACTTTACTAATAGAGACCGTCCTCAGCGTGTTCCACTTTTAACTAATACAGCGTACGACTGTATTTAAACACACAGTACAAAGCTCAAGACCAACACAAGGGAAAAGCTCATAACAAAACTGGTGTTATGAGGGAAAGGGAAAACAGAAAGGGAGTCAGGCGGATATGGTTAGAAGGAGAATAATCACACTGACTCGGGAGCCAGAGGGGGAGACGAGTGAGAGAAAACGGGGGAGGGCGGAACGAGGGTGAGAGAGAGCGAGGAATAAAGAGAGGGCAAGAAAGTGAGCGAGGCCAGCCAGCAGTGTATCCATGGACAGGAAGTGTTGAGGCGTGGTTGGCTCACTCTCCCCTCTCATCAACCCCCCCACTACCACCACATCACCGCCCTGCTGCTGCTGGGAAAGGCCTAACCACAACACACACACACACACACACACACACACACACACACACACACACACACACACACACACCAGCACGCACACACACACACACATTTTTGTATGGCAGTCACTGTGAGGACACTCATTGACATAATGCATTCCCTAGCCCCCCACTGTCGCGTAGGCCCTGCTAATCTCTTCTGTATTGCTTTTTAATTTATCGCGTGTACCGCCTTACCCTAACCACAACCATCACAACTACAACCCTTCTCACTGCGAGGACCGGCTAAAATGTCCTCAGTGCAGTGGCAAGAAAATCCTGCTGGTGCTCACAATGATAGCCATACACACGCTGCATTTATGCATGCTTGCTCAGCCCAAAATACACTTGCACACACAGTGAAACACACTGGATATGAACTGCAGCTGTCTGTGTGACTTTGTGACAGCAGAGGATGCATAAGAAACAGCAGCTAGACGGGTATTGTGGAAAAAAACAGGGGCAGAGTGACTGCTAGTTCACACAGATACTGGCCAGTCAGACCTCTGATTCAACTTTCACAACTTCACCGTTTTAGTCACTGAATGCTGTTGCATTGCTTTTTTTACACATTTCATTTCATTTTTTTGCTTTTGACAGTTTTTTGCAATGAAAACACAAAGAAACGTTTTTAAAGTTACTGTATGAGAGCAGAAAATAGCACCTATGTGCAACCTCACTGTCAAACCTCTAAGTTCAGCCGTGATAGGAACCTTCAGCAAAGCCAAGCTGCAAAATTACAGTCGAACCACAAAACTCTCTTCCTCACTTCCTTTTCTCTGCTCTTTTTTTTTTTTTTTTTTTGTTGCTGTTTCTGTTGCTTCTTGAGCCAGTGATGGAGCTTGAAATTGGGATTTCTCATCAAGACTGCTGGCTGACAGTTACGTTAATAGCTGATTTGTGGCAGAACACACACACATACACACACACCTTGGGGCATGCTGATCTTCTCGCCATTCTTGCCCTTGAGCTTGTGCTTTTTGAAAGTGCCCTTCCTCTTCTTGACATTGGGTTTCTCCTGGTTCTGGTTCTGGTTCAGGTGGAGGATGAGGAGGCTGAGCTCGCGCTCAAACACGTCCTGCTCCCACTGAGCTAGTTGCTGCTCGCGCTGCCGCAAGAACTCTTCGTGCGACTTCTGCTCCAGAGCGGCTCGCTTCAGCTCTTCCTCTCGGCATCGCAGCTCCTGATTGAGAAGAGGAGACAAGGAGATAAAAGAGGTGAGGAGGCGTTTAATATCATAATATCGGGTCCTAATTGTGTGTGACTGAGATGATGATGGTTTACAGTCTCATCCTCGGTCACAGTGTGAAATGATGGTGAAGAGGCTGATTGCAATGAAACCTTTTATCAGTATTAATCGCAAGATGACTCACCACTGCTGTTTGACATTTTATTTGATGTTCCACAGATTAGCGTTTGATCTTAAGGTGTTAGCACATCTGAATATGGTGCAGTGTTTGATATGGAGTTTCTCTTTCACAGATATATGTACATTAAATATAGTACAGTATAGATCAATAGGAACCAAATTCAAAACTAAAATTTCTCTAATCTCTGTTGGGTTAGAGGTGCAGGAATCACTCTTCCACTGTAGTGATTCATCTGGTAATCAAATCATGAAATCCTAGTTAAACTGTGAAATAGTTTGGCATTAATTGAACAGATAAATAATCAGAGAACAGATGTCCAGTATAATCATGATGTGACAACAATAAGATGTAAAGTTCTTCTCTATACATCTGTATAGATAAAAAAGAGCTACTCTGAGTGCCTCTTACTTTCTCTTTAGCCCGGAGTTCATCAAACATGTCCTGGATTTCAAGTTTCCAGTCCTCCTGCAGGGAGTGGAAGGAGTCCTGCGGCATCTCTTCCTTCACCTGCTGTTCCAGGGCTGTCAACTGGGCCAGGATCGAGCTGAAATTGGGTCTGCGGTGGGGGTCCTGGTCCCAACACTCTGCAACAAATACAGCAGACACAGTCAGTCACAAGGGAACAAGCTACGACATTTCAGTGACAGACACGTGAGAACAACTACAATCTGTTAAGCAAGGCTGTCCTCAAACTGGCACAAAAATAATAGAAATAAAAAAAAAACACTGGGGCCCAAGCAGAGCATGATAGGTTGGAAGAAATCCAATCCTGCAGTGTGCTTAAATTACAAAGAGGGTTATGTAGTTTGGTACTGAGATGTGACATCTGAGTGGAAAAATCTGACACTAAAGTCACACTAATTCACTTATTTCCAGTCCAGTTTCACTTCTGTCAACAGTTTTCTTAAATCAAGTGGCTTGAAAGGAGGAAGTCACTCACTGATTCACCATCATACTCATCATTCAGATCTGCACCGAAAAGAGACCCACTTTATCATTATTGATTTGTAATGCTCTAATCAAGCCAGATGACTTGTTCATATAGATGATTCTGCACTCATTACGTTTTATATTCAATGACTATCCTGCAGTGCTTCTAATTTTTATTTACCCATATTTCAGGCACTTGTGTGAGCACAATCCAGAGTCAAGCTGATTGCTTATTCAAAGTGTTATGCTTAATTAACTTGCAGTGGGGGGTTTTGCATAATTTGCTGCAACACTTTGGGCATTACAAGCAGATCAAAAACCAATGTGATAATTAATTAATCCTCTGAGGTGGCTATCAGTGTGCTTTTTGCACTGATCTCTCTCTTTTTTTTTACACAACCGTAAAAGACAAGCTGACGTGAAGAAAGGGGGTTAAGTGGAATCAGTGTGAGCTGTCTGTGTTCTAATGTTTGTCAGGAACAAACGCATAACAGGCTGGAAGCATGTCAGAAAGTACTCAGGTGACATCTTTTTTGTTTTGTTTTGTTTTTTTGTTTTTTTTACTTAAAACCAAACAAACGAAGAACACAAATTGGTACAAACATATTGCACAAGGTGGCTTGAGCACAAAACACTTCCTCTCCACAGCCACGTTATTAACATACAGGAATTTGTTTTCTCAATTTCAAACCAGCTTTGGGGAAATGGAAGAGAGCGTGCCGGAGACTTGATCTCACGCAAGAGTACTCCCAAACTACTGAACTGAAAGTCGCTGCCTTAAACAGCGTCATGGTTGCATTCAATTAAATTTCTGCTCTCATACAAACACACGTCCTACCTGCCATGAGCTTAGCGAAGGGTTCGGGGCATGTGGAAGGGATGGGAAGGGTGAGTTTGTTGACAGCTACTCCGTAGGCGACAGCAAGTCCATCAATCCCTCTGTACGGTGCCTCTCCAGTTAGCAGCTCCCACAGCAGAACACCATAGCTTAGGAGGGAAAAGAAAAACACAGACAATAAAGTGTAAGACACAGTGTATGTCCTAGAATACATTTCATTACACAGTGTTTTCCCAACACTAAAGCAACAAACAAAAAGCAACAGTGACTAAGAGTGATTTCCACAGTTGACATTCTGTCACCATTGCCGTGTAAGAATGTTTCATATGTGTAAGCTGTTTATACAAACTAAATACTTCCTGGAACTGCTTCACAATAAAAAAAACTTCCAGTAAATAGCACTGATTATCGATTTTACTGTAAAAGCAGTTCAGTAAATCCTAAATTACAGACACTGGGATAATCTGTCAGTTTATGTGTCGCTTTCAGACCATTCAACTCATTCTGTGCTAATCGGATCTACAAGCCTGGGGGAAGGTCTGCCACGTACCCCGTGTATGTGGCACTTACAACCAGGAACTCTAGAACCAGGAACTGTTTACGTCAGAGGATGGGGTAAGATTGTGGTGACATGACAAATGAAAGCTTTATTATAATGATACAGATCAGTGAATTATTGATTAGAATAGTTGCAGTGTGATTGATACCAGCATAGTTGATGCTAGCTGTAAGCTAAGGCTAACATTAACAGCATAGGTTCAGTGTTAAGAAGAATCAAAACGTGCTGTGGTATTTATTCTACCACATCATCTAACATGTCTGCTGTTGATAGTACACATGTACTGTTATATTTTGTAATGCTTGCTATTGTGTTTGGTGGCGTATACAGACACATGTTGTGTAAATAATGACGTGGCTCTCCAACCTGTGGAAAGTTTAAACTAGCTCTGAACTAGCACCTCCGGGTTTTCATTTCTTCTTTTGCCATTTTGGAGAAATGGAACAAATCTAGAGCCCAACATCTAAATATGATCAAGTTAAGAGGTTGTCAAGGTGAATATATTGGCTGATACTTACCTATGCACACATCCAACAAACAGAGCGCAATTAGCATTCCTTTAGAGTCATGCATCTGTCCCCCAGTCTGCTGTAATGCTAAAATACAGCATCAAGCTAAGAGGAACTGTGGCTTCATTATTACAAGTGGCCTCTTTGACATCATGTATTTAAACCCTGTTAATTTAACCAATATCGATTAGCTTTAAGCTTATTTGAGTTACGTTTTAACTGAGCTTAAAGATTGTTTAAATATATATGTATTGATTTTTTTCCACAGTAAATTAAGAGCTGTTCGCAGCCAATAACAATAACACGAGTGCCAGACGACTTTAATGCTATACAGTACATGATGGTCTGTTTTACAGGATATTAGCTCATTTACTTTGAAACACCTTTTACTCAGTGGCTAACCTACAGTATGGCATGTAGATATCTTAAAATAAAGTTTAAGTATAGGTAACTGCAATCTGTGTATTTTGCAGCACCGTTTTGTGTTATAGGTTCATTATCATGGCACTGACATTACAGAACCGACATTTGTGCAATGTAATATTTTTGCTTGATGAAACACGTGCTTACAAAGCAATGTGAACTCATGCATGCAGGACTTGTACAAACACAAATGCACAGGCACACACAGAACTTTTGAGCCCACACAATGGGAGCAGCACTGTGTCCTAAGAAGATGAAGCGTGGCGTAGGACTTGGATCTCCCACACTGTCAATTAGCCTTCGCCCAGACCTTACTGAACGCACTGTGGAGGCTTGCTAAGTGGAGAGCGCAGGCCGCAGCCTTTTTTTATTTAGTTCTTTAATTACAACTTCCACACACTGTGACTGTGCAGAAACACTGCTTGTCGGCTCGCCCCAAGGCAGTCTCCGTCTCCGCGTGGCGGCTCTGGAGACGAGCAGCCGTGGACAGATGAGAAAGAATGGCAGAACAAAGATTGCCTTCATTTTCAAAGAAGGGCTGTCTGCCTGCTTCTCGCTCATTTTGCTGTTTTCCAGATTGTGCACTGATTGTTGTGAAAATTAGGTTGACAGGATGCGTGTGTGAGACAGCGAGATGGTTCTGACCCGTTGGAATACTGTACAGACTAACTAAACTGCGTTTCTTGACGCGCCAAAAAAATAAGTAGTACTTAAGTACTGTAACACTTGCACTATAAATTATATAAGATTTTGTTTTTCACCTTCTCAAGGACACAGGGTTCTTTGTAACAGCATGCTCAATTGGTTTCTGGTAGGCTTTGTATGGGTCTGAAAGTACCATTTAAGAATAGATCAAATGGTCCAAATCCACAGGATTAAAATTAAACCACAGCGTATGAGAATAACTGCTACAGCCACAATGGAGCAAAACTGTGAATATGTTACTGCTTTAATTAATTATTTCTATATTCCCGTATTGCAGTGAAAACACCCCTGCTGGCTTCAGTCCAAATGCAAATTCATACACTGCACTTAAAAGTCATCATGAATCCCCTCTCAACAAATCACACAGTTAAGTCATTATTATAAAACCACCAACCATAATCAAGGGACTCTTCTCTTTCTGTGTAGATGTAGCCAAACACACACTCACACACACTCACACGCACAGAGCTATTCCCACATAAAGGGCTGTGGTTAGGTCTGGTGTGTGGCCTCCTTCTCTGTCTATACTGGAGACAATGGGACAGTGTGCAGCACACATGTCCCACAACAAAGCACAGAGCAGCTCTTTGAAGAGACGCCGTCACATGGCTGCAGCGGCCTTGCTGCAATCCATCACTCTGTCCCTACATCTCTTCATCACTGTCTCCCACTGTCACCTCCCTGCACTTTCACCCTTTCTCCTTTATGTATACCATGTTTTCTGCCTACGGGCGCCTGCAGCAGGTCCACTGTCTTGCTGAAGACCTGCAGACGGTTTATACATGACCACTGTCAGTTTCGACAAATTTCTACAGATCCTAGTCAGGTACCGTCTTGAAATATAATGCGTAATACAAAATGCTAATATTGTTCAACACACACAAAAACACACATAAGCACTTACCTCCAGACATCGCTGCCCTTTGAGAAAGTGGAGGACTTGATGACCTCGGGGGCCATCCAGGCGTAGGTGCCAGCAGTGCTCATCTTGGTGGTCTTGTGCCACTCTCTTGCCAGGCCGAAGTCGGTGATCTTTAACGTCAAACCCTCCATACATTCATTCTCTATGGGCTGTGCCAGAAGGACTGGAGGGAGGAAAGGCAGGCAGGTAGGAATAGAGGGGAGGAGGAAAGAAATACTGGTGAGGCATAGCAAGGTACTACAGTTCAATGTGTTTAAATTCAGTAAAATACATCACTGTGAGACACTTGTAACTGAGGAGAAAGCTTTCAATGACGGGGCCCAGTCTTTGACACACATTCTCCTTTTTTCTTTCTCACTTCCTCTTCTTCTGGCTTTTAGGCCACTTTGTTCCAATGGTGAAAAGCACATTTCACCGCATCCCATTCCCCAGTTCACTTGCATTAGACTAATCAGAGGGAATACATACATCCCGGCCACCCACCCCCCACCGACTGCCATCCTAAAGCAGACGTCTGTGTGGTATACAGCATGTTTTAGGTGGCATGCCGCGATCACATGAGTGGTTAGGAGAGGGGCCAATGTGTGATGCCTCCACCCTCGCATGGGTTGTGTCGTCAGCAAACTGGCTGAACGTGTTAAGTCTCGTGGGAGGGCAGAGACGAAGAGGTTTTTAAATATTAACGATAGTGGCTCCTGTGTATCAGTGCATTGCTGATTTGCTTGAGGATCTCTCCACTCATTTGTAGTTGCCTTCTAGCAGCGTCTCCTTTCCCATTGCTACTTTTGGAGCTGTAATTGCTGTGTTGTGTTATGCAAACCAAAACACTACTGCTTCACATTAAAAAAAAATCCTAGAACTACTAGAACCACTAAATGAACAATTACATATGCAAGTTTTATTTCATAATTACATATTTTACTGTTTTTCTTATCGTTGGTGTAGATGTTGCACACAGGGACTGATCATCTCTCTACCCAGCCACATGACCCCAGCCTCTGTTAAGTTAGCAATGTCAGCTCAAGACAGCTATTAGCAACAATGTGGAGGTAGGTAGATTTCATCTTGCTTTGCTTATGGAAAACCCGCCATGCTCAAATACACCCGCCCGAGAAAAAGTCACACACCATTTTGTTGGACCACCTTTAGCGTTGATTTCGGCATGCATTCATTGTGGCATCATTTCAATAAGCTTCTGCAATGTCACAACATTTATTACCATCCAGAGTTGCATAAACATTTTGCCAAGATCTTTTATTGATGATGGGAGAGTCAGACCGCCACGCAAAATCTTCTCCAGCACATCCCAAAGATTCTCAGTGCAGTTAAGGTCTGGACTCCTAATCCATGTGTGAAAATGATGTGTCATGCTCCCTGATGCTCCCATCCCTCTGGAACAGGGTAAATCTGGACTCATCAGAACACATGACCTTCTTCCATTGGACAGTTCTTAACCCAGTTTAGTAGTTTCATCAATTTCCTTAGATGTTTTCTGTGCTTGATGTCAATAATTTGACCCTTCGGAAACAGATTAACATCTTTTTCATGACCACAGGATGTGTCTTCCAACATATTTTTTTAAGAAATGAGAAGCTACTCACTGCATCAGTTTGGGTTAAATAACTTGTTGCCAGCTGGAAAATAATCATCCATGCAGTAATTATCCAATGGGAGGCTCTTACAGTACCTATTTGCTAAGTTATATCCAGGCAATGACTTTTTTATTCTTTAACAGGCAGTGTATCTATTCATGGTCAAAGCAAAACTCACTTTTGCAAGTACATTTTTAATTAATTATTAAAATCTTAGCACTATTGGCTGAAAATAAAATTAAAAAAAATCTTGCCATGTAAAATTTTGGCAATAAGTTCTCTACAGGATATTGTGGTACTAAAGTAATAAATTTTTTTTTTGGCTGTTTTGTAGTAAACTTGTAGCAAAGAGCTAGAGGTATAATGTATCACATTGATGTAAGACTAAAGAATCACAGATAATTAATTAGTTAATCATCTTTCTTAAAACAAAATATGTGACAGCGAATGCATTTCACAGGAAGTGTAGCTACACTTCAGTGGTTATACTTTCATATTTTCTGAGCTGAAACAAAAAGCTGCTACAAAGAAACTGTGTGGTGCGATATGCCATCAATGAAACAAGACGGAGAGCATAAAACAAAAGCAGCCCACTGAAATGTCTCAGAATAATAAAACTGATCCGTCAAGTCAGATTCAAACTCCATTCTGCTGAGTAACTTCACTGGAGGTAAAGGAAAAATGACAATAATCCAATTTAAATGCAGGATAAATCCATCCACTTACACTAATGAGGGGAACTAAATCTATGAGTGTCAGTTTGAGTTGATCATTTTAGCTGTGAAAAAGAGTCATGGTTATCAGTGGTTCTTGTTTTCTTAAGAGCTACAGGAAGTAGCACTAATTCATGTGACTGGAGGATGTATTGACTCTTTCAAGCAATTACTGAAAAAAAAAACCTGCATGGTTACAGAGAAATCAAAACACAGACACTTCCAACTTTGCACCATCTCTACCTCCACTATATTTCAGCAATGATTCATAACCTGTGATTATCCATCTACACACACATAAAGCATTTCAGGCGTGAATACTGCTTGGTGGCACGGGTGCATCTAAACGGTGACAAGGGGGGACATTTCTCTAAGGCTTCCCCATTTTTAAATATCAGTCTTCTTCTAGAAGAAGCAGATGACATCACCTGGAGGATTT
This sequence comes from Anabas testudineus, assembly GCF_900324465.2. Lineage (NCBI taxonomy): Eukaryota > Metazoa > Chordata > Actinopteri > Anabantiformes > Anabantidae > Anabas > Anabas testudineus. The sequence goes on from NC_046627.1 coordinate 28,251,295, forward strand.
TTTTTTTTCTGTTCAGATTATGTAATGTGGTTAATAGCATTAAAATATACATTTTTCCCAAACAAGAACCACAGGAAGAAAGGTGAAAATTAGTAGCCTGTAAATTCTACCTTGTAACTGAGCAGTAGTTTGAGATCTCCAACATTATGTTTGAAACATTTGAAACTCACACACACTCGTAGGGTTTGATAATGACAACTGTTTTTGAATTCAAACTGACACAACAGGATTCTTTACAATACGTGTTTTCAGTTCCTTTTACAGAGCTCTTCTGCACCGCACACTGCAGTCCGCAAAGCATCAGCATACAGTGAAGTGTCACTTGATACTTCACTGTATGCTGAATGTACACAAAAGTTAGCTGACTTGCTGTTTAAAAGTAAATGTGTTTTATATATGATTTCATGAAATCACTGTATTTGAATGTGTCACTGTACCTGTATAGACCCTATTTGACCTACATTCTGAAAAACCTAAACTCTTTAATCTACATAGCTTATGACCTACAATTTAAAACCATACTAACAGGAACTTTACAAAACCCTAAATCTGTTTTTTTTTTTTTTGGTCTTCAACATAACTGAGATTCTTTTTTTCACTCAAACTACATTGAGAGGATCGGCACCAGGAATTGGGAAAAGTAGAATCAGCAGCTCAGTCAGATATGAATGACTCATTACTGGTATTGACATAACTAGATACGTCTAGATACGGTAGGTCTGTAAACATGGATGTAAATACAGAAACCTAAAATGAGCTAAGTGCACACTGTAAAATATAATAACCTATAAGTAAACACATTTTGGTAACCAGCCAGTGTTGTGCAACCACACAGCGTTGGAAGGCTTGCCAGACGAGTTTCTATGAAAATAGACTATACTGCTAAGGATGTCGGTTGCTGCGGTGTGACTCTGTATCACATGCCTCAGTATGATCGGCAGCCGTGCCACTCTTCCCCTTTGCTGGCAGGCTGGGCATCGCTCAGGGCAAGGCTGGCCGTCAAACGCAGGGAGGAGAAGCAGCAAAGAATTTGACTTATTATAGGGAAGTAAGACTCCTGCTATTTGCAGTCACTTTCTGACTTTCAGGGCTTGCCGCTTTTTCCTTTTCTGCTCTCTTCTTTTGAGTCTTTCTGAGTCTTTCACTGGAAAACACATTTATTCAGTCTGTTTTTTCACCATGTAAATATGAATTTTATCTTTTTCTACACACACAGCGGTTCTCCTCTTTCTCTTTGTTGTCTCTATCTTTGTCTCTCTCTCTCTCGCTCTCAGACATCCTGTGCCTCGTAGCCCAGAGGCAGCAAGTTTGACGTCACAGAGGAATGCATCACAAGAGGTTGTGTTGTCTGCTCTTCGTGTGTGTGAGAGAATGTTGAAGAGGGATAGGAGACCTTTCATAATATACTTGCACAACAATTTTTGCTCCCAGTATAGCTAAAACCACAGACACCTTCTAGGGCAACACATTTTTTTCCCCACTCTGTACAATAATGACTGGTGCAAAGACAGACAATTGACAGGGGGGTTTTCTAACAGCCAAACTGCTTTTTAAATGGGTGAAAAAAAATCGCTCTAAGGTATGTCCATCACAAACTTTCACATCGACTTCTGCCACAAAAAGAAGGCACTGACGATAAAACAGCAAATGCAGTCAGCAGCCAAAACAAAAACAACCTCTACAGTGACGGAAAAAAGGGCCCGCTCATTTAACCTTTATGCAGAAAATCAATTTCTGTCCATTCTACAGCTGAGTCATTGTTTCTGTCAATTCTACGGGCCCCTCAGGGAGGGGTAGAAGTGGTGGCGGTATTTACAGCCCTGATCCCTTGCTCCACTTCTTTTGTCCGCCTGCTGGTCAGCGCCTGGTAAAAACAAGCCCTTGTCAGTCACCCCTATTTCCACCCGGGCACACACTTGTTGCGGCGTGACCCCACTTCCAGGAAGTGACGCTGGTTTCAACCAAGTAGCCCCTTGTGGCGGGCCCTTCCTTAAAAGAAAGAAAAAAAGAAAAAAGTATATGCATGCGCCAATTGTGTCGTTCCCGCTCGCCGTTCATTGTGCTCAATAAGCACAGGGCTATTTTAGGAAACTGAGGTTAAGAGGGGTCACGTGGCTCCAGACACTGACGGAGACAGACAGGAGGGAAGCGTAGGTGTTGTGGCGCGCAGAAGTTGCAGAGGCACAGAGAGAGGTGCTGGGTGTCGATCGCTATCAATTGATTGAGTGAGACCTGGCACAGCTAAAAGTGGCTGCCTGGGCCTAGAAAGCAGAATTATAGATAATGGTGGGCGCGCATGCACACGCACATGCACATACACATGCACAAAGCACTCATTCTACAGTTACAGACACTTCATACACTTGTACTGTATGTCCATATTTTGGAGATCCTCACAGCTGCACACAAGCAGGAAAATTATAAGAAATCTCTGCGCACACCTACAAGGACCTACTTGCATGCACATGCGAGTTAACACAACTGAACTTCATTATACACACTAGCAGAGGCATTTACTAAATCCCAGGAATGTATGGGCATGCTACACCAGCTGAACCACACAAATTCTAGGTTATCAAATGTAGCTCAAATATGTGTCTTCACAAACACAACATGTTACTTCTGCCAGTTTTGAGATGTGTGTTATGGGCCTCTCAGGTCATCACCCAACCACTGCATGAGTGAGTCTGTCACCCACACACGGGACATTCATACCAACTCAAATCAAGCAGAAATCAGGGCCGTGCAACAGATTATCATAACATTCAAACATGATTTGGATTCAAAATGATATGCACAAGGTCTTCCCCCTTGTTGTCCATTGGCTAGAGTATGAGTCTGACCATGTATGTCTGAATACGACCCAAGCCCAAACCGGACCTGAACCCCAACAAATATATTGTATTTTATGTCCAAACCAGAGTCTCAGTATCTCCTAATTATAAAATGAAGCAAATTAATAAATTATTTATTAATAAATTATTGGCATGAATTAAGCAAAGAAAACATCTAAGGAGATTGATGAAACTACTAAAACTGGGTTAAGAACTGTCCAATCATCAACCTGTGTTTGTTTTTTTTTAGAATGTAGGTCAAATAAGGTCTATACAGGTACAGTGACACATTCAAATACAGTGATTTCATGAAATCATATATAAAACACTTTTACTTTTAAATAGCAAGTCAGCACATTTTTCACCAAGTTATATACATTCAGCATACAGTGAAGTATCAAGTGACACTTCACTCAATAACAGGATTCATCAGGCTCAAATTGAGAAAGGGTGGTTCAGGGAGCATGACACACTATTTTTCACACGAGTCCAGACCTTAACCCCATTGAGAATCTTTGGGATCTTTGAGAAGACCTTGTGCAGCGGTTATTAGTGTGTTACTTTTTTTTTGACAGGCAGTGTATTTTTATTTAGCATGAAGTATGACCTAGCTGACTGAACCCCACCTGAACCCAATCATGATCATTTCTGCCTGAAGCCAACTCAAAACCAATCTGGGAGAGACCAACGGGTCCCATCAGGTTTTGGCACAGGTATCCAACCTTTGCAGGAAGCACGTTACCCTGTCAGGCTACTGATAGGGTACTACTGTTCCTAACTCAAATTGGAGAAAACTAGTGAGCAAATTAACTAATAATAAAAATGAAACCAAACTATCTGAGATGTAAAATGAGGAGGGAGTTTGGATGTAACACCACAGATAGTACAACTGTGCATTAAGGTGTTCCCTTTATAAAATTCAGCTATGATAAATTTGACATATTTTAGGACTAGGCTACACAGGTTGCGTGCAAATTAATTTGAATAGGCAGGAAAATGTGGTGACCCAGGTTTATATTACACTAGCACTGTACATCAACCGACAGAGAGACAGATTTACTCTAAAGGCCAACAGACACAAACACATCAGGTTTCTGACAGTTTCATAACACATATATTAAAAATATACATAACCCATGCATATTAATATCTTTGAACCTATATGACTGTCAGTCTACCTCCTCTCATGCATGCAGACATGGGTCCACAAGGCTCATCTTCACGCACACACATATGCAACCAAGTAATGAAACACACGCACAGGCCACAAAAGTAATAAAAGCAATTTAGGAGCCTCGGCAAGCATATGCACCACATTTCTTCTTGCACTTCCTGAGTCAATACAGAGTGCATCTACAGTTCAGGTCTGCTCAGTCCTTCCTCCTCTTACCACCACCATCACACTGACAACAACGGCCGCATTAGTCAGCTGCTTACTGGACAGCGTGTGGCAACATGCTGTGTCCAAATCAGCCAGTGACCCACAAAACATAAAGTCTTCTGCTGACGTCCTTAAAACCAAAGAAAGAAGCAAAGAACCATGGGAAAACAACACATATACAAATAGCTCTAGGCCTTTTGCATAAGAGGAGTATATTATAGTTTGGATCTTATAAATTGTAATACATACAGGACACAGTATTTCCTTCTCTGTTGTATCTCCCACCTAGTATCACATTTTGAGGAGGTGAGAGTATCATGACTTGATCAGTGTTCCCCAGACAGACCGTCTGCCTGATAGAGGCCAATTCAACAACGTTGCCATAAAAACACACTATGTGTGACAGATCTCCATGGTCAACAGGACTCTGTTTGGCATTGTTTGTTGTTTAGAAACAAGAGTGTGTCAGTAGCAGACGGTACTCTTACCAGCAGTGGCCTAAATATGAGTGTGGTGCTGGGAGTGACTCAACCCTGAAACTTTAACTTAGCGAGGATTCCACTGTCAGGGATTTTTACCGAATTTTACCAACACATATTACAGACAAAATGCAGACTCATGTGTAGAATCTGTACTTCTTAGTGGGTGGGAGGGTGGGATTTGTGACAACAATACCAATGCAGTGACCTTGTATTTGAAGAAGTCATAGTAGGAAGAGCATAGCATATACAAAGTAGAGCAAATCAAATCACATGGATCGCAACGCCAGCATAAAACTCTTTCCACACCATGGAATCCAGTCTCGGAGCCTGTCAGAGGTTCACATTAGCAGCTCTGTCTGGGATTTGTCTGCCTTTATTGGATTTGGGACGCGGGTTTCACTTCAGCGGTCCCAGCCGAGGCTATCAAGATTGTGCTAAATGAGCCCAAGACGGTGGTTCCTCATCATTCTTCTAAAAGTGAATAGTGTACGTACAGTTTTAAATGACATGTCTGGAACACTGGTGTTACAGCTGAGCTGCCAAGAGAATTAGCTCAAAATCATCAGAGGTCCAGTGCAGCGGAGCAGATACTCAGGTCACTGGGACATGGTTCTGTCCACATTCAGAAATCTCACCCAAGTCCTCCCATAAGGTCATCCTTTCAACATTTTCAAGCTTGAAGCCTAGTGTGTACTTTCATTTTAAGAATGAAAGTACCTAAAATGCAGCTGTGCAGCTGTGCGTCCACAAATCACTTCCCCAGAGGGATTAATATGGTATATTTTACTATTATGAAGTATTACCATTAAGTGCTAGCCTAATTAGCTATCTAGTAAAACAGTAACTTGCATGTGCGGCTCCCAACATGCAAAGAGAGAATGTTTGTAAAGGTTCAGTGTCCGGCTCAAGGACGTTTGAGAGCTGGTGCTGAACACACAGTGCATGTAGAGATAGAGGCTGGAGCCTTTTATCTACAGGACGGGCGTTCTCTGACCGTCCAGCCCCGTCACAGGAGCGAGCCAGATGCAGAAGCCAGCTCCACAAAGACGCGCTGTGCCTCTTCACTCTGCACCTCACCTAATTATGTTTTCTCCAGAACTGGACGCTGGAGCTACGCGTCCGTCTCTCACCGCGCTTTACTATTCAGGCTTCATTTTTTAATGTCTGCTAGAACTGGGCCGATATATATTTCTGTAAGAATAGCACGATGGGCTCATAATTGTCATAGCATTAAGTGTCAGTCGAGGCCAAAATAAATAAATACATTTTAAAAAAAGCATATATTGGCTTTTAAATGTGCACACTGGTCCAGCCTAAGCCTCCTCTCTGGTCTTTCTACCTTCCTCCCTCTCGCCCCTCCCCGCTGTGCACTCGTAGGCGAGCAGAGAATTCAGGCAGGGCGGGGGCTTTCCCCAGGAAGAACGGGAGCTTTGTCCCTGGAGCGACGAGGCCGTACTCTGACAGACAGTCTGGCAACCTCTGACCAGGCAGCCAGCAAGTGAGAGAGCGAGCGAGCGAGCGATAGGGCACAATCACGGTACAGAGGATGTCAACTCGCAGAGAAACTAGTGCTCACTGGACTTCAGCCGTGTGCTCAGGGGCACACAGTGTGTTGTTCACCGGGTGAGTGTGGGAATTAGGCAACATCCGTGAGTTTACACACCAGGCCACAGCTGACTAAGAACTCTGAATAGGAGATTCTGCAATGAGTCTGGGGTGGCTCTTCTTCCTCATCTGATGTGCGTAAGGATAAAAGTTGTGAATCAGGTTCAAGTACATTTCACGTGTACGCTCGACCTCAGGGCTGTCACTAGTAAAACCTGTTCCCTGATAGTTGTTTTATTGCTATATGGTTGTTATAATACTCTGCATGGTGTGTTGAAACACTTATCAGGGCTTATTTACTGCAAGACTTGCTACACAGTGTTGTTGTTGTTGTTAAGACAATAAAAATGTGTTGCTGTAGCGTTGGAACAACGTGGAGCACACAGTACTCAAAGTAATGTGTAACTGTCTCTGTGCACAAGTACAGTAAGTAGAGCAGGTGAAGGTTGAGCTAAGAAGTGTGACTGTAAACTGAGACAAACAGTGGTTTGGATCATTTTCATCATCTCGATCTGATAAGTCTAACTCGCCTGTTGGCTTTTTACAACCCATGTGACTATTTTCAAGTATCTGATCAATCAGTTTCACCTTAAAAGGCCAGAAAATGATTTCAAAGAGCCCAACGAACAAAAACCAAGGCCCAAAACACAAAGATATTCAATATCAATGATACAAATCACATACAGAAGATAACGCTTTTTTGGTTAATCCATTTACCAGTACATTGTTTCTGCAACAGTTGCCCCTGCATACACACTAACACCCATGATATAACATGTATGACCAGAACCAGAACCAAACTTGCATCTATCAAGCACATTCTGGCATCCGCATGAATGCTGTCAGAGGGGGGTTATAAATGATTCTGTGTGCAAAGTAACCAGTGCCAGGTAAAAGGCTGAGAGGTCCTGAAACAGTCACTTATTAACAGGCTTCCAGTGCTCATGTGTTGAAATTTAACCTTCATTAGCACCATTTCCTTAGAGACTCAGACAAGGGATCATTACTGGGTTCACACCAGAGGTTCTGAGGTCAAGGCAGTAGTGGGAGGCAGGGCTGATATTCTGAGGTGGTACACATAATGCATCAAACAGTATAAAGGAAAACTTTGTGTGGATTCTACAGTATTTAAGCCTCTTTTCAATCACATTAGGCAAGTTCCTGGAACTACACATTTAGAGTGTTCCTGTTTTACACCACCTGTGAAGAACCTAGATGATTAGGCAAAGATACAAATAAGAAATGACAAAGGGATTGCAGTTGTTTGTTTTCTGGCAGTTTAATGTTGCAACACTGATGTTGAAACTGATGATGTTATATCTATATGTTATAAATTATAAGACATAAATTATAAGGAGCCTTTATATGCAATACCTCTTGGGGTTGTGTTGCACCACCCCAGCAGGACACCATGTTGGTTAAATAGAGATTTTTGCACTAACTATATTAGCTGTAGAGCCATTAAGTAATGCAAATGGCAAAAATAAAAGCAGTTACAAACGGCATCCAAATATAAAACATCATCGCTTCCATTCGAAGGACCTATCTTTCACCAAGTTTTAATATTAATGCTCTTTGTGTGTTTGTATTCCAACATTCTAGTCATCTAGTAGTTATTATAGAGATCACTGTACAGAAATATTGTGTAGGTATTTATAATGTATAGCTCTATAGGTATACTGTATAGAAAGTTGTTATGGTATCTTATTTACCCTCTAAGGTGTGGTGGTATCGATATACAAAAACATACATGTACAGTTGTAACAACTCCATGATATTACTATAGATACATCTAAAACGTATGAAATGATCACCACAGGTCTTTTCAGAGGGTATTTAATCTGTACAATACTGATAAAAACATCCCTTATGCTACTTCTTTCCATCCTGAATGCTCCAAAACAAACCGTCTTCATCAGATAAGTTTTTTTTTTTTTGCCATTTGCATGAGAACTGTCTTGTGATGTGTGTGGCGAGAAAGTGGCCAAGCCGAGAAAAAGGTCGCCGACTGGAGAAGGGAAACAACAACAGATTTCACTCTGCTTGAGTTCTGGAAACATCTCTACTTCCTGTGCGCTCAGTCCTTCCAGTGTCCAGTTGTTTTCTTTTTTTTTTTTTACCCTTTTCCTCTTGTTCAGTTCTGCCCCCTCACTCATCCTGCTTGGACTACAAACATACACTCATACACATATTCTGCAGCTTTCATGACGAAGCGTGGGTGTGCGGTCATTGTGTGGACACATTTCCTTTTGCATCTACAAAAGGAAACCTGCATGTACAGTACAGTAGAGAATACTGTATGTGAAGACACACAGTATATGGTTAAGATAAATGTATACATCAATTATTAAAACCAGACACTGCCATCACTGCTATCAAGTTGTCCCCTAAGGTTTGCCTCAAAAGTACGTTGGATTCATGACATACTCTACTTTTGTTCCTATATTGGTGAAGTGGTGGAAATTTGAAAGCCCATTCAAGTTATCTGAGCTGAGCGACTCTGTTGTCTGTTGCCAGGAGTGGTTCAGGACACACCTCCTGTCGCGGTGGCTGTGAGGGAGGTGGTACATCACGGTCACATGATGACATTCTGCAATGTGAATACTGAAGTGTGGAGTGTTTATTAATTTCAAAAGACCATGATGCTTCGTAATGTAAATAATTGCCCAAAAATAATGCTAATAATGACTGCAACTTAATATTCTTAAATCTTATATTATAATACAGAGAACTATGGTCTTGAGGGTTTGTAGATTTTATTTGTACCTAAAAACAAATCTCAAGTAAGAAAACATTGGTCAATGTCATAATCTTTCTGTAAGTGGGTTTTAAGGAGAAATTCTTTCTTAAGAATGATTGTGGAATAAAGCTTAATCTTCTTATCCCACCTTCAAGATAAGGAAACTGTCAAAATTCAAGATAACATCAAGTCACAAAACTAGCTCCTGGAACATTTGAATGAATTCTGAACACTTTCATATGTGTCATTCTCTTAAATCGGATCTAACTTGCTCTGCTAATCTAGATCGAATCAAATTCAGCCTGTCTGTGTTTCACAAAATACAGATTAAAAGCAGTAGGGACATTATGCAGCTGGCTGAGCTGCATGGAAAGTCAGGCTAACAAACTCCCCTCTGCCTTATCACCCACGAACACACACTCTGAGCCAGCAGCAACGCAGCTGAGCTCTACCCCAGGTGATATCCTACCATCCCACCCAGGCACCCCTTGGATGTGCTGGTCAGCAAACTACTTATGGAAGGGCGACTTTATAATGATGCACTTGGCTTCTGATGTTACGCCCTGTGCTTAATTAAAACACTCTCTGCACAAATTTGCTCTTCAAGCTGTATGTTGAGGAATTTCAATTGAAAGAATCGCGTGACTCAAATATTAAACATCTCTAATAGTATTTTACTGTATCACTGTGATAATGCACAGGTTCCTCCTTTTTACTGATGTTTTGTTTCTTGTTGTGCTGTTTAAAGCTTACTGCTAACTTCATTTCCAAGAGACCACTTGTGTCAATGAAGCAGAATTGCTGAATCATCTTTTTTTCACTTTGTGTTGTCATTTTCTATAAATGGTGAATTTCTTCAGACATGGTGACTATTCATTCTTATCCCAATTGCACAGTTCTTCTTTTTTATTTTAAACTAATTCTGTTTACTCGTCAAAAAACACACATGATGTAAAAACATCCCCTCTTTTAAGCATGCTTGATGCCGTGTGTGGCTCAGCTGAGCTCAGTGCAATTACGCAGAGAGGCAGCAGACATCTGACATGTGAAATGTTACTTGAGGTTACAAGTAGGGTGAACGGTTATCCATCCCTTGCAAGGATAATTTGCCTGATTGCCACTGCTACAATTAACATCATTATTAAAACAATGATTTACATTATTAATTCATCTTTTTACTGGGGACTTGGTTGCTCAGTGGTAGAGAATTGGGTTAAGATATAGAAGACCACTGATCCATCCTTTTTAATTATGATGTACCATTGAAGCTATCTTTTTCATTCAAGTTCCAATTACTGGCACTGTGAGTTTGCATCTCATGAGTTTTCACAGTAATCACAGGGGTCAAAAATGAACTTTCACAGTCAATTGATACAAAGTGTGCAGCAGGGATAAGAATTATGTTACTTATGTAACATGTAATCATGTTAGTTGTTATGTATAATAACAAATAATACTAATAATATAATAACATCAGTATTACAATACAATATACAAACCTATACACGTCTAACATGGAACATGGCAACATCCATTTAAAGACAATAGTGCTAGAAAGCATTAGACATTGGTGCTCCACATTTTGAATGAATGAGGTGCATGATGTACATAGACTGTGTGTGCTTTTAGTCTGAAAATCTGAAAAGGGTAGCAGCTCCTAATTCCAATAAGTATTAATGAAAAGTGTGTAAAGTCCCTCTAATGGACAGAAGGTAAGGTAAGACATTTGTTTTGGCAGTGATTCTTGAATCAGGTCCATTAAGAGGCCAATAATGCTTATCAGAGGATAGGAATAGGTTTCAAGGTCTATTTGCTTTGATTGACAGGTCACTAGGCCCTATAGAGGCTGCTGCTTGCTGCTCATACCCCCATGAGCTTAGACTTCTAGATCCATAGTTTCAAACCACTTATGAGCTGGCTATGGATCCAATCACTTGTCTTTTGCCTGCTGATGATAAAAAATTATAAATTTGCACTGCTCACTACGCTAGGTTTCTGTTTCACTAATATAATTTTATTGTGAAGATATATTCATAATTTATATGTGATTTGGCTTGACTTGCAGTAATTCACCAGGAACAGAAATATCTTCATAGTGTTCCATATAAAAGACCATCATTTTAGTGCTTTTACATACCAATGCAGCTTTGAATAGGACTGCACAACTGCTTTACTTCAGTGAACTACTCATAGCAGTCAGTAAAAGATTTGACTGGCAAACTGACAGCAAAAGAACATTTCACTTTATCTATAGATAGTATTTTTATTGTGTTCTTTCACTCTAATGGCCAGCCTAACAACATTGCTGGCTCACTTATGACCAAACTACACATGTTAAATGATAAAACAGCTACTACAACAGAACACAGATGCATGTTCAGACTTTATCAGATTTAAAACCTCCATCCACTAAACAACTCAGTACAATCAACAATTGCATAACATTTCTAAATGACCCTTATAATTTCTCCTGCCGAACAGCAAAAGGATGGTTATGTGTGTAAGCGCAGTTCACCACACACATGCAAACATCACACACCCAGACACACACGGGATGTTTTGAGTGTACTGCAGTGTGGGGCACTGGGGGCCCTGTATGAAAACATGCTGGTAGAGGGATGGATCAGATGTTTGTCCACTCATGGAAAAAAAAAAAGACATGTTGATCCAAGATCTAACTGTGGCTTCTTCCTGAAAAAGACAGGCCACTGAGTTCCAGCCCAGCAAGTGCTTAGCTTGGCACTTTCCCCACCAGTTCTAACCAAAGCCTCTGCAGAGATTTATGGCGTGGGGTGATGCCTATAGCTGTTTTTGGGTCTATGAAGGCTTTGTGCAGATAACTAACGACAGTTGGGATTTTCTAGAGGGGAGGTTTTTTTTACTGTAACTGCAGCAAGACAGTATGCTGTGCTCCTTTGCAGGAACTTATGTAAAAGATGGCTCAAATTATTATGAGTAATGTGAAACGGATCACACATGGTGAGAATTACCATGAAACTGTGCAGTTCCTCTCAGCTTTGGTTTAACCGTCTACAATTTTGCTGTTCTCATCAGTTACTGCTCTTATCAATCGAACTTCCAGGTCCATCTAAGGACACCACTAACAATATATTGCTGAATTTCCACCTCAGATGTTTGTTAAATTAGCTAATTAGTGACAGAAGATCAATAATATTGTGATTAAAGTTTTGTCCCCAAGACTCAAAGACAAACAACTATCATTGCTGCTTTAAAGTTGCTACTGAAATGACAAAGCTTGTTTTGCTGTTTTGCTATTGTATAAATTATGTAAATTATGTATGTCGTATGAATTCATTGACAAATGTACCGCTGACATCTTTTTCTGATGAAAGAAAAACCTCCAATCAATGAATATTCATGACTGACAGCTGAACAGGCAGCAGCACCGGGCCACATCGCATAAAAACCTGTAGAATAGCAGCCAAACAAACAGCACGTTGTTAGAGACGGTTATGACATCATTTAAAAACTAAACTGTGCAATACTGACACAGCTAAAACACTAGTTTTAAAGTTGTTTAAAGCGCTGCTAATTAGCTATGTAGTCTGCAAACGTGCACTTTTCCTAGATGCCTGTTCCTGTTTGTTTGGCAGCTCATTAAACAAGTCAAGGTCCAAAGTGAGATCTGTTCACGTTTGTAGATAAGAATAAGACTTCAGCTAGAAAGCTAATGTGGGTCATGGTTCAAAGTCTGGGGCTCTTTATGTATTGTGTTGTGTTGTGGCGGTTGTCAGTGGCCAATATGTTGGTCTATAAAATGCAGTTCTGTACGACTTTACCACCCACTATGACCTCAACAATAAATAGATAGAAGAATTGTTACCTTTCTGACAGTGTGAACTTAAACTGAGAAATGATAACCTTGTAAAATATTGTTCATAGCAGAGCTGCTGCATTGGGCTGTATCAGACTGTACACATGAACCTAATAAAAGTGGCCAATGAGAGTAGCCTTTTAAAATAAAATAAAAATATCTCTAACTGTATTACAGTAAAAGGACTGAGCATTTTTTTGCAGAACAGCAGAGATGACACTAATAAACACTGATAAATGCCTGAAACCTTAGTGAGAGAACCACAACACCCTAAAAGACTAGTGTGTTGAAAACAGAAAACGACTACAACACATAAAGGTGTGAAAAATCTCCAGTCTCAATCATGATAGAAAGACACTACTGCTACTACTACTCTCTGTCCAATTTTTACTTTCGGTTTACTTTGTGGGTTCTACCGAAGTGGCCCCCCACCTACTTTTTCCAATGATCTTTTTTCATCAGCATCTTTCAGATGGGAAAATGTACTCCATTTGTGATTAACTACTCACTACAACTGTTGGCTTTTGTTTAATAGCCCTTCAGGTAATGACTGTTAACCTAAATCCATCCTTGTAGCAGCTGGCCCTAAATGTCAATAGTAATTCAGTCATATGCTGGTGGTCTCCATCTGTACCCAGTGTTTTTGTTTGGTTTTTGTGATGAACACATCTTGCATTATGATTGTTGTTTGAAAAGAGTTCCTGCTTCCCATTTGACACATTTCTGACTGTATGATTGGAACACCAGCTCAAAATGGCAGCTCTAGAAAGAAGAACTTGTCTTATTATTCTGAGGAACTGACACCATAACCTGAGGTTTCCCATTGATGCCTTAGAACGCTCTGTACTGTCAATCTAACTGCTCCATTATCTGATTGATTTTTAAGCCATTGCAAGATATCTCTATGTTGAGATGCTGTTGCACCTGTGCGTCCATTCTGTCAGCACTTGACTTACAGCACATCCCGTTATTGTCTGTGTTGTAACGTATAATGTAATGTATTGTCCCCACCCCACCCCCTCCACGTCACACACCTTCCACAACCACAACAGGATATTGCTCAGTGACACAAACAGGGTTATGGCTGTATGGAGACATGTAGGGGCAGGTCGGCGACAAAGATTCAGAGAAGAATTAAAAAACAAGAGGCGAGAGAGTGATAATGATCTCCCTGCACACAGAGAGGGATTGTATTCGCTTTGGCCTGCCTCATATACAAACATTATATTAACAGAACTCCTCTTTCTTTTGCGCCACAGGAGACGTTTTTCCAGCAAGGAGTGCTTACTGGGAAAGAAAGACTCTGACACAACAATGAAGATAAGCGAGAGGTGAGTGTGTGGGATGCTGAAGGGAATGAGCTGAGCTAGTGCTCACTGGAAGGTGAAAAAGATTCTGGGAGAAAGGTATTCTTATAGGCATCCTAGGCTTTAAACAAACCTTGATTCAAGGTAGTCAAGCGTCTAGTGTCCCTGACCTAACCAAGGTCATATTCTCTCTGCAGTACTGAATGTTTTATAGACTCAGTTGTTCACAGTCAAACATAAAGCGACCACTATTGTTTTCAATTGTAACAATCAGGATCTACAGTAACAGACGGGATGAGCACAGGGAGACTGGAAATCTATTTGGAGTCCAAAAGATACAGCCACAGAGATGACAGGGATTATATACTGCACTACTTCACAAGAATGATAATAACAGAGGGGAGGCTGCAGTAAAATTCAGGTGGCTCAGTGTTTGCGTTAGCGTAGAGCACCACTGGAGCTGAGAAAGGCACTTGTTCTGCTTCAAAAGAAGGGGAGGGGGGTACAGAAAGCTTTATCAGCAATACATCTCTCCTCAGTGTAGCTTTAATGACAAGGTCCAATGTGTGCATGCGTGCGTGTGTCTGTGTCTGGCACAAGGGCCCGAAACACTGACGCAAGACCTTTCTCGCTGCCCCCGGACAGCATCAAAGTCCAAAGTGCAAGTTGCAACGTTGCTGATGGTAGTTTTCCTCTGAAATTCCTGGCCTTTGCTAGCAAAGCACAGCGTTTGGTGCCATCAGCAACAAATACTGTATTTGCAGGCCTTTTAGCTTCTGTAGCCTGGATCTATCTTTTACAGCCTGGGTGTAAAATGTCTGGGCTATGTTCCAGAAAGATGTCATGTAGTGGACCACAAATCTTGTCCTGTCATGACCTTGAACCGTAACTCTAGATAAAGCTGATGTATTACCTGAAGCCACTGCTTCATAACTTTACTTATTATGTTACATGAATCAAAAGTAGACTAATAAGATGCGTGGGTTAATAATTGTACAGGTGGCTTTACAGTATGTTGAGAAAATAACAGTGTCTTTGTTCTAGATATGGCTTTGTGAACAATGAGAGAAGCTACTTTATATACACAAGTATACCATGTTCCACCAGTGCCATTAGTTCCGTCCGCAATCTAAGCCTGAAAGACGACAGGCTAGACTGCGTTTGATTGATAAATAACTTGCAGTGTGATGCTTTTAGGACTTACTGTTGTTGGACTTGAGGTCCCGGTGGATGACTGGGACAATCGCCTCACTGTGCAGGTACAACATCCCTTTGGCTATCTGCACGGCCCAGTTGACCAGGACATGCGGCGGGATGCGACGACCTGCCAGCGCCCGGCTCAGCGGCCCACCTGAGGCATACTCCATGATGAGACACAGGTTGGGTTCCTGCAGACAGACCCCTTTCAGGGCAATGATGTTGGGGTGGGTGAGCATGGCGAACAGACGCGCCTCCTGCCTCACATTCTGTGCTGTCACACTAATATCCTCATCCGGGTCTTGCCGAGCTGCCTTCACAGCCACCAGCCTGCCTTTCCATGTACCACGATACACCTTCCCAAAGCCCCCAACCCCAATGACCTCCTCCAGGCTCAGCTCCCGGAAATCCACCACCTCAGATTCAAACTCGCCCACCACAGCTTGGCCAAGCTCGCTGACCACGCCGCTGCCCGGGAGCTTCCCATATCCACTTGGCTTGAAGGAGCCGTAGTTGGATGGGAAGATGCCCACCTTGTTGTTGACCTTACCTGCCCACCAGCCCTCATCCCCTGATATCTCAGAGTCCAGAGAAAGAACTTCCACCAGGTCACCTTTACGCAAGGTGAGCTCGTCCTTACATGATGCCTCATAGTCAAATAAGGCTGTCCACACAGGATTGGTGAAGTTCCCTTTTTGTGATTGTTCCAAATTTTTCCAGTTCGACAGCGGGCCACGACTGAATATGTTCTTCAGCGGCTCCATGGAGCCTCAAGCAGATGTTTTGACTGGATCTGATTTTGCACCCCAAGGGTTTGAAAATAAAGTACAAAAGAGTACTTTATTGCGCCTCGCTCCCTTTCCTGTCTTTCTTGTTGGTTCATCAGGGACCAGTGAAATGTGTTCAAAAGCTTGACCAACAAGTGGGCTGCAGGAGGGGATTCAAAGATAACTGAATGGCAAGTGTCTCTCATTCGTCTTGATGGGAAATGCAAAGCTCGAGTCGAGACACTGCTTCTGTTTGATTATATCCAAGAGGCAGCACCGTCTCCACTGAATTTCCCTCTGTTCAACTGATACTAAACAGTCCTGTGGTGTCCCAACACATGGTCCGAGTATAAAACCATTTCACCGGCCTGTATTTGAGCAGCTCTTGAATCACCTCATTAGGGGTGAATTAGCTCTGATCTCCTCATATTCAAAATGACCAGAGTTCTGAATTTGGAAAAATCCAAACAAGGACAAAAACAAAGAGGCCTGAAGTATGTCCTAATGTTGTAACTTAGTTAACTGTCCATTTTTTTTTATGTATTTTTAGCCATTAAGTACAGCGGCCACCACAAGCAGGAAGCGCCGAGACGTGGAGAAGAATAGCAGGAAAGGAGCACTGAGTCCGGCCAACCCGTGTTTTACGACCAGCTTTCAGCTTCTCACCACTTTGGATTATTCAATCGTAATATCCAATAACCGCGTCTCACCGCAACTTCGCGGCGCTCCCGCAGGAAATCCCGCATCCCATCGTGCGACGGTACCCATACTACAGAAGCTTTACACCGAGCTGGGCTTTCTCACAACGTCTCGGAAAGTTTGGAAGCGCCGACTTCGCAACAGGAAGAGGATCCAAACCTGCGTGGCTCTACTTTCCAGAGAGAGACGCGCAGCAACAAACTCCTCCCGTTAGTTCGTCGTCCGCGTTGGACGCGCGGCCCCGGTCCAGCCCGGCGGACTCCTTCTCACAGCGGGGGTCCCGAACAGCGCGGTGACTCCATCACAACTTCTCCTCGCAGTCCCCTTCTCCCTCGTCAGGACCTCGGACCACTGCTGCGTCTGTGCTCGCAGTCGGCGGAGAGGGTGGGGTTTCAAAACTTTTTTTTTCTGTCCCAACAGGAAAAGAGTGAGAGGCTGCAGGCCCAGGTGAAGCTCGACGCGCGGAACACCCACCACATCCGGTCAGCCCCACCACAATAAAACCGCTCGCACTCGCACATGACGGGGAGAGAGAGAGAGAGAGAGAGAGAGAGAGAGACATTTATGTTTAACGTTTATCAACTAGACGACATCATATTGTCAGTGTCAAATTTTAATTGCTAATAATTTACACGGGTATGTATCACTATCTCTAGGTAATGATATTTAAAAATACAAAATGTAGATTGATCATGTCTGCATGTTTTTGTTTGTTTGTTTTCTTTGCAATTTAAATGATAGTAAAAATACAAACTTAAAAAAACGATATGATTCAAGCACATTCGAGTTTCCTGCCAAGTTACAACTAATATTATATATATTATAATATTATATATAATAATATAATTATATATAATATAATTATAATATTATTATATTATATAATATTATATTATATATATTATTATTATATAATAATAAAGTCATTCATTTCATTGTGTAAGAAAATTAATTTGAATTGGTGTTCATGAACTAGCCACCCACTCATTTAAGTGTGCCACGCATCTATATTATATAAGTCATGAGAGTTTAATTTGAAAGTCCTATTTCCTGTATTGTCGTGGTTATTTTTCTGCTAACTTTACCATGCTTCAGTCACACCACTGGATGTGCGTCAATTACCTGCAAAAACCTCTAGGTAGAGGAAGTGTTTGCCTTCAAAATAAAATAAAGAAACTGGTCTACGTCAGTGGGCTAGTGCAGTGCTGAAATGACCAGTTAGCAATAGTAGTATGTGAGTAATACTTTAAGATCTTACAATTTCAGAAGAAAATGCATTTATTTTACTGGGGATTATCTCTCGACCACAAGGCATATTTAAATCCCAAGTATTTTATTTTGAAATTTACATTAGAAGTGCTATTTGTTTATTATGACTCACTAATCAGGCAGCAAATAATCCTGATGTCAAGCTGCTCAAAAAATATTAAAGATAACCCTACATATGTCATAATGTCTACTTATTTGTAGGACTCTAAACTTGCTGTCAATTCAAACATCTTGTTTCTTTACCTAGCTGTCTTTTACCATGAACGGCACGCTTGAGTGGGTTCATTAAAACCTTTAAGATAGTCTCTATATTATTTTACTCATTGAATGTCTTTTGTGGTTACTTTAAATTCATTCCATTTGCTCTGTTGCTGTTCACACCGCTGGTTGTTTCTGTGTTTCCATGACAAAACTACAACAAAACACAAACTCCAAGCGTCTTCCTGTAGAGTCAGTAGAGATATTATGCTTTTGTCACATCCAGCCCAAATACTCAAGGACATCAGTTCATAAAAATTGTTCCCACAGTCAAAAGAAATAGAATAAAATGTTGCAGTTAGGCTTCTTATTGGAAACAGATATTATTTAGTCTGGTGTTATTTGGAAGAAAATGGGAGTTTCACTCCACTCAAGTAAAGTCCCATTTGCTGCTGTGCAATTCAGTTATAGTTGTTTAATTTTGTCTTAGTTTGCGTCACTTGGTTATTTTCTTAACTAGAGTTTTCTATGTAGGCCTTTTGTCTCCTTTTAGTCATGTTGTGTCTTTGCACTTCTGTTTTCGACCTTTGCCTCTTTTTGTGTTTCGTACTTTTTTTTTGTTTGTTTTTTTTTTGGTGGTAGTGTTTTGCATCTCTTTGTAGTTGCCCGATCATACAGAGGCACTGGTCAAGAGGCCTCATGACCTCGGGCCCCAGGCCGTGTCCCAGTAGGCCCGTCTGTCTACTCAACTGGTGAAATGGTTAAAACCTTCCACCATAACAATCTGAAATGATACAGTACTTTAGTAGAGCCATTCAATCTGCATAACTACTTGACATTCGATTTAATATTTCTGTACTGTTACTTTTACTTAAGGATCTCTGTCTGTATCTTAACTGTTCAGTAGCTTATATGTGCTTTTCAATCTAACACATCAAACAAAGTTCGCCTTATATTAATCTATTCATTAGAGCACAACCACCTGCCATGGCAGAGCACAGGCATGCTCAAGAAGTATTTAAAAATAGTCTAAAGTATAGATTGTAAGAGTATATTAATGAGTTGCTTTCAGTGTGCCCTCTGATCAAGGCCGCAGCATGGCCACAAGGTGAATTTTGAACATGTGCTTTAAAAGGAACCACGCAATGAAAGGCTTTCTTAAAAAAAGGTTAGGGAATTCCTTTTTGCCACATCTTACCATGTTTCTAAAAGTGCAGAGCACTGAAAAGCCAGTGGCTTCATGAGACGGGATGGGAATCAGAGGGCCACCTTTGGCCCCCGCTGGCTGCTGTGTGGAAACAGTGCGCTTCCTTCTGTTAGGCCTTTGATGGCTCTTCTTCCCTGCCCCGCGATGCTATTTGTTTGGACACGACCTCCTAAAGTCAACCATCTACAACCCCCTGCCACCTCCTCCCATTTCCCCACATACACACTCGCACACAGAGCTAACCCCACCCTCTTTGCAGTCCGCTGAGTCAACGCTAGTGCAGGAAGGATGCAGTTGTTTTTGCGGGCCTGACTCTGTGCAGCTTGGTTGGATTGCTGGATAGAGGGGGCAGCAGAGTCGACTGCATTTACACGACAAAATGGACTGTTTAAAAAAAATAAAGAAGAGGAAGAGGAAAGGGGCTGGACACACACTCAGAACCAAATGTGCCAACTACTGTGAACACAGAGTGCATGTCTGATAGTAACAATCATTTCTCTGTGAACACTTCTCCAGCCTGTACTGTCTTGCACTTATCTGATTCAAATACCAGGAGACAGCTGAAATCTTGAGGATAAATAGCAGCTCTTGTCTTTCAGGTTGTGTGAGTCACTGACTAGTAAATCAACAAGAGTGAATCTGCGGGAAATTTCTATATTGCAAAATACAGTAAAGGAAGAAAGAAAAGGTGAGATGAAGGCACGGCATTGAGCCAGACCTACAAAGGAAAAAGGAGAAGCACTTTGAAAATTTCAGGTAAACAAAGAACACAGTTGCACATCACTTTAAAGCATTCCAGGCTATTTAGTGTCGATATGGGAAACACAACAAACCAAAACAAGGAGGACTTTTTTTTTTTTATTTATTGAAATACGAACTTTATTTCACCCATACAAAATAAAATGAATGTTAAAAGTTTACAATACAGTGTCAGCTGTCTATTCAGAAACATTTCATACTGAGACAAACACATGAATGAGAGCCCCATCTCTGCTTTCAATGGATACATCTAGAAAGATCTAAAAAGGAGGGCGGGGGGGGGCAGGGGAAGTAAACTTACTCAAAAGTGGAGGGGTGGCCAGAACAAAGTGAAATTAAATTAAAAAGGAGGACAAACGAGACAACTTTAAAAACAAAGTTGTGGACCGAGAGTCACAGTAAACGTCTTGTGGGCGAATCGGGGGAATTTAATTGTCGTATAAAGGTGAAAATGTCAGAACAGATAAACTCTGACTGTAAAAGAAACAACAACAAACTAAACGTCAGTCATTAAACTGCTAATAAGGTGATGGACTTCAGGGACGTGGAGGTTTACAGTTGTTGTGATAAAAATGATGAATTAAAAATAAAGAAGAAAAAAAAAAAAGCAGTATATCAGTATTAGTAGTATAGTATATAACTTAATAATAAAAATACACCAGCTCCCTTATCAATGTTACAGCCTGACTACTGAACTGTGCAGGGAAGAAGCCTGTTGAAAACACAGTAATAACACTCCACGTGTGAGACAAAGACCTTCTTTTGCCTTAGACATGTTCTGATCACACTCTAGGTACCTACAAGCTGATGCCCTGAACTCACACCAACTAGTTGCCTGCGTGAGCATCGAAGGCTTAAACCACCACTTGTAGATACCACTTCAGAATTGTTTTTTAAGCCAACCTGACGGTGGGAGTGACAACAACTGATATGCCATCTTCATAAAGTCTACTACAAAGGATTGAGGATGAAAGAAAAGTGCCACAAGAGAACGTTGCAAGGAAAAAATAAAATATAAAAACAAAAAAGGAAAAAAAAAGAAGCTCCTATCCTGTCTGTGAGAACAGTGACGACTGCCATTTTTAATAGTCAAAATAGAACGACTGACTTGTTAAAAAACTTCCTCGTTGGATTCTCCGCTACAATAAAATAAAACCTTTTTTTCCTTTTTAAAAATGAAAATTAAAACACATAATATACAACCACTTTTTTGTCTCTAACGGCCGGCTGCAACGAAGAGTCTCTCCCTCTTCGGTTTAGAGCGGCCGCTGCGACAACTTAAGAAATTGAAAATAATGTTGAAAGATTGCGTGTAAGTCTAAGTGTGTGTGTGTGTGTGTGTGTGTGCGCGCGTGAATGAGTGTATGAGGAGGAGTAGGAGGGGAGCTAAGAGTCATAGTCTTCGTCATCATCCTCGTTTTTGTGCAGCGCTGGGGCCAGGGGAGGCGGCGAGATGTTCATCATTGAGGGGTGAGGGGCGAAGGCTGTGCCGCCCTGGGGCTGTGCTGGAGCCATGCCGCCCATTGAGACCATGTTGCCCATGTGCATGTACGGTGGGGGTGCGCTGGAGCTGTGGGGCCACAGGTAGCAGCGTAAACCAGGAGAAATTAAAAGTCGGAAATGAACTGTGGTGTTAGTGAATGACAATATAATAATATGTTATATATAATAGTGATAATATCACATTCATCAATCATAAAAAGGACTTCATTGGTTTTTGTTTTGGAAGCTGTTCACAAAGCTGTTCCAAAATGCAGAGGGTGTAAGTAACTAGGTACATTTACTCAAGTACTGTGCTGCAGTGCATTTTGGGGATAACTGTTATTTATTTTCCTTTGGTTACTTTTACTCTGGGATGTGTTGTTTCCAGTGGAATAACAGCGCCCCCTCCCTGTTTTTGGCCATAAGGTAATTCGTCAGATTTCTGATCAGTTCCGAACAGGTGGCAACATTTGAAATGATGTATAATAGTGCTTGTACTGACTGACGTTTCCTAATTTTACGCTGGCAGTGCTGCTTTCCTCACATAATTGGGTTTGTTCAATGATGTCTAACTCCATTCTGTTGTTTCTCTGTTAAACTGTGTTTAAGCAGGCATCATTATCTTGCCACTTAAGACAACTGTGGTTTCTGTTAAGCAAAGGTTACACTGTCTCACTTTAACAATGGATATGAATTACTGACAAGTGTTGCAGCTCCACTGCATTTCAGCTGCCTGAGTGTCGTGACTTACTCAATGAGAAGCTTTAAATTACTGCAGCCATAACCCACTGCCAGTGTTTTCATCTATTAAGGCACACAGAAAGCTAAACAAGTATTTCTGGGTTCTTAGCCCTTATATTAAATGAACCATCTAAATTATTATTTGAAAAAACTATACACACAAAAATATATACACAAAGCTGAAAACAAAGCAGTAACTCAGCTCAAGGAAGACGGTATATTTATTGATGGTTTGTGTCTATACCTGTGAAATCTGGATGCGGCCTGCAGATTTGTGCTTGACTGAGATCCGTCATCCTCATCGCCGTCTGTCTCACTGTCTTCAGAGTCATCCTGGTTCCAGGGCAAGGAACAAAATAATAAGCAATTTCACAACACATCAGTGAAACTCTAATCAGCCACTGGCCTCTGCATGCAAATCAACTCTCACCTCCTGCTCAGACTCCGTGCCAGACAACTTTTTGTCCTTGCCTTTGGAGCCGGCCCCACCATTCTTGCGTCCAGATCCAGGTTTTCGACCCCTGGGGGAAGAAAACAAAAAAATAATGAAAAGTTACCTGGGTAATGACATGTGAAAGTAGCTGTTGTTCCAGATTTTTTTTTTTTTTAAACAAGGGGGAAAGGATTTGAGTCATTTCACTCATGGCCGTGCAACCAGACTTTCTGATAAAGTGAAACTGTTCAAAATGTTACACACTAGAAAAATGAAAAAACACAATTTTTCCAACAAAAAGATTTAAATATCCACCTTTTAATAACCCTAAAACTATTTAAATGAGAAACAGCAAAAACATCTGCAGGACAGTTAAGTCTGAATGAAACTTTAAAATCAATGGGGATGATTCCAAAGCAGAGAACGCTGTGACTGACACTGTTGGTGGAAAAGACTTTGAGCCGTCTATAATCACAGATGCTGTGACTCCACATGCCTCATCCCCACAGCTGAGACTAAATGTCTAAATATTATCAGCTCACAAATTGAATCAGAATTGAATCAGCCACAGAGTTCAGTGAAAAGAAGACATCTTTCTCATTGAATTGTTTTTTTTTTTTTTTTTTATGTGCAATTCTCAGCCAGACTCTCTGCTTCAATTTAGCTGCAGTGCCACTGTTTGACTTGACAGCCAATACTAATTTCTCTTCTCAAAAATCCTCAATAATTAGTTCTCGCTCTGTGGAGCTGGAAAAAAAAGTATTCTCCTCTTTTTGTGGATTAATCTATAATCACAAAAGAAAATAGAGAAAGTAATAGTCACAACTTTAGACGGCATTAGCTGTTCTTGTATCCATGTGATGGCTACTATCTTGACCTTGATGAGAGATTCGTTTCTTCCATAAACTTAAACTTATTATCAGAGATGACTGACCTGTGTGATGCTGTGTGGACACTGTACAGATCATGTGTATGTGAAACAAAAACTTGCAGACCTGAACTTACTGGCATCAACTCTACTGTACCATTTCATTCTTCAGCAGTCATGGTGCTATACACACATACTGTCTGGGCATATGTGTGAATTATAGAGGTACCTGCGAGGGACTTTTTCTCCTGCTCCCTCGGCGTGGTTCTCTTCTCCCTCTACCTGTATGTCCGGCACCGCTGCCACCAGGTCTTTTAAGAAGTCAAACTGTTGCTCCAGCTCGATGCACTGCTTTCTGTGAACACATGCACACAGAGTTTTCTAACAGCGCATTGCTTCTTCAGCACACATAAAACATTCTGAGCAGAGTAAAGCGTCAACCTTATATCAAACAGAAAGAGATAAATCGGGATTGTATATTCATTGTAAAAATGAATAGCATTTCTCTAGGTAGAAACAACTTTCACAGCAAGTAACACTCACACAGCAGGTACTCTTACGATATAATACAACAGGGTGCCCTGAGGTGTATCTATCTGAATCCAAAAGAAAGATAATGACACCCTTTCAGCTAGATGTATCCTAATCTAATTACAACTCTAATATTATTCTATTTTATTATCTAGCTCCCTCAGTTCACATTTATAGAAAGTCAGTACACACTGATTGTAGTCAAATGTAGCAGTAATTTAAACCATGGTCCTTATTTAAAAACACACGAACACAGAAACTTACAGATGTGATGTTGTCATTGTTTTTGCGTTCCTAGACTGGGTGACTTGACAGGCCTTTGTAAGCAACGATTCCAAAAAAAGCTCCAGTGCTCTTGCTGTCATCTCAGTTATGGAAAGTATTACACAGCATATACAGTGTCCTTTACTACAATAAAGCATATTCACTCACGTTGCCAACCTTATAACTCTAACTGTACAGAGCACAATTACAAGCATGAACAGTCTGGTTGAATCTAACAGATCATAACACAATTGATACCCTCTTCCTGTGTTTCCACTTTGGTTAGCAGATATATATGAAGAATATTACATTTCTCCCCACCTTCCCAATATGAAGAGTTCAAATGTTGTCTAAAAGAGCGGACTGGGGTCAGTATGATCATATCATTTGGAGGACATTTATGCTAGAACCAGAGGCATATTTTAAAATAGGGGAGGACAGATGAAAGTTAATTGTATTATTATCTCATTCATCTTCAATTTAGACTATAAATGTGAGGTCCCTTGACTGAATCCATCGGTTTACATAAATCTAGTACCACTATGTACTTTCAAAACACTCACACAAATAACAAACACATCCGGATTTGCACAGAGAAAAATGTTTGGCTGGAAGGATACAAATAATAACAGGTACTGCTGCAGCCACTTTGCCTATTTCTTCATCTGTCTGCATTATCTTCTTAATCCTTGCCTGAAATGAGAAAAGTTTTAGCTTTAAGTGGGACGGCAGAGTAATTCAATGCGAGTGGGCACATCAGCCATATGAGGATTCACCACATTAATTACAAACAGACTTTAAGATCGCTTACTATGCACATACCAAAACTCGTTCACTGTTACCAAAACACGGTGCAACACACTGTTCAATCTATAGGATCATGATAAGAAAATCAGTATTCACCTAATAGTGATCAGATTTGTCACCCATACCAAAAATTTTGCTCATTAAGCAGCTATAACAAATATGCTCACATATAACGTTGGTTATATATAGTTCAATGCACTTAGCTTACCATGCTAAAAACAACGCAGATTAGCTAGTGGACTCGCTAGCTAACTTGCGTAGCACTCAGTAGAAGTACCTTAGTAAACATGGCTGTGGAAGTAAGTTAGCGAATTCAGTTCAGATAGCGGCTCTGGTGTAATGTTACTACTCACCAAGTGCCCAGTGTTTTGTGTTCGTCAGCTGGCTGTTAACTCTCTAAGCAGAAAACAGGCCGAATTTCACTCAGGCTAGCTAGAGAAGTTAGCTTGCTATCGTACAGTTTGCTAACATTAGCTAGTCGTAACACCGGTTCAGTGAAGCTTTAACTTACCGGGGGGAATCTGGCGTTGTATTTCTTCTTCTTGCTGGGCATATTTTAATTACCTGGATGACTAACTTAAAACAAAATGAAATATAATCTGCAGTAATTTTCTAAATCATGTATAAATCACCTCCACCACGCACACACCAGATAGCGGTAGTTAGCCTGCTAGCTCTGTAGCACGTCGTCGTCGTCGTCACTCGTTCTCTGTCCGTTTCAGTTTGGCTCCGCAGGGTCACAGTGCCGTCGGGTTAGGACGCACGTCGCCCCGCAACTTGTACACAAATATAATGTGGCTAGTTATCTTCACGTTAAACTTTAATTTTGAGCAAATCATATAGAACTGCTACATTTGATGGCAACACAAATAAACGCATACAGGCTTGCATGGATGAACACACCCGGAGGAGCCGCTCGTTTAGGAGTTCATAGCTTAGTAAATGTGTAACGTTAGCCAGGCTGTTCATTTTTGTACACTTTGTTTAAATAGATATCAGTACTCATAGCTTGAATATACTATAACGACGCAGGTTGTTGGTTTATGTGTCGGATGATCTTGTCATGGAACAAACAGTTTCAGAAGTAGAGTAACGTGATTTGATCCAAACGCAATATTAGTAAAACCGCTGCTGCGCTTGTGCGGAAGAACAACAGTGGAGCACAGACTGAGACATCTGCAGGTAGGGTTAGCCTTAATGCCAATAGCTTCTTGACTATTTCTACTACTTCTTAATTCATAAGCAAATGCGTCTGTGCGTGTTTTTACAGCGCAAGTGAAAATGCTTTCCAACTTAGTCAGAACGAACATAAACGATAGATAATGGCTAGCTAGCTAGCAGTCTAACGTTAGCTACACTAGCACCGAAGCTAAGCAATTACAAATGTTCTCTGCGGGTTTAGTTATAAGTTAACTTTACCATTAGCCCACACTATAAACAAACGAAATGGATAACAAGTCCTTCAAAGACACGGAAGTGCACAAACATAACTATTATAGAAGTTCTGCTAAAGTAGTAAGCTAGCTAGCAGCATTAGTAAACATCCATTAGCAATCCAGCTGTTTACTTCTATCAAGGTTTGGAAATACGTTCAATTCAAACTTTCATTTCAACACCACTCTCATTTAAACAGGGCGAGCTCCAGAACTTGTTAACTGTCTCACAGTAACAGAGTTATGGAGGAGGAAGAGGCCCCTATCGATGGCGAGGTGGAGACCCCATTTACCGCAGAGACCTATGCGGCTGAAGCCATGGCTGCAGACATGGACCCCTGGATTGTGTTTGACTCGAAGAGAACTCCCAGATCCGAGTTTGATGGCTGGCTGGAGAGTAACAGACCTTCGCAAGTATCCAGATTTGGTGATGAGGAGAGTGGCGTTAGCCCTGTGGGGTGGATTTCCGTGGTGGGCCCAAACCACTGCCCCAGCACCGGAGATGTTATGGGTCTCCAGGAGAGCTGGGAGAAACTTTTGGCCAGTGGCCGGCCTGTGAGCTTCCAGACAGTGAAGGAGCTGGCCCTGAACCACAGAGTACTGACAGGAAAGTGGCTGATGCACTTGGATTCTGGTTTCAAGTTGGACCATGCGTGGGAGTGTGTGGCCAGAGCCGCCTTGGATGGCAGGATCTCCCATGTTAAAGTCAGCCCCTATGATCCCAAAGGAGAAGGAAAGCAGGTCATTTGTGCCTATAACCAGAACTTCACTGACGAGAGCGAGGTTATAAAACTGGACTCAGTCATCCGTTCCACAGGGGTCAAATGTCCCCTCTCCTACAAGCCGGATGTATATACATACCTAGGAATCTACAGAAACAACCGCTGGAAGCTTTGTCCGACCATATACGAAAGTAAATTTGATTTGGAGTGTGTACCCAGGCGTTCCCACATCGTCAACAAAGCCACCAATCTTGAAGTAACATAAACCTGTCAGAACAAGAGGATAGTTTTGCAGGACAGGCAAACAAAGAGACACTTGGCGATCCCAGCAGCTGGGTTGTGCAGTACAACTTACTGACTGAAATCAGTCAGAGCTTGACTTCTTCCTTTTGGCAAATAAAAGCACTACCTTTCTTTTCTCTTAATATTTTCTAAGTGACTGGAATCATCACCACTTTCTTCTTTATGTAATAATAAATAAGAATATTTGTTTTCTTAAGTTTCTGTTTGCAACACACCAACACTTACCTCCCAGGATTGCTGAGTTCTTTTATTTGTATGCACTGAGTCAGGGAAACCTTGCATTCAATGAAGCATTTCTTTTTGACACATGTACACTTGTCTTGCTTTTGTTTTGTATTGAACCATGTTTACAAAGTTGAAAAATCAACCTTTAATTTAGAAGACCATATTTCTGTTTTCTTTATTCACAAGAAAAGTGTTTGGATTCTGAAATTATTAATCATTTCTGAGAGCAAACAAAATAAAAACAAACTAAAAAAACAAAACAAAACTTGCATATAGTAGAATATCATACTAGTAGAAAACATACATTTAATCTCGTTTAAGTTGACCTACAGGTCTGGAAGAGTTGAACTGCAGCCATTATTCATAAAATAGCTGGAGAAAAACTGATTTAAGATGAGAGCAAATTATGTCGGCAGACAAAAAAATCTGATATGAGCTCCCTTTGTACTCTTCTCTGCTATAAGCATGTACTTATAATGTTGCAATTATTTACATATACACCTTCATTGGGTTCTTGACTTGACTACATTTAGTTTAGACTCAACCACAGCACCTACACTGCATAAAGTGGTGTGAACAGTTACTGCTGTCCTTCAGAAGAGTAAAACACAGGGATTTGTAATTAAATGAGGAACGGACATCATTTGCACAGACTTAAATGCAGACATTTCACTTAAGACAATGGCCAGAGCTCCAAAAATTATCACGACCAAAGCACAAAAACATGCTTAACATGTTCCATAGAAAATACCCTCAACAGTTAAACAGAGGGTTTCAGCGCCGAGTCTGATGCAACTGTCTTTATAAAATGAGCATTTGTTGTGAGGACAAATCTTTCACCATCACAGTGACAGAAACAATTATTGATTGTTGCTAAACCTGGGCTTAACTAAATGACCGTTCAGTCCTTTGTTTTATCATTTGCTAGACAAATAAACATCACTAACTGAATACTGTAAGAAGTCTTTGTTGGTATTACAGTAAGTGTGTGTACAGTGGGCAGTTTTGCTACATTGGGTCTCCTGTATGGCATATCCAATTTTTTGGTAAGACCAAAGGAGTTGTAGTTCTGAAGGGTAAAAGCGGCAATACATGCGGTCTTTGAATGTGTCCAGTGAAAACATCTTGTTGGACAAACTTAAGTCGGGTGTCCTGACACAAACCCAGCTTGGCTTTCACTGTTAAAAATGGAAATAAGACGATCCTCATCAGCGGACATCAACTCGTCGAGCTCGTCCAGCACAGCGGGTCGGTGGTTGTTGTTGGATGTGATGTCAATCATACCCTCAGTCTGGAGCAAGTTGACGATGCTGTTGGGGTAATTCATCCATGTGCTTCCTGGGTTGCTGGCAGGGTCCATGTTCTGGGATACGGCGCTGTTCTGGGCAGCAGTGGAGGAGCTGGGAGGGGCAGCTTGTTGGCATGAACTCAATACTACATGAGGCGGGGGGTTCAGAAGGTCCACAAAGTCATCCATGTTTAGGCTGTCCAGGGTTCCTTGGGCCTGAGCTTCAGAAAAGCTAGGGAAATCTGGCATGTCATCTTCTCCGAGAGGTGGATCCACTCTGAACTGAGAGCCTTGAAGGGTGAAGGAGCTGCTGGCCTGTGAGGACACTGTGCTTGCCTGGGAAGCTGCAGACTCTTGGGCCATGCCAGAGGAAATGTTGGGAAAGAATTCATGAAGGTCTGAGATGTTGACGGTCGAGTAGTCCTGGTTGGCAGTGGAGGTGGTGGACGAGGAGGAGGCTGGTGCCTGACTCATTGTAAAAGAGGGCACTGGAGTGGCTTTAGGCTGGGGGCCCAGGTTCAGGCTCTCCATAATCTTCCATGTTTGGTTTGTAGTTGCGGCAGAGATGGAGGGGGACGTCTCTACCTTGGGCTGAACTGAGAAGAGCTGACCTGGCTGATTGTATGAGTAGGAGGGCTGTGATTTTGCTGCACTGGCACCAGGGGGCACCACTGCTACAAAAAACAAAAAAAAAAAGCACAAGAAGCAATCTGAGTTTCAATAGTAAAAAATACAGAGAATACGCAGTAGGACATATGCTCTGCATAGAAAACAGCTGATTAAGGATGTTTCTAATCCGTCTACAAAGATTCAACTGTTTTCTATTTATGTAGCACAGGAGGAAGAAAGGAATATTTAAAATACCTATATTACATCTAATTTAGTGAAACACCTCGACTTCAAAACACAGTAGGTGATCATAAAATAAGTTTACACACGATTGTGCACAAGTTTTAAACGTTGTTTAGCAGAGGAAGTGAAAGTACACAAACGTAATACTCAGGTTAAAGTGCAAGCATTTGCCTAACAGAATAGTCCAGTACAAGTGGAAATACCACTTCTATTTCTTACTAGCTCTACTAGTACTAGTTGTAAATGTTATTTGAAGTACAAAAAAATAGTCCACAAAGAATTATTAATATGATGCAGTTAATGACAGATTTGTTTGTTATAAACATGTAACTATACATACAACAAATAAGAGTCAAGGTAATTAAATGTATTTAGTTAAGTTAAGTTGAACCTGACACACTAGTACAGATTAATCTCCTTTTAGCTCCATTCAAATCTGACAGTTCATCTCTGCAGACAACATTTAAACACACTCACCAGTTGGAGCATTCATTGTCGGAGGCTTGGCTGTTACTGTTCTCCTTGCTTGGCTTATTTGTCGTCTATCTTGTGGAATGGACACTGAAATTCAAACAGACATGATTACATTGCACCTACAGGCATAAAATAAAATGTGCTTATTATATCATGGCATCAACTTACCACTAGACAGCATAGGCGCCAGCTTTAGGCTCTGGAACATGTCTCCTGTGCGCTTTCTCTTCTCACTCAGTCTGTATTCATCTAAACAAAAGTTTAAAAAACATATGACTAAGTACAGAGTTGATCAGTAAATGAATCCCCTGAGAAATGTGAAATATTCTTTCATTAGTAACTCCAGATAAGAATGGGAAAACACTGCCTCTAACCTGTATCAGATGGCAGGTACTGGAAGTCCATCGGCTCGCTGACCTCGCGGTCAGAGGGCCGGCGAAGCTGCATCTTAACTCTTACGGGTTCAGTGAGGTTAGTGTCGCGGTAGGGAGGCGTGCGGAACACGATGGCCACCTGCCTGTGTACATCAGCCTGGGAGAAAGTTCCCTTCCCCTCCCAGGAGTCCTGGAAGAAACGCACCTCGATGTCTTCTGCAAGGGAACAGAAAATGGGAACTGTGAGGAGATGCTAAAGCTGAGAATGGACTCAGACAGTCATCACACTGGGACATTTGAGCTCTGAGGTTTATTAATAACATCAGGCCCCAAGGAGTGTCACATCACTTCTGTTGCTATGCAACACAGAGTTTGAAAACAACGTACAAGCCCTGTAATTAGCTTCAGCTGTCTAACGTCAAGTAAAAGGGATAAAGTTTAATGTCTGCTGGTTCTTGCTCAGGATCAAGTCTTTTATCATCCAGTCCAGGATTCAAGGCTGTCAGGCTGGCTTCACACAGATGTGATGTGTATCCAGCTTAAGCTGAGTCACACAGTTCACAGGGGAAAGTCCCACAGCTTCCATGTTTTAAAATACAAAGCACATGGTTTACAGCGCCTGCCATGATCAAACTACTGCAAATACCTGAAGGGAATGATTTTTTTTCCATTGAAAAGGCGTGATCATCTTTTGGAATGATCATTTCTTTTTGTTTTGTCTAACTGACTGTTAACCAGGAAGAGATAATGTGAAAAGAAGAACAGGATGAAGAGACAAACTGAGTTCACAAGTTGCAGCTGAAAATGTAGAGAGTTGGACTTCATATGAGCACAGCACCCACAAAGGAAACTATCCTCATGTGAACCTTGTGAAGTACTGCATACTTTTGCAAAAATGTACTTAAGAACACAGAAACACAGTTAATGTTTACAGACAGAAGGAAATGAGAAGTAGATGCCCCAATAGAGGAAGACAACGTTTGGTTCGTGATAGAAGTCACTCTGTCACTGTGAGAACGTGACTGCTGTGCGTTGCGTTACACATGTCAGATAGTGTGACAGGCCTTGCATGTACAACAGTTGTGGTGGCAGCCAAGAATATCACTTCACACTGGTTGTATACACTGTGTGTTAACTGAAAGCAGAGTTTGTTGTAATGCATGAAACCAGTTGCTCACTAACTAGTCGAACGTACTGCAAGTCTAATATTTACTCTGCTTTTAGCTTTGGCCTCTGCTTTATCGGCTGCTTGTTTTTGCTGACAGGAAATTAGGTCAATGAGAGCACAGTTTCCAGGTGGGAAGATCTAAACAGTTAATAATTCTCTGTGGGCTTATCGCTACCAGAGAAACCAGTAGCCACAAGTCATTTCATACACAGAGAAAGCTCAGGGACTAGCACACTTAAACGATGATGATGCACTGAATAACCAAAATGTTTCCATAGGCTTTTGCAGTCTTAGGGCTTTTGTTCCATCTTCAACCCTTAAACCGGCTAACTTACTTTTACTGCAGGAAAATAGGATTCTGATCACATAATTGTGATTAGACTTAAAGTAGTCACATGACATATGCAGTTGGGAGACTATAAACAGTGTATAAATGTGTAATATTAAAAAAATATACAGTCTATATTTAGGTCTTTTGGTATGACGTTTCGGTCTTGGTTTCAGAACAGTTACACCACTTGCAAAAAGGCTCATCACTGTACAGTAAACACAAATTTGGTACCACTGGACTCGAAATATGTGCTGGAGCCAACACTTAAAGTTTACAGTAGAAATAGCAACATATGATGTTAGAGTGTTACTATGTTGTCAGTGTCATAAAGTCAGAACTGACTAAACGTCAGCTGCACAGCAATGACTAAAGTTTGCTATTGTTATTGTTACAGTTTCAATGTTTTTAACATTTGGCAAGTTTCTTCTCTAAAAAGTTTGTACAAGGAAAATATCATTTTAACCTTCAGTACAGTAAAAATACTATATCAGGTTTTACGTAAAGTCACAGAAATGTTTGTTAAAGGATAAGGCTGATGATTTTCAACAGAGATACAATGAATTGCCTCTACTCACTGTTAGGTCTGCCAGCTGGTTCTTCTGTGCCACAGACCTTATTTTTGTTTATGAAAGATGTGACTTTAGTATTTATTTCAAAATCTTTTCATGAGGAACAAACATTTGAGCTTCAAGTCCCTGCATGTTATGCTAACAGCCTCTGTAGGTTCTAGTGTAATGTAAGATTTATTCCTCTGAGTCCTCAAATAAAAGTAGGCAAACATTCCTTCTGGTGAGCAAAGACTAGTCTAGTCAGTTTTGTTTGTGTTGGTGAGCAATCCTCCTTGTTGTTAGGTCATCACCTGTGTTAGTCATATTTCCTTCTTTTCTGCCACAGTTTATGGAAGGAAATCTGACTACACATGTTATTGTCATTTATGATGTGATCCATTACATCTTGTTCACCCAAATAAAAACACGCTGTGTGAACATATAGGTGGTTACCTAATTTAATATACTTTGTTGTTGTTTGTTTCCAATGTGTTCACTTACTCAAAAAGAGCAAGTGTGACTCACATCGATATCTAGTTGGTGTGAAGGGTTTATGCCTTTTCTGTTTCAGATAGAGTACATTTTTTATAGATTAAATCTGAATACAGCTTCTGAGTTGTGTGGTGTGTTTTTACATTTCAGTGTGTTTTCAGAACATCCTCACAAAACCTTTAGTATTTCTTTCAAAATGAACAAACCAGTCAGCTGACACATGCACAGTCAAAATGCTGCATGGGGCAGTGTGACAGAGTAAAATGAAACTATTGCACAGCACATACCTTTTTGCACTTTGTCACACAGCAAAAAGATTTCATCTCCTCCTTTGCAGCTTCCAGAGTTGCGGTTGACTCTGCAGATCTTCAGTTCAGCTGTGTTCGGGGCCCCTGCAAGAAAATAATTTAGTTAGTGAAGCTAGTGAAACTAGCACTAACACTTTTATTTAAATAGTGGCTGTCACATCTAGAAAATGAAACCAAAGTCACATGGAGGTGTTAATTTAAGCAACTGAAAAACCTCTATACATGTGAGATAACCAGCACAGATACAGCACTGTAGAGAGCGCTGACTTATGGAACCACACATTTGAATAATCTAAAAAGAGAAAAAGTTGTGTAGATAAAAAAAACAAAAAAACAATGAGCCTCTTTCATCTATTGTTCTTAAGAATCTTGTCACTTCAGCAGTTTTCACAAAGATTCTGACATTCACCATTTGGCGTTTGATCTTGGGTAAGAATCTATACACACTTACACGCCTTGTATTGCTGACTTTTTTTTTTGCTATATCATTGGTTATTCCATTTTTGTCAATTCTACAGTTTGTTATTCTAAAATAACCATTTTAAAATAATTATTCCCATTAAACTACACTAAGTGTGTGTTCTGACCCACTCCTGGCACCAGGCAGCACACTTGCTAATTCAGATACCTCTGGGCAAGCCTGTCCTCCAGAGGTCAAATGATATACCATCAGCTGTGTGTTGTTCTCCTGATGCGGCATTCACTGAATTCGTAATAGGATCTCATGTATCTTTTCTTGTGTGTTGTTTTATATCTACTACCGATCTCACTAAATATGATAGTTTGTTTGCCCATTCACTTTCTGCAGCAGCACCTGTCCTTGTATCACTTGGAGTCCGGTGCTTCACCATCTTTAGATTTCGTTTTGGCCTTTCATTAACTGTGCCCTGCAGACTAATGCTCTTTTATGGGAACCTGGGGGCCGTTTGCTTAGCTAGAACATGCTTTCAACATACAAGGGCATCATAATCATCAATATAAGAACAAAGCTATTAGAAAACCTGCAGTTTAAGAATCTGGAGTAGATTTTTCTAAATATTTGTGGTGCAAAATGTAGAAATGTGTTGATGATACCACTAACCACTAAATATATTTCAAATTTCCACAAACCTACCACAAAGAGTAATTCCTGTAAACACCTGCAGGCTGATAAGAAAAGATGAGATGCAAAGAGGAACAAAGAGTGTCGGTGGAAACTAAAGGCTGCAGGAGATCCTCAGGTTTTGAATGTGTGGCTACACAGAGCTGAGTTTTTTTGAGAATATGCTCAATTGAAATGGTTAAATGAAAAGATAACAGCAGCTTCTACCTAAATACAAATACAAGCATTTAAAAATGTGTCAATTGAACCTTAACCCAACTCAGACCCATTTCTACTAAAAAGGAAAACTGTGTGGGATATGAAACAAACCAATGGACCAATGTGAAACACATTGCATAAAGTCTTGGTGACACCCAATCAACAGGAGTGTACTAGACCCTCATTACACTTCCAGCACAACAAGGCATCCAGGACTCCATGTTGCATGCTACACTGCCGAACAGGACACGGTTAAAAAATGCATACAATAAAGTAAAATAACACCTGTGTTGCTCTGTGTACGTGTGTTGTCCACTCACTGTTGTCATAAATGGGCTGTGATACCACAGGCTCCAGAGGAATTAGCTCCCCCGTCGGCAGAGTGATGGAGGCCTGGAAGCAAAGCCGAACCGAGTTCAGGTCAAACTCCTCCTCCCACACCTTCACCTCCGGAACTGCAGCCAAGACACAGCAGGGGAAAGGTGTGGTTCACAGTGAGGCTACACAGCAGGGTGGCAAAGTACTGCATCCTGTCATGTCAAGGCTTTCCGTGTTCAAATACCACTCAAAGGTGAAGAAAATAATGACATGTCGTTTTGTTACTCCAACTCTACACACACACAGAGAGATAGTTTCTATTCCACACAGGATGTTTCTGCATTCTGTGTTGCGTTTCATTAATGAAAGTGTACTTTTTTTTTTTTTCCCCATTAAGTTTGAGTTTCGATTTCTCCACTATGCTATGCTAACTAACACTGCTTATGCTAATTATTACCTAGTTAGCTAATGCTAGTTTTTAACACAGCAAATGTAAAAGCTCAACTGGCTAGAAGTTGAATTAACAATGTGTTTTATAAGTAGAAGGGCAGAATGTAATATAAATAATGAATAAATAACTTAAATAACTAATTTATCCAGCTACAATATTTTATTGTTGCTTTAAGTGAAAACAAACTTGAAAGCTAGCTTGTCAATCAAGCCGACAACAATGCAATGCTACTGCAAAGTTATCAGCACAAGCTGTAACATTTTTCTTTTTATAATGGGCATTTTCACATTTTTGTTTAAGTCATTTTAAATTATGGCCTGAATTTGTAATTCGCACCTTCAAAGTCAGTACAATTTGAAGTAGTTACTTTTTACAGCTGTTTATGCCACAAGTTACAGTTCTACTTTGGTAAAACTAAGGCAAAATAAACTCTGAGTGAGACATTTAGGAATTCCACACAGTACGATAACTTCTGACACAACGACAGATTTAACAGAGAAAAAGCGCTGAAACAGAAAGTGCTGTCCATTCATCTGTAACAATGACTACGTACTGTTGAAGGGGTTGTTACTGGTCTGCAGCCTGCAAGTGATGGCCTCATTCACATCTTTCTTCTTAACACACTGTATGCCCAGGTTCTGAAAACTGAAACAACACACTTACAGTCAGACACAAACCGCAAGACAGAACAAACTCAAGAGTAAGTCTTAACACTAATACACACCGATGAGAGTTGTCACCGTTTGCCTTCTGATAGAACATCTTCTGAATGTTGTACATATGGTGTGAATGTTTGCTCTACTAATCCCAGCTCACTATGAATCACTAAGCCCAACCAAATTCAGAGAACTTCACTCTCTCTAATCCTCACCTAAAACTAGATACATCCAATTAAACAAAAAAGACAAAAGCATTACGTATGTGACCCTCTAAGATTATTAGATCATTTAAAGGAGACTCATTTAGACTCACGTGCTTTAATCGATAGGATGAGCACGTGTTAGTCCCATAGACCATGTCTTATTTAAATAAAAACCTGGGTCTTCACTGTCAAAGTCTGATCTTGACAACAAAGGTTAGTAGAAGTGAGTTATGACTCAGGAGATTTCTGAAGACCTTAGAGGAAGAATTGTGGATGGTCAACAGGCTAGGAAGGGTTACAAAGGACCCTCCTAATCCTACTGAAATGCTGTAGCAGGACCTGAAAGAGGAAGCCAACCAGCAAGCCAGCTCAACAGTTGAAGCTGTTCTGGGAGGAGGACTGGACTAAAATTCCTCCAAGCTGATGTGCAGGGCTGATAAACAGTTACCGGAAACATTTAAGTTGAAGTTATTGCTGCAAAACTGGGTCACTGCAGTTACTGAAGGTTTACACAGGTTTTATAATGAAAACTCTTTTCCATAGGTACATCCTGTATTGTAATGTAGAGCTTTTATCACAATATGAAATTACCGGTGTGAAAATCAGAAGACTGATATACACCAGATCACTTACTCAATCTGTATCATATTAATGGTAGTGAACACAATTCAGTACACTGAACTAGTGTTACAGATGATGAAAATTAAACATTATGCAACAGTATTAATCACTGTTGCCACAGTTTTTTTCCTTTAGACCTTTAATGTATCTGACATTTTTTCAATTTAACACATCAGCAGCAAAGAATGCAGAGGCAAACTCAGCTTGTTTTTAGGTAATTTATGCTGTTAATGTTTTACTCCTCTTTAAAACCAAGATGAACCTGGCTGCTGATTTTACCATAGTGACAGCAAACACATCATCTGCCACAAACCATCGTGGCTTTATCTAGGTCAGTCTTTAACAAAAGCCGCTTTGTTTTAAACTGAAACTGCAGTTTCCACAAATGATGCTGTTCACTCTCACTCTGAACACTGGCACGTAGTAGCAGCTTGCATCATTTTCTCTCGGAGCACAATATCTTGCGTAAACCACACCTACCTGTGTATTCGTCTTTCCTGCAGGTCGGCCTCGTAGTAGCCATGTTTGCAGTCTTTCCCAACCAGTTCGTGGGGGTGGGGCTTGTGCGGTGCGTTTTTTGTCACCAGTGAGATACGAACACGGAGGGGGCCATTGTAGTTGTGCACCTGCAGGAGGAGTTTTTCATTCATTCTAGGAGGTCACTTTAAGGGCACTTTAGAGGAGTAGATACATGGTGGCCGTCATCTGGTTAACTTTACTGCTCAGACACACTAACATGTAATAACACACTCATTTTGCTATGCAATATGTTCTCTACAAGAAAGCAACAGTGATTTTCAAAGGCATATTGTGATATTTTATGGAAAAAACCTTCCAGCACCTATGAAGCTCTTTAATTAACGATAATTAACAATTTACATGATGACACATGATGTCAAATGAACAAACTATGATAAAGTTGTCAACAAGTGGCGCAATAAAGATTATTTTGTCAAATTTGTCAATACTCCTTTACTGGGCTGCAACTAATAATGATGTTTTATGATTGATTAATCAATAGTTTACTTTCTTGTTGGCTTTGAGTACAAAAAATGGCAGCAAAGAGTGAATTAGGTAAAAATGGGTCAATTGTAAGTTTCAAGAGTCCATGGCAATGCCTCGACTAAAACACAAATTAATTTGGTTTTCAATCACAGGAAACAATAAAAATGTGAAATATTCACATTTTTAGAAGCTGTAAACAGTGAAATGTGATATTTTATATTTAAACAACAACTAGTAAACAGATTCTGAAATGTTTCAGGATAACACATTGACTTATAGTTTTAACTTGACACTTTTTTGATTGTACTGTCTACCAAATGTTATAGAACTGTAAAAAAATACTTATTAAAATGTCCAAAAACTCAGCTGGGCCTCATCTGACCAGCAATTCAGGTGACTGTATCTTTGTCTTAGCATTTAAGAAACAAACACCAACATGCTAATTTGTATTGTATTACCCAATGTTGTTTGCTTTAACTACTAGCTACTGCATATTTGATTATTTTTTGGGACACATTTGTCTAATGTACACTACTGATGGAACAAGTAAAGGGTTAACATGTCCAGCTTTCATGTAGCAATGGAAGTAAATTGATTCCTTCAATTCCTAACTTATTCTACAGGCGTCCCAACATGTGTTGATTACTTACAAATCCTCTGTCCAACAGCAGTGTTAGAGCAGACTGGTGTCTACACCCTCTGAAGCTTTATTTGTACAATATCACACTGCAGGAATTAAAGTACTCTTAATGGTAAGAAAATGGAAATTAACAAAGACCATTAAAACCCTCATAAATATCAGTGTTTACAGTTTCTGTAAACTGTGGGAAACTCTCGCACAAACAAGTCTAGCAGACCCAGAGTCACAACAGAATCAAGTTTGTCAGAGCAAACTTCTGCAGCTGTGTTAGGAGAAGCCTTTACTAGTACTTGTGATATTTATTATCCAACAAATGCCACAACTATGTTCATCTTCAAAATGTGGCTGCTGACTTCTTTTTAAGTTTGTTCCCTGTTTTAATTTTAGGGGTGTGAAATCAAATGTTTTTTGTGGTAAGAGGACGTATCATTTGCATTTGTGTGTTTGGGGACAGCACAAAGTAGGGATGATCTGTGTTGTCAGGTGTTCAGGGACATACACAATATCAGCTGTCCATGTTTCGAGACACTGGATAATTAAGGCGTTCTAAACTTTTGACGGGTTGCGTACACAGTCTTTTTTCTACTGTGCTATTTTTTCTTAAAGATATGCTGACATCCTCAACTCCCTTTTTAACTCGATACCACCAAAACATGGCACGAAACGGTGTGCCAAACTCACCTTGATGGCTGGGTGGGTCTTAGTGGTGTCGTTGCTTTTCTCTCCGGGGATGCTGCCAGCCGATCGTCCCTCACACTTATACCTGAACCTCATCCCCCGCTGTTTAGGCTGCTCGATGATCTCTATGAAGGGGGTTGCTGATTGGACTGAGACGCAGATGGAGGAGGGATTTAAATGCAGTGGCATTTTGTTTTACAAATACAAAAGTCCAGATTGTGAAACGCGTCTGCGCTCCTCTGCTTGTACAAGTATGTCAACACAGAAACAGCTCTGTCATCAATCATTACTACACACTGTGACGAAATGTTCGCTCGTGAAACCTGTGAGGTCAATAGCAGCACTGATTCAGACATAATTGACAATTTACGGGAAGCAGTTTCTTACCTGGGTTGAGTGGGGCCATGCCCCATCCGTACACGCCTGTGGAAGAAAAGAAGAACACAGAACTCAACAACTTGTTTGTTTAATTCTTGGGACAAACAGCAGTTCCCCACCTACAGAAATGACACACCGCACACAGAGGCAGTGTAGATGACAAAACCCAAAAGCAGCTTCAGCACATATTTGTGGTTTAGTAAAGAGTTTGTCATTTGTGGTGTGCTCAGGGTGGAAATCTACTGGACAATGCAGCATCCAGAGGGGTCAAAGGACGCCGAGATACAAGGGCTTCCCAGCTAAATATAATTACTTGCTATAAACTGCTTGCCAAGTCTGATGATGATGAAAGATGAAGAAGTACAGAGGAAAGCAAACAATGTTAGGCAGGGTGTACTATCAGTGTCACATTACCCGCCTTGTGTGAGTGTAGAGTGCTGCACTAGGATCAAGTTCTGTGTTAATGAATTGCTGAGATTCATTGACAGAAGCTGGGCGTGCCACAAGATCAGGTGGCCATGCCTCCACCTAGCAACTATAAGGACTTGTTCTAGTTTTCAGTGAGAGTGGGATGCTTTCCAACTTGTAACATGCCCACTTCCCAGCCTCAGACCAAAGTATGAGACTGTGACATGTGCTCACAGACCATTTAAGTCACCATTTATTGTTGTATTATTTAAGATTCAAATGAGTTCTCATGAATTTTGGAACCGGGCAGAGCGTGGGAATTAAGATGAGTGAGTAATAAGTGTGCTTTTGACTATAAGAAATTCATCCTTGCCCATTTATTGAGAATGTTGTGAAAGTGAAAGCAAATAGCTTTTGCTTTTTAGATGCTTGTGTGAGTCACCTTCTTTCTAATGAACCTCAAAGAAACCAAACCTCCAACTGAGTTTAATGACTGATAACTATTGTTGACGTTTTGACATGACAGCAGATTATCAATTCCCAATCATAACCTAATAAATCATGTTTTTCAACAACGCCGGCCTATAAGCTAAGGTCTATGCAAGAAGTGTGGAAACACACATTTCTGCACACATTGTAAAATCTTTCTATTTGATGTTTTTTTCGCATACAGCCGTAAAAGTAATGTCACAGAAAACAGAAACACGAGGGCATGTTTATGGTCACAAGATAATCACTATATTGACATGTTTCGCATTAAAAAGCCTGTTTGTAACCACAACTCGGTGTATCATTTCCATAATTTCCATCCAGTAAATGTGATGTGGGCGGTTGAGAGCAGTGGGGACCAATGATCAATATGGCGAGTTTTTTTAATAAAACGACAGCTACCTGGCGGGTGGCATTAAAGCCGAATTGAATGAAAATCATTCACAATGACCACAAAAAGTTTAGAACGGGAATACTAGATCTCACATTTCCCAAACAGATGGATGAACATTGAACTGCCCGATGTATGAACGACGTTCGGCATTTCTAGCAGCAGCACCTCTGGAAATCCATGAGGTGGACTTCACTCAATAGGCCTCTTGGCAGCTCGCTTTGATTTGACCGTGTCAGGTGAGTTAGCTACACACACAGGAATACATAGATTCATCGTGACATACAATTTCAGTCGAATATCACACGTACGAGCAATAAAAGCAACAGCTTAAGTTGCATTTCCTTCGGTAGGCTAGCTTAACTATCCGGGAACAGCAGACTCCTCCTGTTAGCGCAGGACCCAGCGGTAGCGGGGCTTTCCCCTGTGCGCAAAACAACTCCCTGAACAGTTTCACCTCCACTCTCTAAGCTGACAGGCCGAGCAAACAAAAACCAGTTCCACTTACCAGCCATGGCTGCGTCCGAGACAGACTCGCGCTACCGCGTCTTCGGCGCCGTTTTGTCGTACGTTGTTGTTGTTATGCGTGTTTTTGTTTTTTGTTTTTAATGTGTGTGTGTGTGGCTACAACTCGACTGAGGGCACTCGTACAAACTTCTTGACAGAGCAGTTCTGTCGCCTCCTTCGCTCCGCCCACCGACGCGAGCGCTCGTCGTAAAGCGCCGCAGCAGAGGTGGACACCGTGTTCCGGTGAGGACGGCGCAGCCGGGGCGCTCGGTGCGGGACAGGGGGACAGAGGGACACGGGGACAGAGGGACAGAGGGACAGGGGGACAGAGGGACAGAGGGACAGGGGGACAGAGGGACAGGGGGACACGGGGACAGAGGGACAGGGGGACAGAGGGACAGAGGGACAGGGGGACAGAGGGACAGGGGGACAGAGGGACAGGGGGACAGAGGGACAGGGGGAGACGGGGACAGAGGGACAGGGGGAAAGAGGGACAGGGGGACAGAGGGACAGGGGGACACGGGGACAGAGGGACACGGGGACAGAGGGATCCACACGCTGCATGCAGCAGTACACGAACAACAAGCTGTTTATCACAGTCATGTCTCTTTTGACATTAACCTCAAGCGCCTATTCATTAGAAATTGTTAGCAATACATTATTTGAATAAAATCAATGAAAACTTGAATTGCAGCGTTTGAAATATTCTTTCAAAGATTTCTTTTAAAGAAAATGTGATTTCAACTTTAAACGAATAACAAATGAAATAAACGCTGCCAAGTCATTACTTTACATTTAAACAGTGAACTTGATTTACTAGTTGCACATACTATTTACCTATATTAAACTTACATTTTAAATATCTAAAATAGAGATGTTTACCTTTCATAAAAAAATGAATTATTGTTGAATCGCAAATTGCGCCAACATAAGTTGGGTATTGGTGTTCTTTTTTAATTATTTTACACTAACACATGCAGAATATTGACAATGTTCTAGAAATACAAAACTATACTCAAAAGTTTTTTTCTTCCTTGAAAATAAATTAGTACCACTACAGTGAAACTATGTTTTTGCAGTCAACTTAGAGCAATCTTCTAGTGAATGTTCAGGTGAGCAATAGTAGCTAAAATAACAAAAGGTGTCTGCTGCGTAGTAATTCGAACTCCTATGCTCTTATTTTGAAAAAAAGCAGTCTTGTGTTTCCGCTGCTGTGCTGCATCTCGACAGTGCTGCGCCGTGTTTTCTCTGCATTGCAACTTGCCACCACCCACTCAAAACAGTGCGGAAATACCCAGTGACGCACTACAGAGGAACAGAAAAATAAGTTGAGTGGGAGAGGCAATAAAATAACTTCTGGCTTTAGTCATAACCTGGAAGAGAGTTTTCGACCGGATCCACCTTCATCTCTGCTAATATAGTCTCAAGGCTTTTCGACTGTAAACAGACTCCTTCAAGTAGAACATCCAGCTGATTTTATTCTTATAGGTTTTTGTGACTGCCTCGTGTGATTTATCTGATTATCTTGTCATTCACACATTGATTGACCTACTTAACTCTAAGAGACATTCTGCTGGCTGCCCACGCAGAAATCTCAGTTTCCAGTCGTAACAGTGGCAATCGAGTGACCTCAAACATCTTCTACATCTTAGTATTGTTTGTTCAACTGATGTTAATGGCTCTTTTAACACCAAATCACACAATCAACAGTTGATGAAGATAACTTCACCAAACACTCCCAGGTTGTGACATACTGTGACCAGATGGGGGCGCAGCAGGCGAGTAAATGGCGATCAGCTGTCACCAGGCGCCGCGCATTTGGACGTTGTTCATTTTTTTGAGAGATGGTACATTAGCAATCACATCTCATACTGGTGATCACAAATGCAATAAGATTAGATATGAAGGTGTTACAACCAACCACGTTTATTAAATTTGTTTTCAGTAGCTTTGTGTTGTTGTAGCGAACAACAACAGATAACAGTAACCTGTTGAAAGTGCCCTGACTTTGCTGAAGCATTCAAGTCACTTTGGAAATAGTGAACGCAACAACAAAATGGTGCCGAGGTAGGAATTGACCATCCACTCTGTTTTGGACCGTGTACTCACTGTCGTGCACGGTTTGCATGGGTGTCATTTGGGTGTCATTTGGGTGTCATGTGGGTGCTCTGGTTTCATTCCTCAGTCATCAGTAATACAGGTGCGGCAACGTTGGGGGCGTTCAAATGCTGCGTGAGACCTGGGGAAAAACTGGCTTTATGTTGTTGTTTTCTGACAGGCTTAATATTTACTTTATTGAAGTATTAGGGTTTAACTTATTTCAGAGACCAAGCCTTTAGTATGGTTACAATATTACCAACAATACATAAGTACTTTTGATATTTACTTCAGTAATTGGTTGAAAGCAGCACTTTCTCTTGTAATGCAGTAATTGCACTGTAATATTGTTACTTTTACTGTATCCGAATATTACTTAACAGTTGCACATGGCTGCGGTAGAGAAACCAAAAGCACGGAAGCACATCACCGTTGTGTATATCTTTATATATATATATGTATATATGGGGTTTCCCTTAAACGTTATGCGTGGTTCATTACAAACACACTGTTCGTCCTTCTAAGACAGAAGCTGCGTTTCCGCGGAGCATGTGAAGGCGGCGCAGTGGACGTCAGCGGGAGGCGGGCGGCGGGTTAGTGCGCGCGAGGCGGTGTCCGCCCTGCCGCCTGCTCCACACTGCGGCGGGCAGAGCTGTTCGTTACAGAAATGGCGGAGGGGGAGTTGGACGTCGACTCGCTGATCTCCAGGCTTTTAGAGGGTGAGTTCGCAACTGTGCTGTGTTAGCGTCGTCACGCTGTTTGCGACGTTATAAATGAAGTGTTTTTTTTTTT
The DNA here is from genome assembly GCF_900324465.2 of Anabas testudineus. NCBI lineage: Eukaryota > Metazoa > Chordata > Actinopteri > Anabantiformes > Anabantidae > Anabas > Anabas testudineus. The sequence goes on from NC_046627.1 coordinate 28,296,156, forward strand.
TTTTAAACTGGGGGGTTTTGAGTGTAGCTGACAAGAAAACGAGCCACTTTACGTGCTAGCGTAACGTTAGCCCGGACTGGAACGGACAGGACCAGTCCCGTTTGTCGTTAATACGAATCACACACACACACACCTTTACTCATGTCCTTTCTAGACTGTGGTGGTATTAATTGATGTGTAATGACACTCGGGTGTTTTCATGAGTTAAGCTGTGATTGGTAAAGTGTGTGTTCATGAGTGTTGAGTGGAGACAAAGTTGCAGCTGGAGGACTGTTGTCTATATCCCGACATGTTTAGCAGCGGAGGCACCGTCCGACCAACAGAAGAACTAGATATACATCACTGTGGCGGCGGCTTGGTTCAGGTCGCACTGCTCGTATGGCATCGTTAGTGGCGTTATCAGTGAGGCATCCCAACCAAATGCTGTAATTTATAAAAAATTTTATTTATTTTTATTAAAATAATCTTTTAGATTATTTTAAGCAATTTTAAGCTTAAGTGTAACAAAGTACACCACAGATCTTTGTCCTATTAAAATGTTGTAAATGTTATAGCAGATTAGTAGTGTTGAGGTTAATGAAGTTTTCATTGTGGTTCGTTGAATGTATGAAAGTTATTAATGGGTCATTCATTATCAAGGCAAGTTTAATCTAATAAAATCTCTGCTAATAAAAACAAGATTTGCAAACTTATGTGAACTTACTATGATTTGAGCCACTCACACTTTTGTGTATGTGAATTTTCGCTGTCAGCTTAAAATAATCTAAAAGATAGACAAATTACAGCATTTGGTTGGGCTATAACGTGTGTTACAGTTAATAAGGGAAGGGGGTGCAATAATTGGCAACTCGGAGTTGCCGAGATCTGCATCCTCCTCCCTGATTAGAGTGGGGGATGCCGATCTCGGCAGGCATACAAAACTCGGCATAACACCGGCAAACACAGCACTGACCAAGCTGCTGTTACTTTCTAAGACCTCAGTCATACGCTCTCCTTATATGTCCATAAGCTTTTAACAACACATACTACATAGGGAGGTGTCAGCTTGTGTGAACAATCTGTCCCAGAAGTCTTTGAAAGCAAATTGTAGTTTGGTGGATTAAGTATGCCGTCCACGTCAACACAGCTGTCTGATTCCTGAAGAGATCTTACATTTTTGTATTAGTATGGCTTTATATCGTGTGTGTGTGTGTGTGTGTGTGTGTGTGTGTGTGTGTGCACGATCGTGTGAAAAGTTGTCAACATTTGAAATGGGATTTCGGTGTCGGGATTTCTCAGCTGATGAGAACGTCACATGGTTTTGGTGTTCATATGTGAATAATCCTGAATGACAGTGTTTACACCAGGCAAGAGCCTTCATGATATTCCACTTACCAAACCAGCAGAGCTTGTGCATGTAGCTATTTCAAAATTAAGTAACTTGGAAAATGAAAATATACAACATGTATTTCGCAATCCCACACATAGTATTGTAGTACTATAAACCAAACCATGTTGTCAATTGTTAAACTAAATGAAATGCCACAGTTGATAAGTGGATATGATCAGAGTTACCATCAGTGTTATACATCATTTCCTACCAAGTTTTTACATCAATACAACAGTTGATAGACCATCTCCTGATCTTTATTATGAAAAAAAAACTTTGTTCATAGTAATTTAGTTAATTTTTCCTTATGTCTATATATCAAATAAGCCAGTAAAGAAAAGCTCCATGTTCAAAGAAAGCATTGTTGTTTTACTTCTGTACCATTGTTATGTGTTGGTTAGTAAAGGCTGGCTTTGGTAGCAGGGCTAAATAAGGGATCTTGAAATAGGTGAGCTGATCTGTCTGTCTTTCTCTCCTCTCATCATCTTGAGGACGTGGAGAATGTATTTCCTCTGTCTTCAGTAAATATGTAGACGGCCCAGGCAGTGGTAAACAAATATGTACGATTAGTTGTCTCTTTTCCCACTTTTTCAGGATGCTGAAAATCACACACACACACAGAAACACAGAAACACAGTTTGTTAGTGTATGTCAATAAACAGGCACACTTTGAATCGACATGTCAGTATGACCTAATCATCTGAATTGATTTGCACTGGTTACATAATAGGGCTATTTTGTTCTTTGTGTGTGTCAGCTGTATAGTGAAACAGCAGTGTGAATCTGTATTTTCAGCCGCACAGGGTTGTAGTGGAACTAGTTAGGTGGCTTCATGTTTAGCTGCTTTTTTATGCAGCGACCAGGAAACCTCAGTGAAGGAAACTGGAAGGATCTGGCCCTAAAGTGTTCCAGATGTGAGCCGTGAATATATCCAACCATCCATCTCCTTTCAGCCACGCTCTTTGCCTCATTTTTGGTGTGAAATACCCACTGACACCCAGGCCCAACACTAACGGTTTTCTGAAGGGTGATACTTCTGGAGCAAAACCAGCGTTCCATTAATTTTAATGTCAAACAAAATGAATTTAGTGTTCAGTGTTATTCTTGAGGGTGTAGCAGGGGGACTGGAGTCGATCTCAGCTGACATTTGACGAGAGACAGGGTATACACTGGACAGGTCACTAGTCAATCTCAAGAGCTGAGGGCTGAATGTTTAATTTGACATTTGTCCTCGCTGGTGCTGCAGTTAGCTACCTGCATGAGAGTTGGCTCAGGACAAGTTATTGAAGTGTATGTCTGTTCCGGAGCTGTGAAGCATGGTCTTTATTAGCAGGGAAAGTATCTGTTTTAATAATCTTATCTTAAATTTTTAACCTATTTTCCTGATGAATTGATTAGTTTAATCTAAAACTTGTTATTTTCATACTATGAACTTTGATCACGTGGATAAAAAAGTAGAATAACGCTGATGATATCCACTGTGACTTGCAAACCGTTCCTACATCAGTTTGTAATTGTTAGCATGGCATTTTATTTTAAGACTTGACCTTTCAACAACACAAAGACATCTTACTGGCTTTTCCTTCCTGATGAAAGCATGATGTCCCTCATCTTGGTTCGATTAACCAGGTTACATCCACAGCCTTCTTTCATGTTGATATGTAGTGAACAGCCAGTCAGCGGTCTTCTTCAAACGTACAATTCAAAATCTCAGAATCTCTTCACCTTTCTATAATATGTTCCCTTGTCACTGCAGGAATAATGGGATCTTTTCTCTAAGGCAGGAAGGGATTTCGTTAACCACTTCAACAGGATTTTGATGTCTTACTTTGTCAGTGAGCTTTGGTGCCAATCAGGAATCTACATACACAGACACACATAGTGTACTGTATGCAGAGCTCACTGATCTCCTACTAAATGTCAACAGGCACAGCTGTCCCTGGTAGAAATTACCCTAGCCTTTTGGAAACATACACACAAGGGGGAGAGTGTTTAAAGGGCAGTACTGTAATACAGTAGACCTATTTCAGCTCAGTTGTTGCTTAGTTACTTTGCCAGTGAGATTACACTACAAAGTGCTACAGAAATAAAACTAATTTATTAGATTGAACTGAAAAGAGTGGGATATTTAAAATGAGACACAAATTGTTCTTTTAACCTGTATTTCATTCAGTCTTGACATACACCAATGCATATTTTTATATATTTTTAGTGATTTGTATTTAATTTCAGTAGTTTTAAAGCTACAATATGTAAGGTTTTCTAATATTTTAACAATTGAAATATCCAAAATATATAGAGAGGTGCTGTTAAAGGAATGTGTGACTTAGAATGATTGAACAGCAATGAACTATTCTCTTGTAAAGATTTTTGAGTGAGGCTAGACCCTCCAGCCAATCAGAGGAGTCCAAATATTTCTGCTTAAATAATATGTTCTGTAGCTTTTTCTTATTTAAGACTATTACCTGAATGACTGGATGGAGCACAGTAGTCTGATATAGAGTTTCATGATTGTTTGCCAAAGGTTACATACTGTAGCTTTAAATCTGCATTAGAAACAAATGGGATTATGAGAAACATGGACTAAGAACATTGTACTATTGTCATGTACATGTGTAACATGTTAAATGTACCCATGACATCTGATGATCTATAAATTATAACGCCTTACGTTAGACAGTTGAATAGATAGTTATGTTATGACACAGTCTTGTCAATTGATTCATGCAAATATCAAACGTGAAATTAAATATTTTCTTTCATTTTCAAAGTAAGAGCTTTGAAAGATTTGTTGATTTATCGGAAATGTAAAACTGGTTGTGGGGGAAAAAATATTGTCTAGACAGACATGCATGTGACCTACGCTGTTGTTTGGAGGGTGGGTTGGCATTCGTTGTCATGCTGACAGGCTGAACCTGATAGACTGCAAGCAGGGCTTGCGATCACTGAAGCCTCCTGAGTGCCATTTAACATGCAGGTTTTTGGCCTCTCTGGTTTCATTTGTCACTTTAAATACAATGACTTGAAAGTATCTGTCTTAATTATTTAAGCTATTTTTCCGATGTATACATTAGTTTAATCAAAATTTTGTCATTTTCATACTATGTACTCAGATCACATTAACAGAAAAAGTAGAATTAGACTACTCATATCCAGGGGCGGCAGTGGCTCAGGTGGTAGAACAGTCGTCTACGAACCCCAGGGTGAGTGGTTCGATTCCTGGCTACTTGCTGAGGGGTCTTGGACAAGACATTGATCCCCAAGGGGCTCAATAAAGTATTAATTATCAACAATTGACAATGTTATTTTTTATGTGATAATGTACATCTGGTGATTCAGCTCCTTTTCCAGTAGCTAATGTTGTTGTGGCAATGAGAGTGCATCAGTTGAGGAGCATATGAGGCGTTCATGTCATGTCAACAGAATGTTGAATGGGAAAAGTTCCCATAGAAATGAGTCAGGAGTATTCAAGCAGTAGTCTGATATGGAGATCATTTATTATGTAGCTGTCATTATATTCAAAGCTGTCACTTTCAATACAATGACTTTTCATCTGCTGTGAGTCAAAAAACAAAAGCAACACAACTCTACAAAGTCCCACCGTGTGTATGAATAAAATGTTATCTATGCATCTGTCTGAATATTAATATCATTCTGTTTAGAGTTTGCATGTGTGCTACATAAAACTGTCTCAGTGGGTCTGTACAGCCTTTCTCTAATAATACAGTTATATGAATCCTATTTTGGGATTTAGTTTTTTGACTTAATTGCAGAGGAAAATGCTTTCTATAATTACATTTTTCATGTTTCATGTTTCATATTTCACGATAAAAACGCTGCGGGTTGTTAAAGCACGCTTGAGCTGATGTAGCATTTTTCACAGTATTTGTAGAAAACGGCAAACAAGAGCAGCAAGCCTCAGCAAAACTGCATGTTTGTGTGCAGTTTACTGCACCAGCCTTGTGCTTCTCATGTTTGTTTGTTTGTTTGTTTGTCGGGCTCTCCCCCACCCAGCTCCTCCTCATCCTCCTTAGATTTTACTTGTGCTGTGTCTGTGTGCTGTGATCCAGCAAAACAGCTATTACAGGCTCCAGCTTTCCCAACATGCCCACGCTAAGCCCACGCTGGCCCAGGCTTTAGTGACAACGGACCCTCTGTCTGGACTGCCAGCACAGGTGGCTCGTAGGCTTTATGTGGCACAGTCAATGCTGCAGCCCTATACATGAGCCAGTGAGAGGGAGGAGACAGCATGGAAAGTTGCATTTCAGAGCCATTTTGTCTTCTTGGTTTATGGACAAAGAAGGCAGCCAAGTTGTAACCCAATATGGGTACATAAAATCTCCCAGAGTTTTTCATCATTTAGGAGCAGTCTAGGTCTGAGTCTGAGTTGTCAGTGAGTGCTGGACAACCTGCCTCCTCTTTACATACCACTGCCCAACACTTTTCTTTGTGTTATGTATGCAATCATAAACACATCATGAATATAATCAAAAATAGAGCCTGATACTGTATATGAGGAGTGTTAAAAATAAACAAATGCAGTGCTCAGTTTTACTGGCCACTTACCAAATAGAAATTTCAAGTAGAAATTCCATTTATTTTCTGATTGAAAAAATGTCTTTTGCAACAGACAATACAAGACAAGTCATGTGTGTCCACATATTGTCTATGTGGACACACATTTCTGTGCTATACATGGGCTCCTGTCCAAAACCACACAGACTGGGGAGGGGCCAAAATTTTCATTACAGATATAATGGTGGAGACACATATGCAAAGTGAGAACTAGACTCACTTTTGACTAATTCTGTGTCTAGAAGCACAATATGACACAGCTTAAACTTATACAGTTTTATCCATTCCACCAATGTCATTTACATTACAAGAAAAGCACAATACTTCAGAAAATGGTTTCAAGTGACGTCAGGTATTAGCTGTCGTTGTAGGGAATAATGTAGCTTACAGGGTGCAGCAAATAGACAACCTCTGTCCCAGTGCCAGAGTGTGAATTACTGTTCTCATACAGCCGATTACAAAGTATTTAGCTTCCAGTAATTATTTGGTTTACAGGCTGCGCCAAACTGAATGTACTGAACATCTTGTATGGTTTAGGACAAATAACTGTGCAAACACCCTGTTCTGTCTATATATAGTTAAACTCATGTTAACATGACAAACATCAGGGCTTTCGTAATAAATTCTTTGTGTTGAATTGGGGGAAGGTGTGTTTGATTGCCTATGAATTTATGTATTTTATTAAATTTTTTTCAATTGTAGAAGTTTTGATTGTAAAATTGATTGTTTAAATAGTTACATAGTTTAGATAGATGACATAGTGGACAGTAATGTTTCCTAGAGTTTTTAATATTAAAATGCGGCGTGTAAGAGGTGTACGACATTCGTGCATGTGTAAACTTTTTTTTGATATTCGTGGAGAACTATTGCTGTTGCATGCTGCTCATGTGGCACTCTGTTGTGGAAATAACAATGGTGGAGCCTGTGTGGCGGGTAGCATTCACCCCCTGGCACCAAACATGGCACAGAGCATACCCAAAGCTTTTCAGCTGCCCAACTAGACTTTCCAATAAACCCTCTCTCCCTCGCCTACTGTGCTTCCCCCACTCGAGTTTCAGCTTCTCTAGTTTTTCTCCTCTTCATCACTCCTACTTTCTGCCTCTAGACATGCCTCCTGTTTATTTCTCCCCAAGTCTCTCCTCTCAATTTCATCCTTTCTTTTGCCCCACAAAGACAGCCATTCAACCATGGCACTTCAAGGCGAACAAAACGTCCTCTGAAAATGCAAAGCCTGCACAGAAATGCCATCTCAGGCGGGATTTCTTCCTTAACATTCGCTCCCGCTCTCTTCGCCAGTTACTTTGTTTCTCAGTCACTGAAGGGGTCACTGTTTTCCATCGCCCCTGTGTGGGAGAGGGTTAAATGGAGGAGTGGAGGGGAGCTGCTGGCTTCATGCCCAGTTGAAAAGAATAGAGATTGATGGTGAAGAGCTAAAAAAGGTCTGACGGGGCATCTTTATGGCGCTGTGTGCACTGACTAAAACTTGCACAGTCATACCTGCTTAAAATTCATGGGTCTGCTTGACCCATTCAAATATTCTTTGCCTATCTTTTTTTGCAGAAAACAAAAATATAAATGACTACAGTAAATGTTCTGGTCACTCTGTAGCTTCCTTTTAGCATCTTTAAGCTCATTGGGTTTTTTTTTCGCCACAGCTTTAATGTTTTGTAGTGGACACTAATGTTTCCAGCATCAGCAGGTCAGCTGTTTTGGTACAGAGGCTCCTGACAAAGTTAGTGCCTAGTTGATGAACAACAGGCTAAGAAGCTTGTAGAAAGACTGTTAAAAGAGCAATGAATATTGGACTCAGATTAATTAATGTGGTGCCAACCACAACATGAATGCTAGTGTTAGTATCTGCTCCATGCAATCTGCTCCATGTTTGAATGCTAAAATGTATGGAATTGCTAATGTGTACCACAAAGGCTTTAAAGAGTGGCATTGCACAAAACCACAATAAGGGATTCATCTGAGATTTTCCAGTTATCCTGGCTACATTTAGCATTGACGGAGGTTAAATTAAACTCAGTGAAGTTACGATGGAGATTTATTCTGTGCAGCTAAACCAATATTTTCCAGTTTTCTTTGCTTGAAATTAGCCCTAACTGTTACATTAAAGTAGGTTAAATTAAGTTACCAGCATAAGATTAATCCTAGTGATTTATCTGTTGTATGCAAATCCTGTTTATCACTCTAAGTCATTTCATGGTTTTCTGTAAATATGTTGCATCATTTTAATTATGCTCTGCATTAAAATACTACAGATATTTAATCATTCAAACATGCTGTTATTTTAATTAACACTTATTTTTATAGTCATTGATGTGGTAGTCATTATTACTGTCAGGCCCTTTGTTATATAGCTAGTGTTTATGAAGACTGCTGTTTATATTGCTGTCAGGGGTCTAATCAATATGTAAGTTACTGCAGTTAGCTAAAGAAGTTGCAAAAGCAGTTTTAGTTAAGTCTGTGACATGGCATGGCCTTTGTTGGATGACATACTACACTACAAAGCGTTAACACAGGCATGAAAGAATCTTCCATGACGATGCTACAATATGCAATTTAAGCTAGCAGTAGCACAGACATCGAATTCAATTCAGTCTGCTGCTCCCGGCCCCACTTGCTCTGCTGAGTGGTGCTCTGCTACAGTCTGCTCATGCTCTGCCCAATGCTTCACATATTCATCAATTGTCAAGGAGCATAAATAATAAAGCCTGGCTCACAGGACACATTGACACACATTGCTACTAAAAATATGACAGTATTGTTAAGTAAAGGCATTAATACTCAAACAATTGTAATATAAATACATAGCCAGGCATATAGAGTAACAGTAACTATGTAGACGCTCTCTCAATAAAATGTTACCAGATTACAAATATAGTTTTCTTTATAAAACAATTTTATTGCTAACTAACGCAAAGAACAGACTGCAAAGCATGTTAACAATTCAGCAGTAATTGACTTATAGGAGTCAGCCCTATTTTTAAGCTCATGATATATTACGCTGACATCGGTGTGTTTTTTCTTGTTGATATGAATGGGCTTACACAGCTCTCTGCCAGTGCAGCTGACAGCCATTACATTGTTGTGATCCTTCACTCAGTGACTGAGCCCCGGCCTGTGCCTGGCTAATCTTGTTCTCTCACAGTCGCATACAACAACAGAGCCTTCAAGCGTTCCCTCTGTGTCCACACTGAATAGCCTACTTCCTCCTTCCACCATACAGTAGCGCCCATATATGGTAATGACTTGATGGAGCGATCTGCTGGTAATTCACTTATCTTTCATTCTCTCTCTAACCTATAGTATTCAAGTGACCGCTGCTCTTTAAAATGAATGGAAACATTGTGGACCTCTTGGAACTTCAGCAAGTAGTTACCAACCAATAAAGTAGGAAAAATGATGACTGAAAACCAAACTCTTTGTCAATCTCTGTTTAAAAACTATACATTTCTTTTATATCTTGTGCATTGAAAGTTGGATAATGTCAAGTTACTTGAAACGGCCAGCCCGGTCCCTGTGGCATGCTGGTTGAGTCTTCCAAATAACTTCACTGTCAGTTTAACTGTGTGCTCATGCAGTGTGTCAGGTTGCGCTGTATGTTTTGTAACACCTCTTTGGTGTTACAAAACACCCAATGGAGGGTTAGGCTCCATTGGGTGCTTTCCTAAGCCCAATGGAGGGTTAGGCTCCATTGGGTGCTTTCCTAAGCCCAATGGAGGGTTAGGCTGTTACCAAGATTCTCCTAAATATTTAGGGAAATAGGTGGCAAAGTGCCCAGCAGCTGGCTACTTAAATTCAGGGAACAGTGGCCCATTTGTAACAAGGAAGTTCAAGCATAGTAACAAAGTAGCATAGGGCATTGCACCTTCGTAATATTAATAATAAGAATAATAACTTTAGCAAAATCATAGCATTGCCTGAATTGTAACTTTCATTTCTATTTCACAACCATTCTAAGCAGTTCTAGCCTTTGATAGAACTGGCAGATGCCTAGACCAGTGTATCCCAGGCTGTGCTGAAGCTCTGTGAGCGGTGTGGAATGCAAAGAGAGCTCTGGGAGGGGAACGGGGCAGAGCTGTCCTTTGACGTCAGCATGAGGCAGAGGACAGTGACCCAGGAGTTCACAGCCACAGCCACTTAAAGATAAAAAGATACATAGATGAAGGAGGAAGGAAGAGGTGAAGCAGGAGGAAAGGGAGGTCTAGGAAGGAGAGCGACTGAGATACAACCAACATTTGATTGCAGTTCAGTAGTCTTCATTGGATCAAGCTAAAGAAAGGACACAGCGTTCAGTTTGAAGTGGTCAGGGTGTGACAAAACCCAAAACTCCAAAGCTAATGAAAACTGACATATGGCTCTGACCAAATTAGGAGGAATCAAATGGAACAAAGATGAGTTTCTCAGAGAAGATATTTGCTCTAATCTTGCATAGGAAGCTGCTGGGAAAAGTAAGTGGAACATCAGCTTTTCCCCACAAGGTGAAGCTCAGCAGCTGCTTTAGCCATGGACCTAGTGCCTTCTCACTGCTGCTGTAGTAGTGACAATCACTGACAAACATTTTGAAGCATTTGTTTGTGGGTAGATTGTCTGTTGCCATTTTCTAATGTTAGAAGAACCGTTCCAGTTTAAAAAATGAATAAGAAATGTATAGTGTTTTTGAAAATGGATTCAATATGACAAAACATATCACAAATATTTTCATAGACTCCTTTTGAACACTTTGTTGTCCCCACATTTAGTCTCATATGTGAGTCTATAACAGTGCAAACTTTTGCATTACACTATCTTGAAACTCCTTGGTACACATAAATATCCACACTCTTTAAATTCTACACCACTAGTCTGCAACTTCCTGTTATACAGTTGTAGTCTCTAAGCCCATCCAGGGTAATACTGATGACATCACTATGAGATCATTAGGGTTTTTTTTTATTCTCCAGAACATACTACAGCTGTTTTCTCAAGCTAAGTTGAATAAACCATTGATATGTACCAACACGTCTCTACCGGTTCCTGTCACTCCTGGTGGTGTGTGTGGTACAGAATGAATCTGCTGCTGAATGACGCATGCATGGCTGTATTATTGAAATTTACTTTTTGTTTTAGAACTGTAATGTGGGGCTTTGGAGGCTTTTGGACATGTTTGAACAAAATCAGGTATAAAGGCTGACAAGTATTTGGGTCTGTTCTCAGACGCGGCACATGTTAGTATGCAGGGCGTGGGCTGGCAGAGATGCCACTTTATCTGCAAATCAGCTCCCTGCCCAACATAAACCGGCAGCAGGAGCAGCTCCGCTTACCAACACCTTGCAGTCTGCAAATTGGTCTTGCTGGGTTGCCATGGTGATCGAATGTTGGCACCACCTCCTATTTTCTTTCTCTCCCCTTCACTTTCTCTTCTCTGGGGAAGCTGCAGTGCAGTGATGTCAGAGTAAAGGATGCTTGATGTCTCTCCACAAGCCTCTAGTGGTACAATTTGAAGTCAAGGTCACTGGATCATTCAGGGGTGTGTTGGTGTGGGTGTGTATATAGGAGGAGGATGCAGAGAAATTAAGTGTTTGTGTGTGTTCCCAGCACTGCCTCACCTTAACCCTATGATGAAAGGGGACTCTCCCAAGCGTGACTAGTGGTGCTGGGTGTGTGTGTGTGTGTGTGTGTGTGTGTGTGTGTGTGTGTGTGTGTGTGTGTGTGTGTGTGTGTGTGTGTGTGTGTGTGTGTGTGTGTGTGTGTGTGTGTATGTGTGTGTGTGTGTGTGTGTGTGTGTGTGTGTGTGTGTGTGTGTGTGTGTGTGTGTGTGTGTGTGTGCGCGCGCGCGCATGTGAATCCTATATCAGGCCTCACTCCCTGTCAGCTGAGCCAGCACAGACCTGCAAACGCGTCACCACAAAGCTGCAAGGGAGGGGTGTGAAATCACTCCTGACATCTGACACACACACTTTAAGAGGACGCACAGACACTCATTGCTTGTGCTCTGCGCTCAGTGTTGTGCTTAAAGACCAATAATCATCCCCTTCAGTTTTGCAGTATTAAAAATGAACACATTCTCATGTGATTTGGCTTAAGCTGTGTCTTTGTTTATATTCACCTGTGAATTCTTTTGGGCTATCTAAATATAACCTCAGTCTTACCCTTCAGATCAGGCGTGTATGATTACAGGTTGTGTTTGGCTGTGGCCGGGGAAACAGTATTTATCACCTAAGGTCTCCAGGCAGAACTGGCAGGGTCATGTTGACACATATACACACTACTGCACTCACTTTAAAACTTAACATGAAATTCCCTCTGAGCTGCGACGTGCCAGCAGGAGTCACCTGCAGGAATCTGACACACATGAACCACTTTTTATATACTCACTCAAGGAGGAGGCAGACTTTCTCTTCCTTTTAAAAACAAAGTCTGCCTGTCTTGTCAAGCAGGATTCTTCTAACCACATCTCTTTGAGTTCCCTATTAAGCAGCATTTAACGCCTGCTAGGATTTCCATCATGCTGCTGTGATGTCATCTGACAGCAGCAATCTCAGGTCTGAGTCTGCTCTTCATGCGAGCACAGAAGGAAATGTTGTGTATATAGGTCAGCAGCAGAGCATGGAAATGCCATAACCTAAGATATCCATCGATAGGCATACTTTGAGTTTTCAAAGCAGCATTAAGAGATTAACAGCAGGCAGGAGCTCATAAATGAAATAAAATGAAAAACATGAAGGATGTGATGAGATGTTTTGTCGGATTCCTTTCAGTGCACACTTTCTAAGTTGTGTAAGGAAAACGCAGGATAGCATCATTACTTCCAGTTACTTGCGCATCACAGTGCTGACAGTATACAGCATGTTTACAAAGGTCGGCTCGTAGAAAACACAGTTATACACAGTCATCTCTCTGTAAAAATGAAACAAACAGCTCAGCTTTTTACTTGTTTTACATGACTGACCGTTGCTGTAGTTGCTTTAAAACTTTTTTTTGCTTATGTTTTAGCATTTGTTAGGTAACAGTGTTTATATTCTAGTGTGTTGACATTTTTGTTTCCTTTATGGTGATGAAAAATCTCATTCTGCTATTAAAAGGGAAGCCTAAAATGAAACATCCCTGTTAATGAGTAAGATTATAATGATTAAAAAGGACATTTTAATTTTAGTGGGATCGTGTTATCATGTTTGTATACACGTTTCTCTCAAAGGCACATAACTTATGGGTGAACCAGGTAAAAACTTATAATGTATTATTCTTAAATTTTATTTATTAAGCACCTGTAATTGCTGTGTTAACTCTTTTACTAGTCTCATGTACATTGAGTGCTTCGTTACATGGGGTCATATTCTTCTTCTTTTCCTCTAAATAACACATCAGGAAGCATCTCCAAAAACACTCCCAACATCAACAAACCCCACACAGGGTATTTTCATCCTGTCTTTTGACTAAACCCTGTCTCCCAGATTTAGTTTGAAGGTAATAGAAAAGCTCACTATGAGCCTGAAATGAAACACACGGTCATTCTTTAACCTTTTCAACCTGTTCTCTCCCTGCACCAGTGCGAGGATGTCGTCCAGGGAAGATTGTCCAGATGACAGAGGCTGAGGTGCGTGGCCTCTGCATCAAGTCCCGGGAGATCTTCCTCAGCCAGCCAATCCTCCTAGAGCTTGAAGCACCGCTCAAAATCTGTGGTCAGTGACCTCCGATCAAGCCTTGTTCTTCTAAACTGTCATTTGTCCTCATCTCCTGCTCCTCCTTCTTCTGCTGATCACCACTTTTCATTCCCCATTCCAGGTGACATCCATGGACAGTACACAGACCTGCTCAGGCTCTTCGAGTATGGTGGCTTCCCTCCAGAAGCCAACTACCTGTTCCTTGGAGACTATGTGGACAGAGGGAAGCAGTCTCTGGAGACCATCTGCCTGCTATTGGCATACAAGATCAAATACCCTGAGAACTTCTTCCTGCTCAGGGGCAACCATGAGTGTGCCTCCATTAACCGCATCTACGGCTTCTACGATGAGTGTAAGTGAATTGTAGTCGATCTAGTTCCAGTTCTAGTTTGAGGTAGCACAGCAACATGTGAACACAACAGTAGACGTGATAGAGAAGAAGACAAATTTAAAACAAAAGCAAAAGACCTCCCCTCCAGAAAGCTTCCCATTAGTAATATTTTATCATAACAATGTCTCTACTGATGCATCAGCATAATCTTACTTTTGTAGCTGCTCAAAGTAGAGCAAGTTTTAACAACTTTATCTACAGTTTCTAAATGAACCTATGTCTCTTTGGTGAATTGCTACAATTAAAAAAAGTTTTTTTTCTTTTTGCGTGAGAAACAAAACATTTTGGGAAATCACTGGTTTCACTAGGGCAGCAGGATAGGGCGGGTAGAACCCCACAGTTCGCCTTCCGGCTCCCGCCTAATTCCTGGCCAAATTTCGAAGTGTCCCTCGACTCCTCAAGTTGCCAGCCTGTTGACAAAGAATCAAATTCAATCAGTCAATTATTACTAATATTAAACAATAGGTGCTTTTTGGACAGAAAGGAACTTTTTCAGAGTTCTTACCACTGTTTGCAGTAAGTTCCCCCTTATTTGTGTGTCCACACTGCAGAAAATTGAGGACGATCGGTGTAGATTGGTCCAACAGTGAGCCAATGCAGTGCAAGCAACTGAGGGATTCCACGGCATTATCATACAATATGAGAGCATGATTATACTTGAATAAATGCATTCACATTGGAAAAAAATTCAGTCGGTGTTTCACAATAAACAACTGTGGATCAGAAGGTAGGGTAGTCGCCTATGAACACCAGGGTTGGTGGTTTGACTCCTGGTTGCTCCCTGATTCCTTGCCACACGTGTCCCATGGCAAAACACTAAATCCTGAACCCTTGGCACATTAAGGAGGCTGCCTATCCACAAGAATTTCCCTTTAATAAGCTATTATTATTATTATTATTATTATCACTATCATTATTTAAATGTTGGCATTGCTGTAATTGAGCAAAATTAAAATTTGAAAATACCAAATGTAATTAATTTTTTGCCATGTAATAATTTACCTTAATTTGTTTATTAGAGCACACCTTTCTGAGATGGCATATTAGATAAAAGAAAAGACAAGTATATATTTTAATGAGTAAAATGTAGCATTCACTGAAACTGGTGGTTGGGTAAATGGATAACTGAACACGAACCATGTGACACTGGATTCCCAATATGTTCTGAATCTCTATATCTTAAGACTGAGCTTGTAAAACAATCTGGAATAACATTATGAGGTTCTTTGCCCTGAGGCGTCCTGACTCACTGGCTTGTTGATTTTGCAGGTAAACGCAGATTCAACATCAAGCTGTGGAAAACCTTCACCGACTGCTTCAACTGCCTGCCCATTGCTGCCATAGTGGACGAGAAGATCTTCTGCTGTCACGGAGGTATTCATGCTGAAACACTGCTGATAATTATGCATGTTTCCTGGAGCATATAAATCAGAAATACACATTATTTTTTTTACTTTGGTTTTAGTAGTATTTCTGGAAACCAGTACTGTGCTCACATGATATGTAATCCCGAGTATGAAAGATGAAGTACATGGCCCTACTAAACAGGATTTTTGGTTTATTAATCTCTTATGAAGTAAATGGGTCAGAGCAAGTGTATAGTTGTTTGTTGTTTTTTTTAAGTGGGTTAAAACCTGCACAGGCAGGTCACAGAATGAGGAAGAGATTTAGCTGCTGAAAGCTTTTGTGTGAATGTGTCTCGTTTCCCACTTCCCACAGGTCTCTCTCCCGACCTGCAGTCTATGGAGCAGATCAGACGCATCATGAGACCCACAGACGTACCTGACACAGGTAAGTCGGCACACACAATGAACCCCACCTCCACCTTCTACACAGTAATCCAACATACTTAACAGACTGGACTTTGGTAGTTACCAACATTTTGTTGTTTCTTTCTTTCTTTATAACTTTAATAACTTTATTTACAGAGCACTTATCAAACTTTGCTGGATTTAACAGATATACCGATCATATCCACTGGATTAGGATCAGGCCTGATTCAGACATTAATGTTAATAATGAATTACTGACTATTTGACTGTGACTATTTGAAGTACAAGGCATCAGAAGAGAGATCAACTATAGACAGTACTTTTACTTTAGAGAATCAAGAACAATTAGCTGATAATGTTTTTGTATTTTTACTGTTTGACTGTTCTTCAGTCCCGTCATTTTGCATGTGTGAAAAGAGGGAACATCAGTCAAAGGCACTGCACAAACTGCACAAATTGGCCAATGCTAGTAGAACAATTGTAATGTCCTGAAAAAGGTCTGGTGCACTGAGCAAAATAAACAGATCAGCCAAGGAAAATTACAACAGCTGATGACAGAAGCATTGTGGAAGCTGTGAAGAAAAACCAAAAAACCACAGTCTGACGACATCACCAACAACCACAGGGGTCAAGGTATCACAGTCATCCATTTAAGAAAGAGGCTATACCACAAGATGCAAACGTCTCATCAACAGTAGGAAGCAGAAAGCCAGGTTGGCATTTGATCCAGAACTTTAGCTTCTATCTGTACTTTACTGCAGTTTTGAAGGCTGTTGAGATGAAGATTAACCTCTACCACAGTGATGGGAACGCCTGCGTGTGAAGGATGGATCTGCTCATGCTCCAAATCATACAAGCTCATCTGTGAAACTCTTTGGAGCAAGTGATCGGGGGCTTGGCCTTGCATGGTTCACTCATCTCAGTGGATAGTATAAGAATTCTTGCTGTTTCATAATTCTGGAAGAAACTGCAGTGAGCGTTTACATTCACCTACCACTCACTGACTTATTGAACCGTTTTAGCCACAACAATCAGGGTCTTATGTCATTTCAGCATCTCAGAGTATAAAACCCCAAGTTCAGCGTGACACAAAATTGCTCTTACTTTTACCTTTTTACTTTTACTTTTACCTGGTAGTGAAAGTTTGGAACTTTACCTCAAGAAATGACTGCAGCTGATATTTGGAGACTGGGGACACTGCCACTTCAGCCGGAGACGTGATGGCACATTGAGTGGGAGGACAGATGTGCATTGACGGGTTACAAAAAGATAGTTTCCAGCAAATGGATAATGATTGTTTTATTTTATTTTTTTTTCGTTGACCATGTGTGGGATGCAACTGCTCTCAACATGAGGTCGACACAAACAAGTAATAAATGAAACATAGATCCCTCCCACAGCTCCTCACACACATATACTGGATAAATACAGGCCCCTCAGACCTTGTACACTCAGCCAACGATGGGCTCGTCTGTGCTCTTTGCTATAATTTGTTCTGTGGTGTTAATACCTGGTAAGGACGTGAGAAGTGAGTAAGTGGTGGCTGTCATCTGTCAACATGTGCCTCCTTCCTCTCATAAATCCTTGAACTTTGTCTGAGCATGTGGTTGGTTTAGTTTAGGTAATACATGTATCAGAGAATGCTGCTGTTCCTCTGCGTCTGTGGGAAGTCAGTAAAGCTAGTGGACCCAAGCCTGTCTTTGCCCCGTCTTCATTAAAGTTGGGTGTTCTTGTCCTTATAAGGACAACTACTCAGAGCCTGGCGGCTGCTGTCTCTCAGATCCTCTTATGGTCTTCCAAGGGAGTCTCCAAGTGTCTGGATGTGAAGATCGTGTGTGTGTGTGTGTGTGTGTGTGTGTGTGTGTGTACAGAACATGGAGCAGCCTTTTAGTACCTGGTAAAGGTGGCTCCAGTTGAAAAGATGCAACACACAGAGATTATTTCATCCTGTGACCTACATCAGTGTTTGATTGCAAATCAAACCTGGAGATGAATCATTTGTCATTTTCCTGTAAATGCAGAAGTGACGCCCCCTCCCCCTCCCTCCACTCCTGTGTCCAAACACTGTGTAGTAAGACATACTTCAAACTGTATCCTCCAGGCCTCCTGTGTGACCTGCTGTGGTCAGACCCAGACAAGGACGTCCAGGGCTGGGGAGAGAACGACCGCGGTGTCTCCTTTACTTTTGGAGCTGATGTGGTCAGCAAGTTCCTCAACCGCCACGACCTGGACCTGATCTGCAGGGCTCATCAGGTACTGCACTCGCACACATCCGCTCTATTAAGCTACCTATATTCATAGAAAACCACTGACCTCTAAGCATGTGTGTGTGATCAGACCGTGTTATCAGGCTTCTTAGAAACATTCACAGAGTTTTTTGCATGAAATGCATCACTGCCCAGAGAGGTCAGATCAGATGATGTTGATCAGTGATCAGTGTAAATACTGTTAGCTCTGCAGTGACCTGTGTTGCTGTGTGTCTGACGCCCCCAGGTGGTAGAAGATGGCTATGAGTTCTTTGCCAAGCGACAGCTGGTGACGCTGTTCTCTGCTCCAAACTACTGCGGAGAGTTTGACAATGCTGGCGGCATGATGAGCGTGGATGAAACCCTGATGTGCTCCTTCCAGGTGTGAAGTCATGACGTGTGCACAGTACAGACAGAAATCTAAACACCTCCAGTAATAAACAGAGCTACATTCACTAACTGTGTAACGGTCAATGAATGTAAAATACTCATGGCTTTACTGCATACGCTTTACGCAGTAGAAACAAGTATGGGATAAGAAGCGGTGGTTTGTAGCTAATGCTTCTGTGTCTCTTCCTAGATCCTGAAGCCATCTGAGAAGAAAGCTAAGTACCAATACGGAGGGATGAACTCTGGTCGGCCTGTCACTCCTCCCCGCACAGCTCAACCCCCAAAGAAACGATGAAGAAGAACGGAAGGAGGAAGAGACGGATCGGCAGAGAGAAGTCTGTCAAGACTGTCTCCCATTGGCTTTTTGACACCACACACAGAGGAGAAAACAAACGAACACAACTCTTTTAAGACACACCCAAGCCTGTCTTTCATGTAGATTAAAATTTTTCTCCCTCTGAGCTGCTGTCACACTCTTTTTCTTCTTCAACGCTTTATTTTCTTTACATCTGTGTAACATTTTTAAAAACAAGTGTTTAAAGAGAAACGAGAAAACAATATGAGAGTGTCATTACGTAGCATATCGAGTGTTTTTCTTTTTGGTCTATTTGTCCTTTGCCTTTTATTTTCTTGACAGTTTGACATCTAGTTTATTTCACCACAAATCCTTACTCCCCTGTCTGTACAGACACAACAGGTATTAATGACAACTGCTGGGTTTTCAATAAATAATACAGGGAATAAATCCACCTCCATGTTCTGTGTGCTTTTTCCACTTCAATACTCCTTTAAGGCAAAGACCTCACACACAGTTCTTTATCAACCTGGGTTTAACTAATCCAAGCCAACATGTTAGCCAGCTATACTTGTACTGTTAATTCACTTAGCTAGTGTCGTTCTCAAGTGTTAATCTAGGAATAAGATATCCTGAATAATGATACACTAAAACCTTTTTGAATTAAAGCTCATTAATGCCTGTTAACACCATTAATGCAGCATTTTAGCATCAGACTCAAACCCAAACTAAATTGGGATCAGCTCTTCTTCTCAGTCTATTAAAGAAGCTACCAAATTTGTTTTAACATATATTATTTGAGGCTTGCAGCAGATTTAAATCAAGTTCTTCTTGTATGAAAACAGGCCTCTGGTGAGCACACTATAGTGACTATAGTGACATTTTCCAACAATTTCAAACACACAGCGGGTCCAAAGCATCACTTTATTCAGTCAAATATGTAGAGAAACGTTATGAACATGCACACAAGCAAAAATTCCCTTTACTGTAACTCAGGAGACATGGTTTGAAAGTATTAATGTTGTGGTTGCACCACATCACAATTTAGTTCTGTTGACAAAGCGTTACATTAAATGCTAATGTTGCAGATTTCCTGTTGACACATATGCAATTGGCAACGAGCACAGACTCATTGCGAGGATGCAGATGGAAGCTTGCATTTACAGTCAGCTGGGTTTTACTGTTGTTAAGGCTAATTATGATCAAACTAGTGAACTCGTAACTACTCATTTCATTCAAGTTCTTCCTACAAATGTTTCTAATAACCAGAAACAAGAATGGAGTTCTTCTGATTCACGTCTCCTAATGAAATCATAATCACTGCAACATCAACTGAATTCAAACATCTCCATTACTGTTGTTTTTGCTGTGTGTAAATGCAGCTTTAAAACAAAGCAATAAAAGAAAATACAGTTTCAATCTGTATCAACTGTAGTGCTGATTATGGGGCTAAAACATATTTACATTTAAATTTGTTAATGAATACATGTGTAATACATATAAAAATGTTTGCACAACCCAAAGAGGAAAAAAAAACATCCAAATTCTAATTGTTTGTCATTTGAGATTGGCACATTTGGTGGCAATGTCTACAGAATTCAATAGTGTTTGACCTCGTTAAGCAGTCAAGATAAATATGTACAGCCAGATAGGTAAAAAATATGCAATGCCTTTTGATAATTATTCCAATATTCACATCTGATTAGACAGTATTCAATGGCACACAATAAGAAGAGTCACAGCATCCCGCTGCTGATACATGTAACAACACAGTAGCTGCCAGTTGGGCTCAGGAGAAGTTAAAATATGTGTTATTTTGTCGTTGCAGTTTCAGGCTGCACGCCAGCCCGAGGTTGCGTCAACAAAGAAGGTGCTGCAAGCTGCTTCCTGTGAGTCAGTAGCACGTTGTGTCCTGACAGTGTTAGGACAGCCTTTTTTGAGTGACTTGAGCGGAAATTAATCTCTGCAGTTTTGGCCAGTAGGTGGCAGTAGAAGCTTTAATTGCTGGACACAGATAACTGGCTCTACAGGAAACTCTGAAATGAAGCTAAACTGGAACTAACCAGTGAGCATGGATGGACAAACCATGTTGTCCGAACATGGGGAGGCTTTTATTTTGAAACACAGTGCTGAAGAATCTGAAGAATTTGCATGACTGTCCTCTAGTCCTTATAACTCACACTGTTACTGATGACAATAATAACTTTTTCTTTCCACAACGCAGCCTCTCACAAGGTGTGGTGTAGCAATTAAACACATGTTGTTCAGTAATCTGCCACTTGTAATACAGTACACTATTACAGACCTTTTGTTTGTTCTACATTTGTAACACAGCGCGTCATTAGAAACCGAACTAAACTGAATGTCTAACATCCAAAATATGGAACAAAACGCAGACTTAGTGTTTATTCAAGTCCTCGGTCCAATGAAAAAGTCATCAAAGGCCATCAGAGTAGAAAACTACAAGAGCTTCTGTAATACATGAATTCAGTTTTTCAGCTTCCCTTTATCTGCTCATCAGCTGACGATAGTGCCCTAAACTGCTACGAAATTACACCTATATACTGTAGTCATAAGAATGTAGGAGCAAATCAGTCAACATAAAAAGTCTAACTAAATCTGTACAAATCTGATCTCTTAGCTCCTGCTAACAAGCTAATGTACCCAGCACCTCCATGCAGCTCCGTGCATGTGTGACACTAGACCAGAGCTCTGAGGGGGAAGGACAGGGCTGCTCCTATGGACAGACCCAGGGCCAGGAAGAAGGTCATCAGGGCTCCTGCTGTTTCTGCATCCTTAGGTTCCACTAACCTGATGAGAGGAGGGGAGTATTTTGTTAAATCACAAGTTACCATAAAATGTCAACACTGACATTTTAATGAATGTTTCGTTCGTTAAAAAGCATCTAAAACACAGGATATAGTCATTGATTGCACTTTTCATATTCAGATGCTTCTGTGGTTTTGGCTGACACTACATTCCTTGGTTCATCCTAAGCCTCCATCACTAAGCCATCACAATGGCTCAAACTTCAATGGTCAGAAACAAAGAATTTTATGATGCTGTGTACCACTCGCTTCATAGAGCAGCGCAAACCGTCTCTAAGAGGAATAGAAAGGAGTTCCTGGTGAGCAACTGACGGGACAAATACATTAGCAACAGACATATTATAGTAAGGTGCAGTCACTAGTCACAATTTCAAAAGGCTTCATAAGAATCTCAACCAGGCTCGTTGTACTCACTGTGGGGCGTAGGTCATGGAAAGGCAGACAAAGTAGCCACTGGACACAGAGAAGACAGCCATGATGGTAGTGAAAAGAGCATCGTGGGAAAAGTAGACAGGAAGGAATTTGCGAGGCTGGACGTTGCAGAGCATCAGCAGAGGGATGAACACCACCCTGGAGACAACCAGTGCTGGGAACAGACGAGACTCTTTACGAGGCTGCAGAGTAGAGGGGAAGGATCCGTTTATCCGAGGGGTGAAGAAGGTGTGCGGGAATATGAGATGACATGAAAAAAAAAAAAGGACAGGAGAAAAACAGCAGCTCTCACAGGACACATTAAACTGTCCACAGTGTAAACAACAGCAGCCATTCCTGTGTGTACAACTGGAAATAAGCTTGCAATTTAATAACCTGTGGGGGGGGGTGGATGAAAAATAAAGTGGGAGCTGAGAAACCATAGCTGTGTGGGAGAGATGGGACCATCTGGCACCGTAAAAAACTGCAACAATGTGGTTTCAGAGATACCTCCCAGTAAATGTTGCTTATATTCATTTTATTGTTGCAGTGAAGGACAAATGAGGAAAGTGTACACAGTGGGGCGGGTCAGTGGGACGATAAACAGTAAAAGTATCAGGAATGAATGCATCAAAAGTGCAATTCTATACATGCTGGGCTGACACGGAGCCAGCACCTTTGTGGGACCTTCACAAAAACAACCATATAACACAGTGACGTGTCATTCCAAACAACTGTGCTGTGATGCATCTAAGAGATGTTCAAGAGGCTTTAGAGAGAAGGAAGGGATACATGGCAACAGGGTTTCCGAACTAAACAATGATGTGGACTCGAATATTGTAACTGGGAGATTCTAAAGTAATGTGAGATCAGCTGTAACTGTATCAAGTTGGTAGTGATCAATGCAGGAGGAATAAAATAAGTAGTTAAAAGTGCAAAAGCAGAATTAATACTTGTGACAACTGAGCTATTTAGGCTCCTGCAACTTTAAGTCAACTCCAGCAGTCTGGTTTAGCTGGTTAGTTATTACACTGTCAGTAGATGCAGAACACACAATAAAAAGTGTCATATACTCACCCAGCGAACCAGTGTGGTGATGGTGCGGCCGAGCCAGTCGTTGATGTTGAACATCAAGAAGCAGCACGCTGAGATAAAGAAGCGCTCTGATGAAAGAGTTTAAAGAAGAGAATCAGGAAGAGGAGGATCAGTCTGCAGCACACGGGGGTACATGCACTGTATAGATGTAAACATTTCACAGGTGTTTAGAAACTCCAGCAGGGATCACTGGGAATTAATCATACCCCATTTTCCTGGAAACGCTGTTCTGACATCAGCAGTGACAGCAGGGAAAACAGACAGAGTGACTGTGAACACAAACGTCACACAGAACGCCATCACCCAGATCTGTAAATGAAAAGGATACACATAACAAGACAAATGATTTAGTGACACGGATTAATTTATCCGTGACACATCACATCTTTCTATCTTCATACAGTATGAGTGTGATATCAAACCTGCGTGTTTACCTTTTTGAAGACCTCAAAGACGGAGGCTTTGGTTTGTGCCTTGTCATCCTGCTCCAGTGATAGGAAGGCCTGCTTAGTCCCATCTGAACTGGACTCCACCTCAACCTCATCAGGAGGACTGCTGCCCTTGGTTGTGCTGCTGGTCACTGAGCCGTTAGCGTGGCCGTTCAGCTTGCCATTCTCTGCCGGGCTGTTCTCTGCAATTAATTATATTGACATAATACAGCCACTGTTTGATC
The DNA here is from genome assembly GCF_900324465.2 of Anabas testudineus. NCBI lineage: Eukaryota > Metazoa > Chordata > Actinopteri > Anabantiformes > Anabantidae > Anabas > Anabas testudineus. Next base: position 28,319,850 of record NC_046627.1, read on the forward strand.
TACAGATTCAAAAGCTTTATTGAAATGATTCTACTATGACAGCTGTTTTAGGGATTTACAAGTTAGAGCACATCTCTTTCAGCATTCTAAGACAGAACAGAGTCTGTGTGAGTGTAACAAGCTCCGTCTTTGTCTGGCTGCTGCTGGGACTCTGGGCTGATAAATAGGGTCAACTCCCTTAACAAGATAATGTTCCACTGAATTGATTTCATTCTACCAGACTGTGAAGGACAGAAGTGTTAACTGAGTGGAAAAGCAAACAGAGTGTGACATAAATGGTTGATGATCCTAATTCTACTGATGTTCAAAGTCCTCTCTTTCCAACTGGGTGACAGCGTGAAATGACAGTGTCCATGTGGAGACAAATGACATTAATTCAGAGAGTGTGGAAGGGGTTTGTTAAAGCCAGGCTCTCACCTGTCAGCAGCTCCTCAGTAGGGCCTGCTTCATACTTGCTGCTTTTGTTCAAATAGTGCTGAGCAAACTTCTGCATGGAAACAACAGACAGCACAAATTAGCCCGTACAGGTTATGGATAGTACATGTTTAGAGGATGAGGTCAGTGGCATTCCAGTAAAGTATGTGTAACATTTCTCTGACCAATTCTGACAATAGCGAACAATTCAGTGCAGTTTATTACGTTCTCATCCCCTCTGAGACTTTAGTTTTACACTAGAGTTGTCATGTTCCGACATGTTGATTTCATTTTCCCACTATCTAAAATCTCACTATCTAAAGCAAACACTAAGATATCGTATTTCAGTCTCCAATATTCTTATCTCTCTCTGCAATCAGTGTCGCAACAGCGTGGAATCAGCGTTCAGGGGTCAGCACTGAGACAGATACTAGAGTTAAGGTGAAGCTAAGTGGATTGAGCAGAGCAGGGAGCTCACTGACCAGGCGAGGCAGCAGCAGGTAGCTGAAGAGTGTGACCAGCGTCCCCACACATGGTGTGATGAAGTAACCCAGTGCTGCTGACTCCGAGTCTGCATCACCTGAGTGACGAGCACAAGAAATACAAGTTACAGAGGAATTTTGGGAGAAATTTGATCTATGACGTCACTGTTCAAACACAGTCCACTGAAACAGAACACACTGTGTTGTGCATGTAATTTGACTAGCTCTCCATTTGTTTTGAATGCGCTCTGCTACTAGGCAACTGGGGATTGAGCACCCAGCTGTGTTTTGTGTGCATGTGGGTGGCTCACTGGCTATGGCTAGCAGCATGGCGACAGCAGCGAAGGTCCCAGCGAGGCCCTGGCCACTCATGAAGACGGTGCTGTACTTCTGTGGCAGCAGGCCCACCAGGCCAAACAGGCTGCCCTGCAGCACGGCACCGAACGCTGCGGAGAGGGAGAGGCCTTTCATTCAACACTTCACTGCACCGAGCCTCTCCTTCCTTCAGGTTTTCACTCACACACTCACTTACAGTTGATGAACCAGATGGTAGCCATGGTAACTGAGAAGAAGTGGTCTTGCTCCATGGGCACTTTGACCAGCACTGCTGTGAGGATGAAGAGCAGCAGGATAAAAACGAGGCTACCAGCGATGCGCACCGCCTCTGATATCCTAGAACACAACAAATCAACACAAGTGATTTAATTGACAACACACTGATTTCTAATGCACATTATGGGAGAACTGACGACCTCCTACATTCACAAACACCTGTGACTGACCTCTGGTAGAGGAATGAGTTGAGCAGTGTGAACACCAGCAGGGGCAGCTGGGATAACAGGGTCATCCAGTTGTTGAATTGGTACTCTTCACGGACCTCCTCTGTGTCGTTGTTCGATTGTGTTGCCAGGCGGCCTTGGAAATACTTCAAATCAGGAGGAATGTTAGATTATCACCTTTTCACATTAAGCTAGATCAATAAATAACACATACATAAAACCAATCAACCAACACAGCTTTATTCACACACATAACTCAAAATGACTCTCAGAATCCACTGGTCATAAAAATCAGCAGGATACACTACTCACACTACTGAATTTAAAGCTGCGCTAATCACATTTATAATAATAATATAACTGCAGGAGTAGAAAGAGAGTGAGTGTGGTGGCCAATCCTGACCCAAGCCGACACTGCAATTATGCTCTTCACTTACAAACTAAATACGTTGCCTAGTGCTTCCTCAAGTGGGATTTTTGTTATTTTTTAATTGTGTGTATAATCCTGTATACAGTTATATTCTGTAAGCTCTTAAACCTTACAATGTAAAGTGCCTTGATTTGACATCTGTTATTATTTGGTGCTATGTAAATAAACTGAATGAAACTACGTGATCAAACTTGACTCAAACACATTGATGATTTCCAATTTTTTTGTTTTTTTTACAGACAGGTTCTGCTGGGTTTAGTTCAGATCTCCACCCTCTAATTCTAAAGTACTGACAAAGATGATAAAGGCAGATATAAACCTCCTGTGAGGAGTCAGTAAACAAAGGGTAATAAAACTTTCAATCTATAACGTGTCATGCTTCACTAGCAGCCAGGAAACAAAATATTTACAGCCAGATTTTCATAATAGCCAACAGGCTACTGAAGATAACAAAAGGCAATGCTACAATAATACTGCTCTCATTTGACGTGTTGCTTGAGTCCTTCTGAAGCCCCTGACTCTCTTACAGCTCCTATCATCTTCTATCAGCACACAGCTGAAAATAGCTCTGACTGTCAAAGAATCATAGCGTCTAGAGCACTGGAAAACAAGGCTTCACTTAAAGACATGAACACGTGTGGTGATCCACATGGTTTTTCAGTCATGTGATAAGACTAGGGTGACTTATGGGTCCCTGCAGGTCGTGACATTTTAACACCCTACTGCCAGAGAGCAAAACATGCAAGACCATCAGCAAATCACGCTGCTACATAATACCAATGTACCTAATCCACGCTGTCATGTATGCTTACTTCAGATGTTCATATAAACTGCTTATTAACCACAAGACCAGTGTTTTCCATCAAGCGTGAGATTGGAACTTTAAGAAGTTTAAGCAGTCATTCAACCAAAGCTTCTTTGTTATCATTTTAGAGAAGTGCTTTTATGCTGATGTCCTGAGTCACATCAACTGTCTTTGAGTCATGTTTTTACCAGTGAAGCAGTCATGAAGAAGTTCCATGGTAGCAGGGTGCCCAGGCCCAGAATGAAGAAAATGATCCCCACCAAGCAGCCGCTACAGACGGGAAACAAGAGTTTTCAGTGCTTTGCCACAGATCATAGATTGTTAGCATCAGGTAATATTCACTGTCAGGATCATTTGTAATGGAAAGAAAAGCTTTTAACTCTAACATGATTCTGTCTGCAACAAAACACACAAACGGTGGTCGAGACCAAAACTGTTTCAGAGAAATTGTGGTTGAATGCAAACAGTGAGAAGTGAGAGTGTCTTGTTTCTGTGTGATTCCAACTCACCGGTCCTGAGGAGCATCAGCTTGACCCTTCATCCTGATGTAGGAGGTTCTGATGAAGCTGTGAGGGCAACAGGAGAGAAGAAAGGTCAGACACATCTTCACTGACGAACTAGCTTGTGGTTTGTTTTCCCACAAACTCTCCTGTCAAGGTTTCTACTACTTAAAAACACAGGATTCCATTCTGGCGAGGAGTTGTAAGGGGCTGACCGAGTTAATCCCCCCTCAGGCAAGTTCTATAGCACAGGGGTGTGACATGTGTCTGGGTAATAATACCTCTCCTATGTAACACAGACCTGTGACAAAGAGAATGTACTTAATTATCGTACAACTTGTATTTTATGTGCATAAGGCAGTAGGAAGAGCAGGAATGTATACAGCAAATCAGATGTTCTGCCAGTCCAGTTTTAATGAGCCTTTGAGGTTCTGGCACTGGCATACAAACCATGTCACTCTCTAATTGTAGAGTTTTTAAGAAGTACACTCCCTGTGTATTGACAAATACAGTAATACAAAACAGAGCTGCATCTCTGACCAAATCCTAGTGTTGCCACTGGCTGCTCAGCATATTTGTGGACCAATCTGAACACATAATGAAGCTTGACTCATGTTTTGGTTTTTTTTATACCTCGTCCAATCTGCACCAGTTCCTAAAATATAGCTAAAACTCAAACAGGTAAGGCCAGCTGTGAAGGAGGATGTAGACCATATTAGCACAAAGGTTTTGAGTTTCCATCGGTCAGCATTAAGACTGCTTCCCTAAATGTGCTAATTGACACTTTACCCTTTAACAACACAAACCAGTTGCAACACAAACACAAAGGCAGATGCGTCATTCTAGGAAGACAGCAATACAGCATATACTGTACAAATCTGTTGGAGTCTGTTGAGTCAACATCCCACTCATGGATATTCTCCAGGGTTAACAGGTTTTGCTTATTAAGTTATGGTAAAAAGGTAAAAGCTGATGTTCAGTTGCAGTACACTGTGTCCATCTGCATCTCAGAGAGGTAGAACTCTCCTTAACTGGACATGGTTTTCAAAGTCTGTCGGCCTGTAAATCAGCTTGGTTAAAAGTTATTACAGTCTAACTGGAAAGTATTTTTAAGGCAGCTGTGAACTAATAAAAATGTGCTGGTAAATCATGGACAACTGAAATGATGTGGACATCCAGGTTATTAAAAATGTGTTTGTGTTTTATTTCATCAAACAACTTATGAAATAGAATAATAAACAGGAGGGGAGTGAGTCCAAATGCAATTCAGATAAAACTGACCGCATGCTGTTTCGAAGCTTTGCTGTTATAGCTTTGTTCCTCTGACTCGAATGACAGGAAGGCAGCATTAAAATAATTCATATCGCCCGGTCCTTTGTACAGTGTTGTGTACAGAAACAGTTTGTATGCATCTTAACAGAGCTCTAACTTAGAAACTGGTCAAACAACTTGGCGGGGGTTTCATTGTTGCCTTTGTATCATGAACATGCTGAAAGCAACATGTGAAGCACGTTCAGAGGTTGTTCAAGGTCAGGGATCAAAGCGGCACCTAACAGAGTCATAAATGTTCAGCACAGGTCCCCTGTGTCAACATGAATGTCAACACTACAGTTAGACTTCTGTGTAGAGCTGTGGCGTCACTGATTTTCATGCCTAGACAACAAACCTTTGTTGGCTGTCAAAAGATTACAAACGTCAGAAAAAATGTTGTCTTTTTTTTTTTTTTATCTCAGTTCTCTGCAACACTGAGACGAGTTTAGGTGAATAATGGAAACAGAGAAATGTGTCAAAAAGGAAACTGGCAGAGAAATGTTCCCCTTTCAGCAGATAAATAAGGAAACAGCCTCCCGGTGAAGCTAGGGAAGCTCGAACATTAAAGTAAAGCAACAATGCAAAACGTATTCTTGAGTGAAAGAGGGGGCTTGAACTTTCTGGTCCTTTTCTCTCGCTCTTTCAGCTATAAAATGTCCAGTGTAGACAGAATAAGTGTTGTTGCATATGAAAGACAGCACTGAGACAAATGTAAAAAACATTTACACAAAGAAATGTCACACTTAAAATGACATTTGGTTAATCCGCATATTCAGTTAGTGTGAGAATACCACTGCTCCAGACCAGGCAGAGGTTGTGGGCAGGCATGAAAATGTAAGTGGGACAAACAGCTGCCAAAATACAAGGCTGAAGGGATATGCTGAAATACCAGTATTATGTGTGTGTGTGTCTTTTAATTAAGGAATTAAGGAAAAACACCACCCTTTGTTCCAGAACATCCAACTACTTAACTTGGATCTTGTTCAATCCTCTCTAATTTATGCTTTCCAATATGCCTGCTTTCACTTGTACTAAGCAAAACACACAACCAGCTGCCCCTGCCCCCTGCCCCCACACACACACACACACACACACACACACACACACACACACACACACACACACAAATCAATATATCGTAGCAATATCTTTCTCCCACTGATAACTCCACTCTCAGACACACTAAATCCCTCTACGTTAAATAGTACATGGATTATAGGGTTGTGAAATACATAGGAAATACAGAATGAGATGCTGTGCCATCTTCTGCCAGTACTAATCTCTTATTACCTATTAACCCTGAAAAAGTCCTATCCAAGAAGGATCCTTCCCAGCTGCATCACTAAGACTAATGGTGCTTTCAGTAATCCAGACCCCACTGACCAGAATGCAGCTAAAATCAATACCAGCAAAGTACATATACACAGGCCTCACCATATTCAAATAAACAACCTGATCTTTAAAATCAACTCATAACTGAGTGCTATGTACGTGTAGGTAGAAACAGGTGTACTGCAGTAGAAATAAATACCGTTTAGACAGGTTCATACTACAGGTTCACATATACTGTGAGTGGTAACGTTAATGTAATGGGCAGCAGAGACACATGCTGACAGCAGTATTGGGACATCATTACTGAAGCATATGCCGTAAGAACATTTTAAATGGTCAAATAAATAAATATATATATATATATATATATATATATATATATATATATATATATATATATATATATATATATATATATATATATATATATATATATATATATATATATATATATATATATATATATATTCGTGTGTGTGTAAGAATTGTATTTATTAAGGATGCAGTACTGAGCTGGACACGATACACCTGTTCCTTACTGAGAGGATAACAGATCGAAAATAAGCAAATGTATTATGTATTATTAATAAATATTAAACTCCCAATTAGCTATTTATTTAAATGTAACTATGGTGTGGACTTATCACAGTTAGCTAAACAGCGTTAAGTTAGTTAACAACAGTGATAGTTGTCAGTGGTCAGTGGGGAACAGAGGCAGAAAGCTGAGCTGCAGTTTCATCAGCACCTCGACAGTAAACAGCTGTAAACAGCTGTAAACAGCAGTTCTCTGGAATAAAGTCTGCGAGCAACATCTTTTATTGAGTCCCGGCACAAAGCTACGAGTTAGCTTCTACCACTGCTGTGTCGTGGTGCTAGCTAATGACAGACTTACCTTGGAAAACCGTTGGTCCTGTCACTGGGTTCTCATAGTGTTCCTACCGGTAAAACCAAACAAGTATGATTTCAAAGTCTTCCAAAACGCTTCCGTGACAAATAAATTAATCGCTAGGCCTATTCGCCGTCCGCACACACGTGTTGTTTTCCATACGGTGTTTCATCGTGAGCTGCAGCGGCTCAGTGGAACATGATGCTGTGACACAAACACTTCCGGTACACGTTCGACGTATAGTCAGCGTGTGTTTGACTGTATGAGGCGGAGCAACCTGAATAAAGTCCATGATACAGGAGCAAATCAAATCAAATAGATATGTTTATTTATTTAGTAGCTTATGATGTTTTCCAGGTGACTGATAAAAATGTATATATATATTTTTTTTTCATTTCAATTACTCAGTCATAAGTCATTTCTTGTATGTAAACATCCTCAGCGACTTCAGCTACATTTCAACTACTGCTGGAAGACTCAGGTCAAAGCCTGTGTTTATTCTGGACTGGAACTCCAGGACCACACCCATGATTTACTGTGGCGCTGCATATTCCCAAATAAAATCTAGATTTAATCAGCTCATTCCAGTTGACACATGCAAGAAGCTTTCACAGGCTGCTGGAGTTCAGGCCTTCCCCCCAGGGCAGTCCCTCACTTTTCCTGGCAATCCAGCCTTAGAATTAACAGGAGAGAAAAAAAGATTTAACAAGTGTTTGCGACAAGTGCACTGAACCGTCACGCCAAAGGAGCTCAATTAAATTAACAGAACACCAGCTAAGTCAAGTCATATTTCAAGTTTTGGTCTGTGACAAACTAGTTAAAAAGAAAGTAGCACTGGAGAGCTAGTCTAATAAACAGGTATTACATGAAATAAATGAACTTAAATCAACACTGTGATGCCTCCCGCAGACTGTTCTGAGAAATACAGTGCTCTGAAAAAGGTGTTTCTTTTTATTGCCTGTTTATCACACTTGAATAATTCAGATCATCAACCAAGGCTATCCAAACCTTCCTGGTCTGGAGAACATTTTGAAGGGAGCTGAACCTTCCCAGGAGTGGCCTGCCTGCCAAGTTTACTCCAAGAGAACAGTGACTTATTTAGGAGATCATAAAAGAACCCAGAACAACATCCAAAGAACTGCAGGCCTCACTTGCCTCATTTTAGATCAATACTCACGACTGGGCAAAAATGCCATCCATCCAAAAGTTGAACTATTTGGATGGCGTGCTCCCAGTTACATCTGGTGTAAAACTAACACAGCATTTTATAAAAAGAGCATAAGGTGAAGGTAGAGGGGGCTAAGGCCAAACAAAGAGCATATGAGAACTTGTGTGCTAAGTTGGACAGTAGGGAGGGAGAGGTGGATTTGTACAGGTTGGTGAGGCAAAGAGATAGAGATGAGAAGGATGTACAGCAGGTTATGATTGAAGATAGGGATGGAAATGTATTGACAGGTACCAGGAGTGGGATGGGAAGATGGAAGGAGTACTTTGAAGAGTTGATGAATGAGGAAAATTAAAGAGAATAAAGAGTAGAAGAGGCAACTGTTGTGGAGCAGGAAGTAGCAAAGATTAATAAGAGTGAAGTGAGGAAGATGAAGAGTGGAAAGGCAGTTGGCGTTTCCGACCTTGAGGACTGGTTTAAATTTTTAAGAACAAGGGAGATCTGCAGAGCTGTGGCAACTACAGAGGAATAATACTGATGAGACATACAATGAGATTGTTGACCTTATTCCAGTCACTGTGCAGGCTGTTTGTCCAGCCGCCTTCCATTCTCCTGCCTTATGCTGCCTCCCGAGCAAACTGCAGCATACAAAAGCACATTTGCTGCTGTAGTTTGGTAAAACATTGGTAGAATCGTGTGTGCAAGCGGGATGGAACGGGTGGAGAAAAGTGTCAGGCGTGTTGATAGAAGAGTATCAGCAAGAATGAATAGAAAGGTGTTCAAGATAAAATAAGATAAGTTAAGATAAGATAAGATAAGATAAGATAAAATAAGATAAGATAAGATAAGATAAGATAAGATAAGATAAGATAAGATAAGATAAGATAAGATAAGATAAGATAAGATAAGATAAGATTAACCTTTACTATCATTGCAACATCGTACAACGAGATTAAGGTGCCGACCAGTCTGTGCCATATATAAAATAAAAAAGGAAATAAAACAATAAATAATTAGAAACAGTATAAAAAAACAAAACAAACATTAAGTAAACTAAAGAACCTCGCATGCCTGATGTACAGTGGAGAGGCATCAATTTTCCTCCTCATGAAGTCAACAATGACCTCCTTGGTCTATGATGTGTTAAGGAGCAGATTGTTCTCCCTGCACCACATCATCAATTGCTCCACCTCGTCTCTGTAGGCAGACTTTAAGTCCCAGGTCCATCAGATTGTTCACTAGTTTGTGGGGAAGAATGAGCTATAATCCACAAAGAGCATCCACACATAGTTTCTCTGCGGCTCCAGGTGGGACAGTGTGGAGGGCTGTGACTCCTGCATCCTCTGTGGATCTGTGTGGGTCAAAGGATGGTGGAAGTAGTGAAGTGATGTGACCCCGTATCAGTTTTTCAAAGCACTTCATTACCACTGGGGTGAGTGCAACTGACCTTGGTGAGATCAGCGATGCTGTACGGCTTAGAGACAGTGGCACTGAAGAAAAGACAGGAGGCAGAGCTGAAGATGTTGAAGTTCTCTTTTGATGAGGATGGAAAGGATGAGGAATGAGTCCATCAGAGGAACAGACCATGTTAATTGTTTTGTAGATAAAGTCAGAGAGGCCAGATTGAGGTGGTTTGGACATGTTCAGAGGAGGGAGTTAGTTGGTGTGAGAGAAGAGGTGTTAATATAGGGTGAAATGGAGGCCAATGATTTGCTTTGCAACTTCTGAATGGGAACCGTCGAATGTAAAATAATCATCATCATCTTTATCAGCAGCATCATGTAATTCATCCATGGACTGAGAGAGCAAGGGATACAGAAAAGGCGTCTTTGACATTTGCATCTTGTCGTCTATGACGCAAGCCTTATTTTATCTTCTTTTAAAAACTGTACTTGTACCTAGTTGTGCAAATGGCATCCATCGGAGCGAGCAAAAGCCAGAGTGTTTTGATAGAATGAACACCAGCACTGTACAACATGCTCCAAAGCGTGACTGCTTCCAGCCACAAACATAAAAAGGCAAAATAATAAACTTATGAGCTACTGTAATGGAAGAGCTGAGAATTTAAATAAGCTTATACATTCATGCAGTTATATTCAATAAAATTACCTAATAACCTAAACTGTCCGTCAGTCTAACCAAGGAGGGGATAGTCAAAAACATGTGGTATGATCCCAGATGGATACAACAGGAGGAAACCACAATGAAAAATGTCAATGTATTAAGTAAGGCTGTCAAAAAAGTAATGAATAAAAAAGAACACTGAGTAAACATGTTTTGCTGTGTGCTTTGATCTGTTGCACTGAGAAGAAGAAAAAAGATGAGAAGCAGCTTGTACTGTGTGATTTTAAGGGGGGGGTGTTTGCTGTAGCTTCTAGGAACGGAAGCAGAGCACCTCAGTTTTTTTTTTTTTTTTTTTTGTATTTCCTGTGACTGGTTCACCCAATCCTCACACGTAAGACTGAAGGCTATTTTCACAGGTAGGTTTTAATATTTTTATATGCATGGTTATACAGCCCAAGTTCCATTAAAGTTGTGTCCTAGCTGCTTTTGGAAACAGGGTTCTGGTGGTGCTTTAACACAAAAAGGTAAGATTAAAGGACAATAAAGAGTCACACAAATTCATCTTGCACATACTTTTCACCATGTGATGTGACCTCAGATGTTGCCGTTGTACTATACAGTACAAAAACAAACAAACAACCAAACAAACAGATTGGTCACTGGTCAAGTGTGCATTGAAGTATTGGTTTGAAGTATTGATTTGAAGTATTGGTTTGAAGTATTGGTTTGAAGTATTGGTTTGAAGTATTGGTTTGAAGTATTGGTTTGAAGTATTGGTGCGCCCTCTGCTGGTACAATCTAGGCTCTCATCCATCGTGTTGTGCAGTGTGAACTGCAGCTTATCTCACTACTTTTTGACTGGTTCAGTGATTCGAGCATAGTTAATATTATTTCTTTCTTATTGTGAATCATGCTCCAGAATATGATACATATTTTTATCTAGTGATGTGGATACAAATGGTTTGGGTCAGTGGTTCTCATGGTATAGTAACCATGTTACCATATACAGTCAGCTTTTTACAGCTTCTTCTAAACTGGCTTCACTTCACACTTCACAAAGGTGTGAGCTGTGCTATAAATACATCTTGCTAAAATTAAAATTAAGGTTAAAACAGGATGCTGTCAATCATAGTACCACTTGATTGATTATTCAGACAATTATCATACTCTCCACTATTAGTTATGAGAAAAGGTGGAAACTTTGTTATTCATTCCCAAAAGTCAACACTTTTCCACCATGAAGGAAGCTGCTGCTTAGTAAAAAGAACTTTGCTGCACACCTGAAGTTTGCTAAAGAGCACATTGACACTGTACAGCAGTATTGGAAAAATGTTTTGTGGACTGATGATTGAACTATTTGGAAAGAACACACAGCACTAAATTACTTAGTTCGGTGGAAGAAGCGTCTGAGAGTTTGAAGTCGGGTTGTCGTTGCACTATCAAGTTTTTATGGATGTTGTCAATAAAGACATGAAAGAATCCGAATTGTCTTTGTGTCATTACCTTCGGTACATTATATTCGTTAATACTCTTGACTTACATGAAGATCAGATCATGTTTTATGACAAATTAATGCAAAAAAACATGAAATTTCAAAAGGTTCACAGACTTATCCTGCCACTGTATATTGAAGTTGTGTTGTCTTGGAGTTTAATAAGTTTAATAAAATGAGCTCCATTCTTCATATGTAAATACACCAAGTAAGAGTTTGACGTTAAAATGTAGAGCAGCTAGTCTGTAGCACAGAGGAAAGAGGTGGGAGGAACATATTAATATTAACATTTACATAACATGTGCTGTGACTCACAGGACAGATAAAAATAAAGAAATCATCACTACTAATTTTCCAATACCTTATCTTAGACCTTATTAATTTTTCCTCTGCAGAACATATGAAAAGGTCACGTTTCATTCTTGCCGCAGCCAAAAAACCCTGTGTATATTTAGCGCAGGCACAAAACTTCATTTCAGGTGGATGAACATATGATTTGAAGAGGAAAAAACAAAAATGACTACATATGAGGAAAACAAATGACAAATTAATTCCCAACAAAGGAGTTTAAACAGGAAATTAATAACACTGTGTTTTAGTTAGATATAGTGTATAAGTACAGTATTGTAGTATATGTATACATGTATAATATAGTTGGTTAGTCAGTGCTGAACAATTTCCAAAAACAAAACTTGTTGGTGTAAACTCTTGTGTTTTACATACAAAAGGACTGAAGAGGGCGCCATACACTTTGCTGCTTTCTAAAACTGTCCATGCTGAGAACTGAATGTTCTGAAGTCTGGGATTTGATGGAGTTTTAAATGAATAAATGGATTTCAATGAGATTGTTGTTAAAACTGACGTACAATAGTTATTAACAAGAGAGGTCACCGATCAACAAAGAATAAACACCAATTAGAACAAGGTAAATCATAAAAATGTATAATGATTTCTGTATATATGGGTGTATGAATGATATATGTAGTGTTTAAGTTACAGGAAAGCAAAAACAACCTGGAAAAAATGTAGGTTATTGAAAGATTAAATCATTCAGATTAAACAAAAAAAAAGGTGTGGCTAGAATTCACAAGCTGATCTGTGAATTACATGTGTTTATCTGTTTAGACGCTGTCTAACACAGACCAGAAGCCAATAAGCCTCTTGGTTTGTGTTTAGTAGACTGACAATATGTGGTTCAGGTCTTCCTGTTTGTCTCTCTGATCACAGTCCACAGCAGAGCACAAGACCACTTCCGCTGAGCAGACCGTGCACAAAGATGCAGCATGATGCAGGTCGGCTGTTCTTGTAAACGTCACAGTTTCTAAAAAGCACCTGCTTCAGAGTGACGAGAACAGAGCAGCTTCACTAACCTGCTTCAGAGTGACGAGAACAGAGCAGCTTCACTAACCTGCTTCAGAGTGACGAGAACAGAGCAGCTTCACTAACCTGCTTCAGAGTGACGAGAACAGAGCAGCTTCACTAACCTGCTTCATGCACACTTCTTGACATTTGTCATGATGCGTTTACATGTTGAAAAGCTTCAACTGATTATTAACAAGACAAAAAGATTTTTCCTGGTAGTTTTCACTCATTCCTTTTTGTCACCTGTCATCTCATTACACTTGTAATCCAGTGATTCTCACTAACATCCTGCTGACAGCAAATATCAAGTAGTGGTTGATGTTAATTAAAGTTGATGTGAAGGGCATCTAAGCAGACTTTACATTCTGTCCATGCATCATGCACATGGCTCCTGCCCTCAGAAGAGGAAATGTGGTCCGCTGCTAAATACTCATCTTATGTGGCAATTTGTCTTAGGATTTGGAAAGAGGAACGAGCTTCGCTACCAAAGGATGGAATTCATTCAGCTGCTGATGTTAAAGGAGCAGAGGATAGGCCCAGTCGGGATGAGCAACAGTTAAAAACTCCAGTACAGTTGTGTTGTTGAAGTGTTCATGTAATAATTAAAAGTTAAAAATAACTTCAAAATGCCTAAAAATACAACACATTATCAACATGTAATGTATTTATATATTCTCTTCATGGATCATATCCGGCAGGTCTAAAATCAGATCTACCAGCCTGTTCATGCATCTAATTTTCTTTTTCTACTACATAAGGAGCTCCATAGATGGCACCTCTCAACATTAAGATGCATTTTAGAGAACACTTCCAGTATGAAGGACATACTGCATGTTTACTGTGCCTGCTCACCGTCATCCACCCACACACCTTTGTTGTAGGCGGTGCCACCTCTTCTCAGGAGTGTGTGGGGCAACAACCTGACATCTTCTGACGTGGTTAACTTTACTGTAGAATGCTTTTACTGTTAGATCTGGACATAGAGTTCAGTGCCAACATACAGATCATATAATTTACATTAACCATAAACAATCGATTAAATATCTTAACAATGAAGAAGTTGAAGTTGACCTATGCCAGATATCGTTTTGTCTGTGTGTGTGTGTGTTAGATGTGAGGGACTAAATAGGGAGGGACTAATAGATAAGTATCATTAGTTGTGAGTCTCAGTGAAAGGATGCAGCTTCTGTTGAGCAGCGTGTTGCTGGTTTACCTGTGGGCGCTCTCATATTGGGGTGAGTAGGAACATCATCTTTAACTTTATCTGTGTGGACGTGTGGGGCAACACATATAACTGACATCGTGTTTATTAAGAATTAGAAAGCGTGTGACGCCCAGACAGAAGTGGAGAGTGAAACAAGACGAGAGGGAAAATTTAAATTGCTCTGGTGGAAATGTGAATGCTGTTTTGTTTTTTTGTTTTTTTTTTATTGGATAGAGAGTAGCTGTGTGGCATTTCTTTTAAACTGAGAGAGGAACAGAAAAACAAAATCACCTCTCACCTTGTTGTCTGTCACATTTCTATGTATGAACCCCTCTGTACTGATACAATCTCTGAACTCTCAGACTCTCGTTAATCTAAGCTGAATTTTTTTTTAAATTCTCGTTGCTGAGTAACTCATGTGTCTCAAACTGAGCAAATACCAGATAGGAGTCATCCAAAGAGATGTTTTGAGAAACATACCTACAAAATATCAGAAAGAGTTAGAACTGAGCTGTAGCTTTGAGCTGTTTTTCCAGGTGACGCAATCTGTAAGCGCAGTATGTGCAGAGGTCTCTTTTCTTGTCTGCAGCAAACCAAGCAGTCACTGCTACAAACGCTTACGGCCTCCCCCTCAACTACTGATGAACTACACTACAATCATCCAGCTCTTTGTCTTTTTACAGGTGTTTCATCAGCCATGTTTGTTGTGAGCCAGGGTCCCTGATGTCTCTGTGATGGAATGGGAGGCAGCGAGCATCAGCTGCTGCTGGACGGAGAAGTTGGAGCGAACGTCTGTGAACTGGCTGAAAAATCAGAAGGAATTCAAGTCTGAGAGCATCATCTCAAAGATCAAATGTCCCGAAGAGCAGTGTACGTGTTCAACACTAACCTTTACAAAGATCACAAGAGGCGATTCAGGGACTTACGTGTGCAGGGTAACTGTGGAAATACCAGTTTATACTGTGGTTGAAGGAAACGGCACAGTCATCACAGTTGGAGCCAGGGAGAGAACAGGACACGACAGAGATGCTGGTAGGTGAAAAAAGAGTTCAGAGGTATTTCAGTAGCAGCAGCAGCATCTCACCCTCCTCTACACACACAGGCCACATCACAGCTGTGCATGTTAGTTAGAGACCTCACAGTTAAATTAGGTGTTTTGTTAAAGCATCACTGGTAATGATGTGTGTCACTGAGCAGGTGTCTCAGATGCTCCACAGGAGGACGTGTTCATTCACATCTTGAGGTGTCTGCCCATCCTCGCCCTCATCTTAACCTTCTTCTACCTCTACAATTCAAGGAGTGAAGCTCAGCCACACACACAAGGTACTGTAGACAGCACCATTCATAACTTTGGGGTTACATAGATATTTGATACATTTTTAAAGCAGATATTTAGTGTTTAAAAATCACATTAAATTAATTAGAAACACAAAGTAGACATTGTTAATGTGTAGCTAGAAACAGCTCTTTGTAATGGAATATCTGCATAAATGAACAGAAGCCCATCATCAGCATACATTATAACTGTATTCCCACGACGTGTTGTGTTTGCTAATGCAGGTTTAGATATTTAAAAGCCTAAGTGATCATTAGGAAAAGTCACACGTCAGCACAAATGAAAACTGCTGTTCTAATAAAGAAACAATAAATCAGGTCAGATCTATTTGAAGCAGCAATTGTGGGTTTAAATACAAACTCGAAAGAGCCAGAACCATCTTCCTCTTTTCTTCCTCTGAGAAACAGCTGTCCTGTGTGAGAAGTTACCAAGGAACATGCTCACACACACATAAAGCAGCACAAACTGGCTGTTTGAGGAGTGGGAGGCTCTTTAAACACTCTGAAGTGTCCAGTTGATGCTTCACAGGTTCTTAACAGGATCCATTAAATAGTGCCCTTCTCAGCAGTGAAGAGGTGACTCAGAGATAGTGGCCTTGTTAGATGGAGGTGCAAAGAAAAAGCCATATGTCAGACCAGTAAATAAAAAAATAAATAAAATGACACAAGAACAGAGACACTGGACAGAGGAAGACTGGGAGAAATGGCACGAACAGACAAATCAAGTTGTGTTGTGTTTGACTCACTAAGAACAACATTTGTGAGATACAGACTCAAGGTCAAGCATGATGTGATGGTCTGGGCCTGTTTCAGTGGACAGTGAACAGTGGACTGGAAGATTAGTACATGGTACAAAGCATCTCAAAGAAGCAAAGCTGTCGTTCCATTTTACGTGGGTGGTGCTTGATTGGAGCCAGTTTTGTCCCAGAACAGTCATTTTTTATTCTTTTAGCCATGTCTCTAGTTAAGACTACTTAAGAACATTTCTAATTAGCCCCAGACTTTGAACAGTTGACTAACTCGACAACAGATTA
The DNA here is from genome assembly GCF_900324465.2 of Anabas testudineus. Lineage (NCBI taxonomy): Eukaryota > Metazoa > Chordata > Actinopteri > Anabantiformes > Anabantidae > Anabas > Anabas testudineus. The sequence goes on from NC_046627.1 coordinate 28,336,445, forward strand.
ACAGCAGACACTGTGTTGCAGTAGATTGTGTCTAACTGATGATGTTCGTGTTTCAGCTGCTCCTGAAAATAAACCCACAACTCAAAGAACAGAGGAAGACCAAGAAGAAGAGGAAGAAGAAAACAACACAACATCAGATGACTGATAAAGATACAAACCATCATTTATAACCCGCCTCTTCTTCTGTCCTCATTTTCTCCCTGTCACAGCCTCAAGAAGATGAAGAAGAGGAAGGACATGAGAGGGGGATAGAAACAGGAGCAGTCCGGAAAAAGAGATGAGGGAAACTAGACATCCGATGATTAAATGAATTAGATAAGAATAAAACTGTCATCAATGCCTTCCCTACCTTCAGAGAGGACATCTGTAAGGATTTGCTTTCTGACATCAGTAATCCATGTCTCTAGTTTAATAATGGAAAACCAATCTGCCAAGAACAGAATTTGTAGTTCAGTGGATCCATCTATATCATAATCTGCAGTTGATATACCAATAATTAACATGGCAAACAGTATTATGATGGCTTGTAGAAGAAATTTAACATTGTGACTGTTTAATGTTTTGTGCTGACTCAGCTGAATCCTAAAACACGTGTTTCCTTTATCTATGCAACTGAGTGTTCAGAAAACTCAGGATGCTCAGTGAACCCAGATAAGTGCTGCCAGCATCACTTAAGTACAATACCCCATTGTCTGGTTAAGATAATATGATGATCTTTTCCTGATGAGGTCTGAGTAAGCGTAAAATGAGTAAATCCGATTGGTAGAAAGTCTGTTTACGCCTTCAAGCACACATAGAAAAGAAGCGCGTGGACGTAGAGATTCAGAGTTGTCATGTACCACATGTTATGAGTACAGCTCTCCCCGGGTGACGAATAAAGAAACGACAAAGACAAACAGACTTTTCTCTCATCATTTCTTTTTTTGGATGAGGATCAGCGCGAATTTCAAAATTTCCTCCACATGGCTATACTATAATTTCTGATGGTCTGTAATGTAGTTAGGTTATCAGGTCTGGTAGGCATGTGTGTCATAACAATCAGTTAATAATAATAATAATAATAATAATAATAATAATAATCATAATAGTAATTTAGCCATGATTACAAATACTTTACTGTTAAACCCTCAAACTAATCTCCTGCATTAAAGTCCTGTGTGTTGTTGACTCATCCATTTAGTCCTCCTCCCTGCCTGGACCAACCTGATACTATACTGATCCACATAAGAACCTAACAAAGTATTAGTATTTTAATAACTCAGAATGAGAACGGGCTGGGAAATCCTTCTGCTTTGCACTTGTTGCCTTTTTATGAGTAAAACAGGGCCCACAATCTTGTTTAAACCAGTTGAATTAGTTTTAGGCTACCGCAGGCCAACCTTTAAGTGTGGATGAGAATGCATGTCGTCTGTCTGATCTGTTGAAGTGTGAGTTCAGGAGTGTGCAAGAAAGCAAATAATCAGAAGAAATAATCAGAGATACAGCAGGTTGAAACATTAAACCTGGTCATATGCAGTGGTCTTTGCAGCCTGGTTGTATGGTTAAGACAAAGCTTCATTTGTTTTCTCAATTTTAAAAGCAAGGAAAGGAAGACGAGTTAATTCACATGTTGAGGCGTCTGCCCATCCTCGCCCTCATCATAACCTTCTTCTAGTTCAAGGGGTAAAGCTCAGCCACACACATCAGGTAGTAACTAACTCTCTATTAACTCCATTGTGACGATATTGTAGAGACACTGTGTTGCAGTAGATTGTGTCCAACTGATGAGTGTGTTCAGGTTTCAGCTGCTGCTGAATTTAAACCAACTTCAACACAAAGAAAGGACTGGACTGCATGACAACAGTAGCAAATCTTTCTCTCATGAATATAATTTTAAACATATCTGCCAAGGTGTCAGCTATATGCAGACGGCTATTGACTTGTGATGAAGCGTCTGCTGAGCAGTGTGCTGCTCGTCTCTCTGTGTGCCCCTCTCTCTCTTATCATGAGTGGGCACAGGAAGCGCAGAATTTGTGGTTTTGCTGACTGCTGCAAATAATAAAAAATAAAAAAGACAATGCAGTGGGAAGGTGTGAAACCATTCATCGTGTGTGTGTGTGTGTGTGTGTCTGTAGGGTGTGAGGGTTGTAATTGAACTGTGAAGTTTTAGTGTTCAGCAGTGAGTCAATGTGGAAACATGAAGCTTCTTCCGAGCCGTCTGCTGCTCCTCTCTCTCTGTGTCCTCTCACCTTGGAGTAAGTAGAAACCTCTTTGTGTGTAGGATTTAAACTGTTAGGTGACGGCTGCTGTATATATTGCAGAAAAGGTCTTTGCCTCTTGGACAAACTGTGCTCTGATCATGCAGCATCAGCTTGACCTGGAGTGAGTCCTCTTCCAGGTTGGTCCTGAAACAGGACTCACTCCTCTGCTGCTCTACTCGAGGTTTCTTCCATATTTTGCTGCTAAAGGTTGATTTTGGGGAGTTGTTCCTTATCTCAGTCAAGGGTCTAAGAGAAGAAAGACGTAGTTGTACAGTTTACATAAGCAGCCCGAGGTAAGGTTCACATTTCACTTTTTGTGAACTTTTTGAGTTTGCTTTGAAGTGAATGGGAAACACTTCTAATAACTTATGTACAAAAAGTGCTATATTAAGAAAAAACTTGACTTCTCTGTTGATGCAGTATGGATGAACAAATCATGCATCACTGTCTCTTTATCATCAGGGACACTTGTTATGACCCTGGTGATACCTCTATGGGTACTTTCACATCTTAGTATGTTTGCTCTGGTCAGAATCACATGATGACTTTGTAAACTCGTAGCATTTCCCTCTTGGTTCGGTTTCTTTTCACACAGAGAAATATCATAAGGGTAGCAAAACGCCACAGTACAAGCGCCACACATTAACAAGCCACTTACAGTATCCAACTGCCTCAACCAAACTGAGGAACGAGACTCTCCAAAGTCGAAAAGAGCAAGACTGACTCTATACAAGAGCTGTTTGCAGAGTTTTACCAAGTTATTAAGTTAGTGAACTGAGTCTGCACAGCGCACATGTGCATCCATCTACAATGGAGGGAGGCAGAGGAGGAAGAGTGGCTGTGAGAGGTGGTAGACGAAGAAGACCAAGAATAAACATCACTGATGAAATTCAAGCAGCCATTGTAGATCAGATTCTCTTCTACCTGTTCTGTTTATCTAACTATTATGATGTGGCAGAGACAGTGTGTTGTACTTTGTGTCCAACTTATAATAAATATAAAATGAATATAAATAAACCCATGTAAACACAAACAACAGAGAAAGAAACAGAGAGAGAGATAAAAAAAGGAGAAGAAGAAAATAATGCAATATTTAAATCACATTTACTGAGATGTTAGCTGGAGAGAAAATCAGCATTTGTGGTTTAGCACACTTCCGTAAAGACGTCAGAGAATCACGATTATTCTATAAATAAATGTATGTAACCTTCCATTGGGTGTATTTGGTGTGAGGGACATTAAACTGCTTACTATCAGAAAGATGAAGCTTCTACTGAGCAGTCTGCTGCTCTCCTCTCTCTGTGCCCTCTCATCTTGGAGTATAATTATACTAATTATTGTATTTAATGTTGGTCTCACATAGTTAATGGTGCAGGTCTCTATTGTTCCAACTGGTAAATGTACATAAATGTACCTGAATTAAAGTCTCACTCTGTCTTTTTACAGGTGTCTCATCAGTCACACTTGTTGTGACCCAGTCTCCTGATGTTTCTGTGAAGGAGGGGGGCACAGTAAACATCACCTGCTGCTGGACAGGACACGTTGAAAGACTGAGAGTTAACTGGCTGAAGAATCAAACAGAGATTAAGAACGAGTCTTTAAGCATAAAGAATCAGTCAAATAACTGTTTGAATTTGAGTTTTTCACATATTACAAGAGAGAATACAGGAAGATACATCTGCAGAGTGACTGTGGAGATACCAGTTTATAGTGTAATTAATGGAAACGGAACAATCATCACAGTTTCACCCACAGAGAAGATAAATGAGAGTAATACAGGACACAACACTACTGGAGGTAAGTGATTAAACACCCAACACACATGGACCAGGTTCAAACATGCTCGATTCATGTGTCGCCTTTTGTGACGAGCTGAGGTTAAAGATAATGAAAAAAATATTTTTAATTCACTGTCTATCATGTAAAACACATGCAGCTTTTTGCAAATATTTTATTTTATGTATAATTGTAATTTTATACAGAGGAAAAGAAGAAGAAATTGTGTCCACTTCCTGCTCTGTGTTGCAACATTACTAAACACTACTGCTTAAAAAAAACAAAAAAACGAACTAGTATATGAAGTTTGTTTATTATAATGACCAAATGAATTAAAAAATGAATTTCTAAAAACGAATTAGCATAATTTCAAACATTCCAAAAAGTTAATAAAATAATATTATAATAAAAATTTAAGATGGATGCCCTCTTATCTTGGAGTAGAAACACAGCTTTCATATCACGTCTGTTTCCAAAGAGGAAACTAGTTTGAATTTGTTGCATAAATGTTAAACTATGGCAGGTTTTCTAATCATTGTATTTAATGTTGGTCTCACATAGACAGTGGTGCAGGCCTCCATTGTTCCTTTGCTTTCATTGTACCTGACTTGTACGTCGCTTTGGATTAAAGCACCTGCCAAATGACCAAATGTTCCAATTGTTAAATGTATATTAATGCACCTTGACTATTTCTTTGCTCCTATATCTGCTCACATCAGCATTTGGGATGTTTTGTTATTTGGATCAATATGTTTTAGTGTTTGAATGTTTGTACAGGACGTTAGTTTCATTTCATATCAGTATTGCTTGATCACTTTGCTGTATAGTTACATTTGTATGATGCACTTTAAACTACATCCATGTAGCACAGAGCCTGTCACAAGACTGGGGTCAGACTCAGACTGCCAGAGAAGACCAGCGGGGCGCCAGACTGGAGGAGATGGCGTCGGGTGAGTATGACAGTCCAGGAGAGGAGGGTTTTGACTCAGTCGAGGATGAATTTACTGGGATACTCACTGAAGAGTGGTGAGTGGTGGATGGAGCAAAAGACTTTAAAAAGTGAGTCGTAGACTTGGGTGTGAGCTGCTGTGGAAATCCAGAGAGTCAGTGGGGGTGATGGTGGTGATCTGAAAGTGGTTGCCATAGGTGACGGGTGAGTCTGATGTCACTACCAAGATGGCCGTTTAAACGGAGAGTGAATGGAGCTGAAGGAGACAGGTGGAGACTGAAAGCACTAGACCTCGTGGCTGGTAACAGTAGAAAAGTTCCAGGAGAGTTATTACTGGTTTATAGAAGTACAGCATAAATCAGTCAGTATCCTATCACAAGATTCTCAAGATGAAGGAATCCAAAGAACAGGTGGATACATAAAGTCTGAGGTTATACACAGAAAAAAACAATAGATCCAATAGGCTAATATCAGATGTCTTGAGACTGTTCAGGTTATGAGAGAACAGACAGACCTGATCAGGTATACACTCACGTTACCGGAGGGTCGCGCAGAGGCAGGTTCCAGGTCAGGCAGAGTTAGTAACAGGTTGGCAGTCCAAAGGTAAAGGCTGGCTAGTGCTTCTCTCAGGTCGATGTGAGACTATCTGATGGGGGTAGGAGACAAACGGACCTGCTTATAAAGAGCAGGAATAACACAGGTGTGAGCAGGGAGGAGGAAAACAGGAAACAGACCAAATAAGGGAATGAGGGACAGACAGTACTAGTATCTGTAGAAGTATCTGAAGTTTGTTTATAATAATTACCAAATCAGTTAGTGCATTTAAAACTGAATTTCTAAAAAACAAATTAGCACAATTTCAAACATACACACAGACAAACGTTCTCAAATAAATATTTAATAATTTAAATTTACTAATTAAAGATGGAACAAGCATAAACAATAAATCTTTTACAAACTAAGGCACATGAAATGAAATGAACACTGACATAGTTGAATAGCACTGACATCCACCACACATTATGATGGTAAAGAACATGTAAGTAAATCCCTCGTCTCTGTTCAGCTTCCCACAGCATGGACGTGTTAATCCATGTCCTGAGGTTTGTGCCCCTCCTCCTTCTTCTTTTAACCTTTTTTTACTTCAACCACCGATGGACCAAGTCTCAGCAACACAGAGCAGGTACAATAATCTCTACACTCTGTTACAGTATGTGTTTAAATCAGACAGAAGCAGCTCATGTTACCTTATGACTGATCAATCAGTGTGTTTGTGATTCAGCTGCAACCCAAGAAGAAGAAGAAGAAGGAGATGAGGAAGAAAAAGGAGACGAGAGAGAAACAGAAGCAGAGTGAGAAGGAAAAAGGAAAGAGTCGACAATTTACTGACAACTTTCAGCTGGACTGAAGTTCCTGAAGGAAGTTCAGTAATCAATATTAATTTATTATATATTAAATATTTCCCACTGTGGTGCATCCCCTCCTCTTTTACCAAGAGGTAGGCCCTAACAGAAAAACCTCCCCCACTCGATGTTGCGTGTCAACACGGCTCTCGTAAATACACAGAAAGACACTTCCTCTACAGATTGAACTGAAGAATGCTGAACAGACTGTGTGGGAGCTTCAGGCCTCGCCACATTTATTAATGCACCATTCACAGCAAAGAAGAAGAAGAAGAGCTTGTCAGTCTGTGGATATTCCTGCTGGAGTCCTGTTAAAAGCACTTTAAAGTGTTATTATTAGTTTCCTTGTACTACTGCGTGTGGAACTGAGCAGATTTCTCTGTGCTAATTCATGTCCTGCCCTTCTCATCAACATGTTCTACCTCTCCAATGTAGGGACTAAAGATATATGTTTATTTATTTATGTATATGACAGACAATGTTCGTCAGTCATCAGTCAACATCAGACTCGTTTGTTAAGTTGTTATTTGAGGGTGAATTTGTTGTTTTCTATAATTCTGCAGAAATGTCTTTGAAACATAATAAAGACAGTTCCTACTACGCAGATTTTCAACGTGTGCATGTGTCAGGTGTTTAAACAGATTTGCTTGCAACACATGTGTACTGAGGATTTTTATCAATGAACAAATCAATATGAACAAATCATGTATTTCTTCTCCCTCCCTGACGGACGGGGACACAGTAAAGATCACCTGCTGCTGGAATGGGGAATTTGGTCTAATATACACACGGCAGTTTCCAAGTCACACGGAGAATTGTGTTTATTAAAGTCTATATAGATTAAAAATAGGGGAGCAGCTTTGTAAACCATATTTTTTTTAAGTGAAAACCTGTTTGGTTTGCATGAGCTGGATGTGAGAGAACTAACTGATGCTGAGTGGTCAAATGTGTGAAGAGATGAAGCCTCCAGTTAACAGTCTGCTATGCTGCACAGACGTCCTCTGCAAATGCTCAGTGACTCTGGTCTTCACCTGCTGAAATGGTGAAGTAGCTTCATGCATCAGTCTGCCTCTTTCCAGATGTCTCATCACATGTCTCTGTGATGGACTGGGACACAGCAGTCTGTCAGAGTCTGTTAGGATCATTGTCGTGCTGGAGAATTCCTCTCCTGCCAAGTATTTTGAGACTGGGACACATCTTTTCATTTAGTATTTTTATTTCTAAACTTGTATTTATACAAGTAAAATGGGTGGAGGGTTCAAGAAATGGATTTTTGCAATTGGGGGAAAACTGTAAACATGACAATATTTATGACGTAGTTTACTGTCAGATGTTGTACAGCAAGAAACAATTACCTGTTCTGTTCATCTAAGGTTCTTAAAACTGTCACGATATGGCAGAGACAGTATGTTGTACGTTGTGTTTAACCTATAAGTGTGAAGAAATGCACCCACCTAAACACAAACAACAGAGAAAGACCAAGAAGAAGAGAAAGAAACTGAGAGAGACGAAAAAATGAGAAGTAGAAAATAATGCAATATTTAAAACACATTTATTAAGATGTTAGCTGGAGAGAACAACAGCATTTGTGGTTTAGCACACTTCCATAAAGACGTCAGAGAAACAGAAACATCTATATATAAATGTATGTAACCTTCCATTTGGTGTGAGGGACGTTAAACCGACTACTATCAGAAAAGATGAAGCTTCTAATGAGCAGTCTGCTGCTCTCCTCTCTCTGTGCCCTCTTATCTTGGAGTAAGTAGAAACACAGCTTTCACATCGCGTCTGTTTCCAAAGAAGAAAATAGTTCGAGTTTGTAGCATAGGTGTTAATCTGTGGCAAGTTTTCCTAATTATTGTATTTAATGTTGGTCTCACATAGTTAATGGTGCAGGTCTCTATTGTTCCAACTGGTAAATGTACATAAATGTACCTGAATTAAAGTCTCACTCTGTCTTTTTACAGGTGTCTCATCAGGCGAACTTGTTGTGACCCAGTCTCCTGATGTTTCTGTGATGGAGGGGGGCACAGTAAACATCACCTGCTGCTGGACAGGACACGTTATAAAAGGGAGAATTAACTGGCTGAAGAATCAAAAAGAGATTAAGAACGAGTCTTTAAGTTTGAAGAGTCAGTCTGTGGAAAATGAGTCAAATAACTGTTTGAATTTGAGTTTTTCACATATGACAAGAGAGAATGAAGGAGGATACATCTGCAGAGTGACTGTGGAGATACCAGTTTATACTGTAATTAATGGAAACGGAACAATCATCACAGTTTCACCCACAGAGAAGATAAATGAGAGTAATACAGGACACAACACTACTGGAGGTAAGTGATTAAACAAGCAACACACATGGACCAGGTTAAAACATGCTGGTTTCATCTGTCGCCTTTTGTGAGGAGCTGATGTTAGAGATAATGAAATGAGACTTTTTTAATTCACTGTCTATCATATAAAACACACGCAGCTCATTGCACGTTTTTATTTGATGTAAAATTGTAATTTTATATAAAGGAAATTATTTTCAATGGGGAAAATCCTCTTTAAACACATAATGTTGTTTTGTGAAACAATATTTGAAGCCATTGAAAAGATTGCTGTGTCCACTTCTCTTGCTGCACTGTGTCAGAAAATTACTAGAAGCTATTGTTAAAAAAAAGTAATATTATCTGAAGTAGTATCTGAAGTTTGTTTATTATAATTATAAAAAGGATTAGTGCATTTAAAACTGAATTTATAAAAACAAATTAGTATAATTTAAAAAAATACACACATGGACAAAAGTTCTCAAATAAATATGAAATAATTTTAATTTACTAATTTAAGATGGAACAAGCATAAACAATAAATCTTTTACAAACTAAGGCACATGAAATGAAATGAACACTGACATAGTTGAATAGCACTGACATCCACCACACATTATGATGGTAAAGAACATGTTAGTAAAACCCTCGTCTCTGTTCAGTTTCCCACAGCATGAACGTGTTAATCCATGTCCTGAGGTTTGTGCCCCTCCTCCTTCTTCTTTTAACCTTTTTTTACTTCAACCACCGATGGACCAAGTCTCAGCAACACAGAGCAGGTACAATAATCTCTACACTCTGTTACAGTATGTGTTTAAATCAGACAGAAGCAGCTCATGTTACCTTATGACTGATCAATCAGTGTGTTTGTGATTCAGCTGCAACCCAAGAAGAAGAAGAAGAAGGAGATGAGGAAGAAAAAGGAGACGAGAGAGAAACAGAAGCAGAGTGAGAAGGAAAAAGGAAAGAGTCGACAATTTACTGACAACTTTCAGCTGGACTGAAGTTCCTGAAGGAAGTTCACCACATGTCTCTGTGATGGACGGGGACACAGCAGTCTCTTAGAGTGAGAGTTTCTTGGATTATGCAGTCTGTTAGGATCATTGTCATGCTGGAAAAATCCTCTCCTGCCAAGTATTTTGAGACTGGGACACGTCTTTTCATTTAGTATTTAGATTTCTAAACTTGTATTTAGAGTGTCATCTCCCACACGTTTCACAGTCTGGATAGTACAGCTGCTGCAATGATCCAGGTCAGGTCCACGCTAAGCACGCTGTCTCTCATCTGATCTGAACTCACTAATGAGGTTTATTTAAACAAATATTTCAGGTTTCTTTTTATGTTATTTGGCAGAATTTAATGTTACAGTACATATGACACAGCTTTGATCTTGTCTAGAGGCAGTCTTGTTCTATTCTAAATCTGCATGTAGTAGAAACCAGAACGTACTGTAGTACTGTTCTTAACCGTAGATGCAGTATTTAGAGAATTACAAAAATGAACTTTAGTTTTCTGTAGCTTATTATAATTAGTGAATTATCATAAGCACCTGCCAGTAAAAGAAGCCATGTTGTTTCTGTTCAGTTATTTTGTTCTTTCTTGTCCTATAACAGCTTTAACATGTGTTGAAACAAACCAGTAGCAGAACACTCAGCGAGCTCTGGGTGTTCAATATCATCGTGACAGTGCATGTAGAAGGTGGACATAATCAGGAAAACGTGCGCAGTTTTGCTTTTGCCATTTAAAAGCAATAATTGGTTCATATCATGGCATATTTCCTTACTGTTATACCAGTGATGCTGTAACTGAAGTAGTTTATGTGGATACATTTCAGGTTCATGCACAATGGATGTATTCATCTACATTAAGAGGTGTCTGCTCTTCCTCATTCTTTAAATCTGTGTCTACTTCAGGAAGAAATTGGCCAAGTCTCAAGTCCTGCTGGCTGTGAATGACAATGTCAGTCTGTGGGTCAGTTTTTCACTGCGCCTCTGTGGTCCCGACAGCCTCTAACCCTAACTACCATGTGAAAGATTAGCAGCAGGGCTTCACTAAACAACATGTTCAGCAATAAATATGTCTTTAAAAAAAAAAAAAAGCACTCAAATATCTTTTTTTACATAATATGGTTTCCTAATTGACAGAACACAGAATAAACAGAGCAAAGTTCACTGCTCTAAAAACAGCGGGCTCGTTCTGTGAAAGCACTGAAACCTGTTCTTAGCTGCTTGAGCATCGTATCCTCTTTAAGTGTGTTTTTGACTGTACCTCGACATTAAGGTCTAACGTGGCCTTCTTGTAATAAATCTTTATTACCAGATATCATCTTGTGTCATGTTGTTTGTGTTGTTGTAGAACTGTACTGTCTTATTCAAAGTTTACAGAGTCAAGATGAGTCAAAAGTTCAGGTCTCTGATCTAGGTGGGACAATGTTCTTAAGCACAAATACTCACTGGCGCATCACATCTGTATTGATGTGCAGCTAAAAATAGTCCCAAACAACTGTAAAATAAATATATGAGGAACATTTGATACCTAGAATTACAGAACTGTGGTCATATTCCTCCAGCAGCCAGTGAAGCTGCAGTTTACACACGCGTGTCCAGGATCATATTCTAATTCTAATCTATTCAAGTCATTGTTTGTTCCAGATGGAACAAAATATAACAAAATCGAATCAATTCATCCGTGATTTCAAATGGACATTTCTAGCAACTAATAAGAAACACCCTGAAGGTTCTGCTGAGATGTTGCTTTCACCAGAATCTGCAAATTTTGGGCCACAGCAACCTTGACCCTTTGACCTTTAAAATGTACCTGTGACCACCAAAATCTAAACAGTTCACCCATGACTCCAAGTGGACATGTGGGCCAAATTTAAAGAAGCCGTGTGACATGTGTCTGGACACACACACTCCATGCTGTTTCCTCCCTGACACCATTGACCTGAGGCAGAGTTTAATAATGTTTTGTTGGCTCAAACCACAAGTTTTCAAACTGCAATGTTTAGCTTCTCAGAGAGGTGAATGGGAGTTGTTAGAGGGGGCATGGGCGGAGAGACGTGTCAGACTTGAGGACATGTCAATGTAAAATGAAAGAGGAAAGGTTTAACGTTTGGTGACCCCTAGAGGTCGGTTTAAAGATTACACATAACAGACATGAACACAGCGTTGATGACTCTTATACTGTTCATCTGGTAAACATCAAACTGGCTTCAGTGTTGAAAATAGAGTCACACTAGCTGCAGGTTTATGCAAAGACTTCACCATTATTACAATCTCAACTCCAATAGGTCTAGTGATGGCTTTCCTCCCCAACATTTATTTTAGTAATCCATGTTGGTGTTACTGTGAAGTGTTGTGAGCAAAGTCGAAGCATCATTTTAAGTTTTGACCAAGAAAACCAATCAGTGTGAATATATGTGCTCCAATACAGTCTGTAATGACCTGGTATGTGTAGGAGGAAGGAACACAGGCTGGGGTTTTTTTACACAGAGGAACCCAGAAGAAGAGATGATGCCACTTGTGTGTGTGTGTGTGTGTGTGTGGTGGGAGGGACTTTACAGCAGTTGTGATCAGATCAGATAAGTGTCAGTGTTCAGCAGTGAGTCAGTGTGGAAAGATGAAGCTTCTACTGAGCAGTCTGCTGCTCTCCTCTCTCTGTGCCCTCTCATCTTGGAGTAAGTAGAAACACAGCTTTCACATCACGTCTGAAAGTAGTTTGAGTTTGTTGCATAAATGTTTCATCAATATGTTTCAGTGTTTGAATGTTTGTACAGGACGTTAGTTTCATTTCATATCATTGCTTGGATCATTTTGCTTCATAGTTACATCTGCATGATGCACTTTAAACTACATCCATGTGGCACAGAGCCTCTGATTCAGCTTCTGAGAGGATGCAGTAAACACAGTCTCTGTGATCACGATGATCCTGGAATTAAAGCCTCACACTGTCTTTTTACAGGTGTCTCATCAGGAACACTTGTTGTGACCCAGTCTCCTGATGTTTCTGTGATGGAGGGGGACACAGTAAACATCACCTGCTGCTGGACAGGACATTTAATAAAAGGGAGAATTAACTGGCTGAAGAATCAAACAGAGATTAAGAACGAGTCTTTAAGTTTGAAGAGTCAGTCTGTGGAAAATGAGTCAAATTACTGTTTGAATTTGAGTTTTTCAAATGTGAGAAGAGAGAATACAGGAAGATACATCTGCAGAGTGACTGTGGAGATACCAGTTTTATACTGTAATTAATGGAAACGGAACAATCATCACAGTTTCACCCACAGAGAAGATAAATGGGAGTAATACAGGACACAACACTACTGGAGGTAAGTGATTAAACAACTAACGCAGTAAGGTAGGTAACAGTGTGACACTAATGGTTTAATATGTTGGTTTTTCAAAGGATGTAATAATAATGTGAATTCTACTCTAATATAGAGACTTTGTATCACCTTATACTTTTCATCAATTGAATCTTTATTTCTAGTACATAAACCTGCAATTCAATCTGTAATTAGAAATTTTCAATATTATTAGAAAGATTTTCACATTTTATGTAAAATACAAAGTAAAGTTTGTGTTTGTTCTGTTTTTCACAACATGCAGGTGGAACTCAAGATTCTAACAAGTCTTCATCGACCTCCGTGATGGCTGCTGTGGCTGCAGTAGTTCCACTGTTCATCATCACGCTCATCTGTTTCTGCATTCTGCGAAGGAAACAAGGTAGATAGAAGAATAATATCACAAACTCAACTGCTGCATTGAACCAGAAGCTCCAATGTTTGGTTCACTCCGATTCTCAAAGCATCCTGTTTCGCTTATCTTTAGTTGTATTGGCTTAATCCAGTCAACGTTCTCTGTCCCCACACAAGCACAGTAGAAGTGATGAGAGGTTTTCTTATTATGAAATCAACAGTGCATTCCTCTAACATCGTCTGTGTTTTTAACCTGAAAAAAATCAAATCCTCAAATACTTAATGGCTACGTTCCAATGTTTATTCCATTTATTTATTTCCAAAAGAGCTTTGCGAAGCAGAATAGTGGGACTACAAAACCTAGAGCGAAACACACAGAGTCCTATGTAGATGAATGTGGGGTGAAGAATCAATCTGTCTTATGGGGCAGTACAGCAGCTCATGCTAATTGATGGTCATAGTTTTACGCTCTGGGTCTATTTTCCAGTCTTTTACAAACCTAACCATAACTTCATAACTACAGCTCAGTATTGTGTGAATGCACCAGCTGCTCTTACTAATGTCCAGTACTAATGCAGACTACCACTCATGCTGCTCCTCCGGCTCTTTAGCTGCTGACTGCTCCACTATGCTCACAGCTGGTTACTTTACATGTCTACTGTTTAGTGCTGGCTGTTTTTCAAAGCCCGTTTCAGCAAGAAGATCTTATCATGGCTTTTTTTTTGTTTTTCGTATGAAGTTTCATTGCATAACAATTGCAACAATTGCATACATAATAGACAGCTATCACAAAGTGTTTACCTGCTATTGTTTCCTGTTTTCTGTCACAGATCTATTTGTGTGTGGTCTTCATGAGCAACACATTCAAAGTGAATGGTTCAAAGGTGTTGTATAGTGTGCCAATGTATGTGAGAACTGTGTACAAAGACAATTGCATAGTGCTTTTTTGCAGATGCGGTCACTACATTTAAACGCTAAATATGACAGATGAGTCTCAGTAAGAAATATATTGTACCCAGAACAGAACCCTGTGTTATGACTTCTACAGTTAGCGTTAACTACTGTAGAGTATGTGGCACAAACATGATGTAAACCAGGCTAGTGTAGATGAGAATACTGTTTCAATAGATAATGCCCAAAGGTTTTCCCTGCACAGTCCTCTCTCTGTCACCCTGTGATAGAAATACAATTAATACGATTACATAGGCTCCACGCCCGTATGACTGCAGGAGATACACTGGAAGTACAATATACATTGGAAAAGACGCCGAAACCCAACAGTAGCCTGTAGCTGTCAAACAAGTTCCCCAATCGGATCAATAAAATATGTCATTATCATTAATAGCAGCAGTATTAGTATAGATACATACAGTAGTATGAGAAGTAAACTATGGTAAAGACACGTACAGCAAAAGACCTCTGAGGAGAAATAAAGGTAAACTTCCCGCTTCCAGGTATGGCTATACTTCATTTTACACAATCATCCCACTAATCACTTGCATGCACATTTCTGTGTGTGTGTCTGTGTGTTCAGCACAAGCAGCCAGGGTAATCTATGAAGTGCCCCACATTGACTCTGAGGTGGCAGACATGGACAAACACAGCACCAGCTCCTCCAGAGGCTCTTCTCAGTGGGTAAGTCTTGTGCAATCGAGTCTAGACTCAGTGAGCAGATGTTGCATTTAGACTAAGTGGGCATTAACGGTTTTACCGCGTGTGGTTAGTTTGACTCTTGGCAGGGTTTCTGTTCCCTTTCGTCCAGTGTGGTTAAAAACAAATCCGACAGCCACCATTTGAAGGGGTCCTGTTCTCTATTGTAAACAGTTCAGTAAAAACAAAGCAGACATCTACTGCGCTCTAGCTGTCACTTAATATTCACGAGGTGTTTTTAAGCTGTCTTGGCCATATAGTACTTTGTCAGCTTTGATCTATTTGTGTCCCTAACCTATTTCCTCTGTGTAATGTTCAAATGTGCTAAAGTTATTTACATGCCTACCTGCATACATACAATGCCTTCTATAAGGATTAAAGTATCTCACAGGCAAGCTGAGAGAAAAGGCAAGTGGTAAGTGGGGTTATGCATTTATTTAGAACTAGCTACTAAATGAGCTGCCTCCCTGTGTAAGAAATAATATGAACCAGTGACCGTACTTTAGTTCGTGCATACATGCCAAGTACTATAGTTGTCTACGCAACTTATTATCCCTGTAATTACAATAAGCTTAGTTTTTCACTGTCAAGCGATAGTTACTCTAACAGATTTCAAGTCGTGATGTCTTCTAAAATACAAGAAAATCTGTTTGGTGCCTGCAACACACTCAAACAAAGTTGGGACAGCATCAAAAGACTGGAGAGATCAAAAATACTCAAATAATGATGCGCTTGATTTCTAGATTTCAAATGGTCAACAGGTGAGGGTAACATGATGAGTATAAAAACAGAATCATCCAAAAGCTCCGTAAGCAAAGATGAGTCGTACCTCATCACTGTGTGTCAAACTTCAGGATTTGTCATTAAGTAAAAAAAACAAACATCTACAGTAAATAATACTGTAAAAAGATTCAAAGACTCAAGGCCAGAAAGCGCCTCAGGTAGCACTGAACTAGAAACCGTCACTGCCGTGATTGATCCAGTCACATAAGTTCGGTGGCACTTTAGAAAACCCACTGTCACGCAGTTCATGGCTGGATCCAGAAATGTAACCTGAAACTCTATTACACAAGAAGGACATACATCAATTCTGTGCAGAAACACTGCCGAGTTACGTGGTCCCGAGTTCATGTCAGCTGAACCAAAAGACAAGTAAACATGTTCTGGGAAAAAGAAGGTTTTAGGGAAAGTAGACGTCTGGTTCTTTGTGCCATAGATAAAAAGACTAATCTGACGGCTCAGTGAAAGCTGACAGTGCCCATGGCATGAGCACGGAGCTGTTTATCAAGACAACGTCCTCTCCTAGGAAGTCAGTAGATATTTCAGAAAGACCTCATCCTGCACTTAGCTTCGCAAACATCGTCGTTGTAAGGAGGCAGACAGGAAACGTGGGGGAGTGGAAAGTAAAGATTCCCAGTCAGACTCAAACTGGGGACAGTACAATAGCACAATTACACATTTAGTTACCAAGGTGCTTGATACAATGCACCCACGATGAGTGCCAGAGTTTGACTCCAGAGGCCGGTGGGCGGCAAAGTTTAGGCAACAAAAGCACTTTTGTGGTCATGTTAATAAAAATGTGTGAAGTGGCTGTTAAATGTTTTTCTGTTAAAGGTTTTTTTCTATTACCCCGACAACATGCTCTTTTTCCTTACTGAGAGCAGTCACCGTTAACCACCTGTTAACCACCATACCTCTACTGGCAGAGGAGACCTAAATAGCAACTAAATAAAAAAGAAAACACCAGCAGTCTTTTGATAAAATAGATCACGAGTTATTAATTGAAACATTAGATGGATGTGGTGTATTAAGGAATTTGGCGGAATATGAAACTCTTGGTTTAGTAGTTATTTAAATGGTAAGGATCAACACAAGTAAACAATACTTAATCTGAACTTCAAAAAGTAATATGCAGGGTTCCACAATAACCTGGGACCAAAATAATTTATACTGTACAGCATGTAACTGGTATCTAATAAGAGTCAATAGATGTCTCAGCTGTGGATTGCTGAGAGACAGATTTTTAACATACAAATACGGTATCTGGTTTGGAAGAAGTAAAACACTACAATAAAAGTCATGATGATCACAGACAGAAGGTAGAAGTTGAAAGATTTTAATGTGACTTATAATTACTAATAATTTAATAGAAATATTATTGAACATAATGTATTATTTTATTTTTGAAATATTATAAACAAAATGTGTAGACAGATGGGTTAACAATGTAAACTAATGCAAATTGTATCCACTCACTTCAAAAAAGAAGTATAAAAAGAACCAACTGTTCTATTATCAAGTTGTTTTTTGTTTTTTTGTTTAAGCCCTCAAACCTTAACCGACACTTCCAGTCAACATCCAAGTGTTAGAAAGTTTGCGCGAATACAGGAAATATATATGCGAGTGAGGGAAAAATATGTTTCTGAAACCAAAAATCTGAACAAAGAAATATGTGGGTGATACATATGTAAAGTTATGAACAAGACATGTGGGGGTCTTTATTAAAGGTTAATATAAAATTACATGTATTGGTATGTTTCTTTAATAATGGTGGGATTAACGATATGGCGCAAGATTTACCACATGATAAAAAAAAAAAGGATTTACTTGTATATGTATGGATTACAGCATTAGTGTTGTCACAACTAGGTAAAATGTAATTATTTGTATAATAATTAATTTGATAGTTTCTTTTATTTTGAACTATTGCCTTGATTTTTTTTTAAATAATTATAAAATGTAAAAAAAATAAATAAATGAAAATTTTGTGTTGTACTGCAAGATTAGATATTTTGGCTGAATTACAATATTGTCTGGGTACATTTCATTGCTTCATGTTCAGTATGAACGTGTTTTCTAAGATAATATTATGTGTGTGTTTCAACCGATATTTTTAACAAAATGATACAATTCAGAAAACATCAACCTCATAATAAAGTGTTGCACTGGATCATGTTGCTGTATAAAGACGTTTGAAATATACTGGTTTAATGTGCACAGTTGTCCCTAAAAACAGTAACTTCCAGTGTTGAGACATCATGATGAAATATAACTGACATCCTGTTTGTAAATCATTCTGTCGTGATCGCCCCTGCTTAGTCATTTATTAGTGTTAGTAGTGTTCTTCCAGCCTTTGAGCACCACAAACTCTGTCATGCTGACATATGTTCTCTGCTGTACTGCACCAACGCAGTATGCGTACTAATCTTACTACTTCTCTGCTTCTTTCAGTGCCAGGTACCAGTCTATGAATCCTGCGATTACTTTGAACATATGCCGACCAAAGAGAGTGAATAAGGACGGACTCAGGGAATTTCTTCGTCTTCCAATATTTTCTCTTCTTACATTTCTGCATGTATATACTGTACATACGTTTGTTTATCTACATATACACATTTATCCATATTAGGAAAATAGTTTTATACACGAGTGCGTATTTTGTATTTTTCAATAAACCAACTTTAGTCCATCTTTGAGGTCTAAGTTCATTTAAAAACAGTGTGTGTGTGTGTGTGTGTGTATAAATTAAAATCAGAGTTGTTTTCAACTGAAACTTGTTTTGATATCATCATCTTAGCAGCCAATCAGTTGTTCATATTAGAAACTAGTATAGATTCTACAGACCTATGTTTCACAATGATCGTGATAAGGACGCCGCGTGGAAACTGCGGTGCTACAGGGTCACAGCATAATAGGTCAATGACAGGAAGTGGAAACAGCGCCGGTGACATTTTCAGGGGTTCTGTGTTCTACACATCATTGCACAAGACAAAACTGATACAGAGCATAAAGAATCAGAGTCTTTTTGTAAATACATTTTGTTGAGACCATTGTTTGTATCATTATCTTCAAACTGAACTGTCGGCTCTCCCACATAAAGCGTGAGACTCACACAGTCACAGTCACTCATCCTCTCACTACACACTTCCAGTTTCTCATGCTTTAATTTTAAGAGCAATTGTCAGTGGAGGACAAACGTAAAATCTCTGAGCTTCAGTCCTATTTCTGACAAGTTAGTTATTTTATATCACTGCACCAGCAGTGATAAAAACGGGTGGTAAAACCATCATGAATCAGTTTGCCCTGTCTTCTTGACAAGGGGCCAAACCATTTATTGACCTTGCTGCTTTTTCCTCCCTGTCCCTGACAGAGGAGCCTCCAGCGTCTCCAGCCAGGCCCCTCTCTTTTATTCTGCAGGCAAATCGTTACATTTTCTCACAAGTGCTGCAAGCAGAGACCACTATCACAGCACAGCGGTAGTGTAGCAGAGAGAATACCAGAGCGACAAGAGCCACAGCCTGAGTGGCTGGTACAGATAGAAAAGACAACGGCTGAATAGAGCGAATTAACACAAATCATTCATCATCGTGTCTACTGTTTCCTGTTCATGACAGACTTTGCAATGACAGATGCATATTTCTATAGTCACACTTCTTACTTATTTCAACAGTGACACGGTCCGTGGTGTGTTATCATGGTGATGACAGGAGAAATGATTGTGCACAATAAGGCCACCTCTGTAAAATGAATGAATCTTGTAGCGTTAATGTTACGCACACCCCCTGTGTTAACGTTACTTTAAGAGCTTGAAAACTGGCAGTAAGGTCAGAGAGTCACGATCCATGCATTGCAGGGTGCAACTTCCCTTATCCAACATGGCGGCCACGTTGATGCAACTCCACCAATAGACAGATATCTTTAGATAGAAAACTTTGCTTCTATAAACTCAGATTGTGACTTGGTTTGCTTTTCGTGACTCAGTCAATCAACTGTAGTCTATGCTCTAAGTACTGGTTTGTCCTACTACCCATTTAACTTTTTGTCACTACTTCAACTTAATTTATCTGTGGTTATCTGACAAATTCCTCATCGTGACTAATAAGTTAATTAACACTAGCCTGACGGGCGCCAACTGAAAAATAGGTTACACTGCAGTGAGTCAGCCTTGAAGATCAAATGATGTTAAAGGCTACAATAAGGAAATGTTCTGTTCAGGGCCCTACAACACTACACACTTGCAGCTGCCCACCCATTTGCAAAAGGTGCTAACCACCATGCCGTTTCCCACAGTTGACTTGCCTTCACCTCTGTATTACCTTGTTTCCCACACCACCACTTTGTTTCTAATGTCATACACGTCAGTGCTCAATAAATCTTTTTAGTCTCTGATATTCCTAAAATCTACTTAAGATTTATTTGTCATGAATTCAATTTGTTACACTAATAGATTGAAGCTACCATAGATGTTGCATCCTGTAACAGAGCTTTGTTTCCAAGAAACCAGACCAGAGAGAACAGAAACATGTGAGTAGACGCTCATGTACTTTTACATTTTTTTCATTACTTACCTTTTGTGGTTCGTGTCCAATCCGACACAGCGGCATAACCACAGTAAATACAGTGAGGGTGGGTTGATGTGTGTTTCGGTATCATCTTGTAATGAAAACCAAAGTGACAACCAGGCTAAGGTTACTGACTCTTATAAGCACAATGAAATAATTATGATTTACCGTTCCTGTGATTAAACACATGGTGTCTTTGTTGTTTGGTTATTAAAAACCCTCCCCTTAAATCAATACAGAGATGACTAAACCGGTATGGTCTGTGTACTGTACACTGGGCGTTGTAGGGCTGAGGCTGTGTTGATATAGTCGGTCCCTACCTTTATCAAACCTTCCTTACCTTTTGAACCACGTCTTATCGCCGCTCCCAGACTTTTCATTTTTCAAAAGGTATAAATAGAGTCTCGGCACTGCCGCTCCCACCACAGATCTCCTGCTCGTCGAGTTTTCTCTTTCCAATATTAACCATCGCTCAAGCAGCCACCATGACCCAGCTAGAGACAGCCATGGCCATCCTCATGAAGGTCTTTGACACATACGCTGCTGGCGAAGGAAAACCTGACACCCTTACCAAAGGCGAGGCCAAGACTTTGCTGGAGAAGGAGCTGCCAGGACTGCTCAAGGTATGGTACACCTTAATGCCAACCAGTAGTGACCGCAATGAAACCTGCTAAATAATACTCAAGAACACATCAGCACCCACATTTAGCAGTTTGAACTAAAGTAGTGCTACATCAAAATTCAGACTATGAAACAACATCTTACCTCAAATGGTAAGAATTCTCACTTTCGGCTTCATTTTTTGACTCTTTACACTTCTCGAAGAGTAAATCTCATTGTTACCAACATATTTATGCATAAAAAGCTGCATTTTCTAATATAACCGTGTTGTAACAGTATCCAACAACACTTGATGGTGTTTTGTTGGCCTCTACAGGCAGCTAAGAACCAAGAGGAGGTGGACAAGATGCTGAAAGGGCTGGATTTTAACGGAGACTCTGAGGTCGACTTCAGTGAATTCGTGGTGCTGGTAGCCGCTCTGACCTGCGCCTGCCACAACCGCTGTGTCAAGAAATGAGCACGGCACCGTTGGGTGGGGCTGAATGGCACCAACCGCACTAAAGCTTTTGTTATACTGACTTATACTGAATAAAGTGATTTAAATACTCGTATGTGGTCCGGTGTTGTGAGACCAATAGTAAGAATTATGCAATGAAGCCGGAAGCAAAAGTGCAAATTGTGCAGTTTTCTGTCTGGGAGTAGACACATTCAAACCTTCTTGGGAAAATCTTGGTGAAATCTCTCAAACGTTTTCGCATCATCAGCTGAAAAAATGTATAGTAGGTTTAGATTGAGGTTGTTTTAGTTCCTTAAACTGTAGTTCCTCAAACCTGTAGGACAATTTCTCAGAGAGAGTAGACACACAACCACTTAAAACACAACAGCCTAATTTAAAAAGACCAATATGCATATTAATAGCTTCAAGCCAATGTTTAAAAAAAGACTAAATCAGAACTTGTACAGCCAGAACTTGAACAACTAATGCCTGCAGACATATGAATATCATTACATTAATTCGTACATGACAGCAGGAGAATGAAATGGTACAAATGTGCAACAAAACATATGTTTGTCTGGTGGTAGAAGTACAAAAGAGGACATGATGTTTTAAAATACTGCAATAGGTGGTCACGTAGCCTGAATCATGTTCAAACAAGAACTAGACTTCCTGTATAATGAGAAAAAGGACACGGGAAGGTGCACGTCAAACTAAAAATACATTGTGTGCTGCTTGTTTTGATGCGTATTTTTCCACCGGACAAACTTCGTAAAAGCAATGTTGTCGATTCATGACAGAGGAGCACAGCGGAAGAGCACATGGTCTCAAATGAGTGGTCAGAGCAGCAGCTTCTGAAGCAACAGCATCAAAACCACATCCAAAGTGTGTCAGCGCTGCGCTCACAGTGCCTTGTAAACACGTTGGGGGCCACGTATGAGGACATTTTTGAACTTTAGCAGGTGTTAGAGTGAGCACAACACCACGCATTAGAGCCACCACAAATTAGTAGTAGTGAGTATGATGGGAAACATCACTGCAGCTCTACAGTTTCAGCTGATACTCCACGTTGCGTCTCACTGAGATCTGGTAACAATTCATTGCTGGGAGGTGCCAAGCCACACAAAAAACAACAGAGGGATTCAAAGACAGCGGAGGGGAAACTTTTGGACCAGTTAGTTCTTAGTTTGTTAATCCTCCGTGTACAGGCATCGTACTACCTCCTAATCCACCTCTGTGAGAGCTTCTGTCTGTAGGTCAGGCCATCAGCCCGCCAGAAAGCACAGGCCAAGTAACACGTTTTCTCTAATGGGGACAGTTGTGTAAGTACAGAAAATCTATGCTGCCCTCTAGTGGCGGATAAACTCCCCCATTCAAAAATCCAGGATGAAGAAAGTGTGTTTCAGCAAAGGCACTTAAACAATGTACAGCAGAGATTCAGCATCATTATGGAGATAATCACCGCTGCCGTATGCATGACCTCCCTTTTAGTTGATTCGACACTGCAAGCAGAGAACGAGGCCTCGCAGATCTGCCTGTGAAATGTGGCTGGCCTGTAATCGGCTTGCAAGGTCATTAAGCTCAGACTCTCCTTCATCCACTTCCTCTCTCGCTCTCCCTCTCTATCTCTCTCTAACCGGGGCATTATGAAGGCTTACGGGGATTAGGTGTCCAGAGTGGAGGAGGATGTGGCTCCGGAGTCAGGAGGAGCAGGTGGGAAGGGAAAGTGTGGCAGGATGAGGAGTTTCCTGATCATGACAGGGTGTCTGTTCCACTTTAGTCGGATGCTTGCATTCTGATATATATTTTTTTTTTTATCAGATACACTAAGTTACAGTTTTATTAGAAACAAAACCTGGATACAGAAGCACAAATACATCACAGTAGTAGATACGTGATTAGGTTTAACTAAAGACTGTCAATGAATAGGAAATAATAAAATGCTCATGCTCAGCACATCCGAGCCAAAATCTATTTATTGATCAACATTTAGAATGATGGTCTATTACAATATATATTTATTTATTATAATTATTAATAATTATGACTTGTTACAATTATTTTTAAAAGCACAGTTTCCTACTACTGTGGTCTAAATTTGAAGGTGTGACTGATCCTATGGCCTTCGTTCTGAACCATGTGTCAGTGCAGGATTTGTGGCCAGAGGTTTACACTGCTCTCACACACACACACACACACACACACACACACACACACACACACGTACACACACTGGGTCTCATTCTGTTTTAAAGCCGGGGTGTCCGGCTCTTCTTGTGACCTGACTTTTAGTGGACAAACATGATGAACACACAGCTTCTTGTCTGGACAGAGGCCATGGGAGATCACTGGCTTTTAGTGAGGTTGTTGATAATGTCAACATTCGACCTGGTGCTGTCATCAGTGCAGAGCTAACACAAAGACTATAACCATTAACACATTAGAAATAAATCAATCACAAAATGAAAGCTGTTCTAATTTATATGTGTGTGTTAAATTATTGTGTCTAATATACTTATTAGTTCAAGTTTATGTCATTAAATTCAACACTAGTAATTCAAATAACAATATGCTACCAGTGTAACTGTGGAGATCACCTGATTTTCCAGCATCACCAACGTTCACAGCATTAATTTTCTGCTTCTGCCAGATGCATTATTTTTGTGCAATATCTCATGTAGACCTTGGAGAAATTATTACAATATTGCCACAAGAGTCCACTTGGAGTCGAGAACAAACTGATTAGATGTTGGTGGTCAAAATGTAAAAGCCAACGTCACTGTTACAGGAACACCTGTAGGGAATTTCTTCAAAGGCGGCAGGAGTGTCCACTTCAACACAAGGATGAACTGATTAGATTTTAGTGATCAGAAGTCAAGGTCATTGTTACCATGTCTTTTCCATTTTCATCAACACAACATCTCTGCGGAGAATGTCTGAAAGGAATTCCATCTCACTGGGCACAAAAGTCCCCTTGGACTGGATGTTTCTGGACATATGAGTGTGCCTGTAAACTGCAACTTGACTGGGTAGCAGAGGCATAAAATGCTGCAATGGTAATTCTAGTTTAAGTTTACTAAGAATATCATATTTTTTGCACAATATAAAGTAAAATTACAAGTATGTTAAGCGTGGGCGGGCAGCCCTGACTCTTGATTAAACCACAGGAAGGTACAACGGTATCCTGCTATGTAAGCAGCACTGAGATGACAAAGCTGTGGTTTCTTTGATGGAGCAACATACTGCTGCATCACAACAGTTTAGAAATGTTAAATATGGTCGATATAAATGACAGATTTAATTTGTGCAATATTTAATGCTTCACCTCAATGCACTCCTACTTACAAACTAGTTACACAGTTACATGTGAGTGTGTATGATGAATTAACACAATACAAAGGACAAGAATAACTGTTAAACATTTTAGGATTAACTCCTTTTGACTCAGTTCCTTCTGACCCTGACCTCTATGTTGAGGGTTAACTCTGTTTTGCAAGTAAATACCCTGGTAAAGTGGCTTAAGGCTGTTGTAATACTCTACACATGTGAACAGACAATCTGCCCCTCCCTGTTTCTTTGACCTGTAAAAAGACTCAGTTCATCAAGTGCCCCACTAGAGAACACAGTGCACGGCCCCTGAGGGCAGTGTTACAAGCTAATGTCCCTTGTGTTCCCAGGCTTTCAGCACACTGCAGCATCATGTCACATGTTGCTGTTTAACTGAAAGCCTCTCTCAGCTGTCAGCACCTTCAGCTGCAAGCGGAATGCTTCATCACTCTCGATGTGCATCATACACCGACAATAAGCGGTTTTGTTTGATGAAAAAAAGATTTGTTGTATTTTTGTACAACAAAAGTATGTAATAAGTATGGGAATGATTAGTTTAAATCAGTACCAGTTCTAGCAGTTTTCAAGCAGCTTTCAAAGACAGAAAGCAGCTGTGTATGGGGCTGGGCTATGGGTTCATAGTTTTGGTTTTATGGTCCACAAACTGATTTAGTTCACTTACACAGTTCTTATTTAAAAAATATAATCTAAAAGTCTGTTGTAAGCTTCTTTTACGGTACAAAGATATACTGTGCAGCAGAGTCCTGCACAGGTCTAATTTTACAAACCCACACCCACAAAAACTTGGTACCGCAGCCAACCCCCTTAAATCTATAATGGTTAATGTAACACCTGTGACTAGACCCATACTCGTAGCCTAGTTACACACTGATAGATACAACGTTAACTGTAGCTGGTGGAAATAATCAGGTGACGAGAGCAGAGCTACAAATCAACGCCACTGTTCTGTGTCTGTCAATGATAATATGTTTGAGTTGTTTTGAGAGCTTGTTTCACTGCCCCCTAGTGGCGAAAGATCAATTACAGTAGCTTTAAAGAGACCACAGGTAGGAGTCCTGACTTTGGTACTTCCTGTGTTAGTGAAACACTGTCACAGACAACAATTCATAATGATCCAAACTATTATGACACGATACATCTAAATAAATGAACCTTTTTGTTCTTTTTTAATTGAAAAGACACGTGACCATTACACAATATGACACGCTATACTCTATATGTATTTCAAAATCTTCCTCCAGGTGATACAACCACAAGCTTATTGTGTAATCATTGTCTTTACCAGACAGAGCTGAGAGAGTGAAACCAAAGTGCACCTTCAGGTGAAGGATTAGCTGTACTTTTATGACACAGGTGAGCTTAAAAATATCTTAACTGGCTCTTTAAACTTCAGCAGGCATGACCACGTGAGACATCTTCAATAGTTTCAGAATGAGTTCTTCTAATTATGCATCACTGGAATTAGTTATGTGTTAATTTTGCATTGCAAAAGAGGAGTTGGCCATATGAGGACAATTTGCTAAACAAAGGCTGGCTACTTGAAACAAGTCTCCCAAGAACAACCTGTAGACTTTGTGTGTGGATTAACAAACAGCTGCCGGGGCTTATACAACATACCATAGAGTTCCTCCCGTTCCACACATTCCTTTCAACTTAGTGTCACAGAGGCCAAACAGGATGCTCGTGTCTGCTTTGTCGTCTAAAGTCCTGTCTCTGCTACTGATCCATGAATCCAGCTGAACCATTCGTACCTTTTTTTTCCAACAACCCCGTCTGAGTTACTGATAAGATTTGTTCTGTCTTTATCTGTATGACAGAGATGGTCTAAATTGTTCTAGAAGTCTGACTGTAATGGGAAGGAAACATCAACAGCCCTCATTCATACCAGACAATAGGTCAGCACCGTCACCTTTGACCTACACACACGATAATCAGGAGGCCTCTTGTGCAGAGCTTTTCATTAGTGCATCTTGTTTGCTCTACCACTGATGTTTTTTGGAGAGCTGCAACAGCAATGGTGCATCTTTCTTCTATCCGACTCAAGACGTTGCTGCTTTACTTGTTCCCCTGAAATGTCAAGAAACAAGTTTGAGGTTACTTAACGATGGGAATGAGGAACTTCTCAGAGTCTAAATCATCGCACTGTCATTCACAAACTGAAACCGGAGCTTTCATTTGATCTATGTAATGTCATTAGAGTTAGAGTAGAAACCAGAAGACGGACTGAATTAGATCTACTGATGTAATGGTAAATATTTAAATTAATCTCCGGCAGGCTTAGTCAGTGGTCATCAAGGCAACCAATTATCAATATGAACAAAAATAACAAATGAATACTACACATAATAACACTATAAAAATCCCATACACATTTTAGGCTGTGTATTCAGGAGGAGCAAAGATCCTGTTGAAGATGGGATAATCTAGATAACCTAAACTGAGATTATCATCTACTTCCTGCACAGCAGAGTGGACCATCCGGTACGTTCCCAGCAGATTACTTTATAAGGTGAACGTGTACCGTAACATTTTTTTTTTTTTTTCTTATTGCCACAACAGTGTTTACAGTTTTATATCACTCACATTGTACCAGACAACATTTTACACACTCCAGCAACCTGAAACAACACAGAGAGCTGTTTAGCCTGAAGGGTCAGTAGGTTATCCAGTACTGTATGTGGCACAGAGTTCTTACTGTGTGTAAATGGTGTAATTTGACATTTTTCACACTGTCAACAAGTTCCACTGAACAACCAAAACCTACTGACTTCCCTTTTAGCCTCGACCTTATCGGTTCCCTATGAAGAGGGACATGTGTAAAAACCTAACACAGCTGGACACTGTAACTTTATATTACCATGCTATTAATAAATGGTGGGATATGAGACTATTTTCAGCCGTGGATCAATACCTATTTGGAGCTAACTGGTGTGTTTTTATCAGCTTTTGGACGGAGCTCTATGGCACAAAAATAGGTCAAGTGTTAAATTACGGGACTTGACAATAAATGATATATTTAAACAGTTTTGTGCTGGTTAACTTCTTTGGGATCAGAGAGAGCAATAAATCAAACTGTTTAGATAGGAGCACTTTGTAAACCTATGAAACTATCAGCGATCTGTCATCATGTGCAGACAGCAGACAGGTTGACACTGGGCTGCGAGGCTGGGCCATTTGCATTCACGCCTGCACTGCGCTGATAACAGGCTCTCTGTGGATAGCCATGACCGCATGATGTAATCCACATTTTGTTGCCTTTACAGCCACTTGCCTGTGACGTAATTAAAACCAGCAATATTTGTGCACTATCCTCATGCAAACAAGCCTGGCCTCTGTCTAATTCACTGCCTTACACACCCACGGCACGCGCTCACACACGCGTGGTGAAGCACACGACAAGGAGACTTTGTCCTTCCTCAGCCGTCCTAGCGAAGTCCTTCAGTGCAGACACATTTGCACATTGTCATCTCGACCTTACGTCACCATCAGCCAGCATGAATCTGAATTCATCTAAAGCTACCAGCACCCATAGAAATCCCCCACTAATATGCAATTTAACTTTGTGTCTTTGATCTTAGGGAGACAGTAGTTCTCTAAACACTATTTCCTCACACTCAACAGTCTATTATCACCTCTTCAAATGAGACCTATAAAGATTTTTTTTGCATTGTTTAAAATAGAAAAGAGTTTTCATTTCTAATGATGGGATTAGATGCTGCTTACTGGTGGCTTTGAGACACCCGAGGTCATCAGACTGATAGATTAGTATCAGCTGACCCACTGATTGATTATTGATTGATAATTGGGTCAGAGGGAAATCAGCTACTTTTGATCATGTGCTTACAAGATCTACTACAGAAATGGAGAGAATTCATTCATGTTTACCTCTGGAGTTGACCTTTGACATGAATGTAGTTACTAGACAAAGTATTTGTCAGGTTGCAAATAGTCAGACACATAGTGCAGAAGGAACTCACTGTATGTATGTACTGCAGGTGGTGGAACAGACTTGACTGTTGGTAAACCACCTGAAAATAGAAACCAAGTCATTATTTATGTCTAATCAGATCATCATATATTCCGGTGCACTGCCCTTCAAAGGCAAAGTATAGTGTAACTATGCCAACAGTAAAACTGAGAAAAAACAAAAAAGTTTCAGGTTGTGTGCAGTGGGCAATGATAAAGATCACCTGTTGATCTGATATTGCATATATATGATAGCAACAGAACTTGCCATTCAGTAGTATTTCAAATACGCAGCTTTCTTGGTGGAGCAATAAAAATATACTCAACTACTAAATTGTAATAGAGATTTACCAGCTGCCACACTAACAGGTAACAGACATAATTGCTTTTTTTCTTAGAGGAACACACACACACTGCATCTAAGTATGTACTAAGTACTTCAACTTGAGTAATACATTTGAAATGTTACTTTGACAAGTATTGACTTTATGTACTTCTACTGCGTCTGCTTTTCTGCTGCAACAGAAAAAGAAACATGATTCTGATTTTCTTATAGTTACTAATCAGGTCACTGATCACTGGTCTATGTGTTCAAACATTAAATGGTAATAAAACAAGTGCTGTCTCTCTGTTTATACGCGATATCAAGCGTGTGAGCTAAACAGCTTGTTCTACATTGAAGAGTCGTGTGGATTCTTTCTGTGCAACTACCACTGCAGCATCCAAATAAGAGCACAAACTGTGGAACTGCGTGAATTCATTCGTTCATCAGAATTATATGCTAATTATGTAAAACAGGAAGACAGAAGGCACATTGATGTGTTCCTGCACCACGGGCAGTGGCAGAAAATAAACCAGGAATGCATCAAAATCAATAAATGGGCCGAGTTTTGCTATTATAACTTAAGTACATCCTCAGCTGAACTCATAACTGCACCCCCTTCCTTCTTGCTGTTTCGATGTTTTGGCTCTTAATAAAAGTTTGCCGCCTGGTTACCTTTGCAAGATGCAGCATGACTACAGTCACAAGCAATAAAAAAAAAAAAAGGAGCTGAGTGCACTGTCAGCACTGCGTGTACTGTACACGCACCTATTTATTAAGTTCACAAGAGTCGTCCAGTTCCCAGCACAGTTTGTTTTCCTCTTCTCTGTGAAAGGCCCGAGGTGAGGTATGGTATACAGGCTCGGTGCCAGTGGAAGGGTTTCGCAACTTCAAGCACAGGAAGCAAAACATCACAGAGGCAGGCACGTTCCCTACTGCAACAGTCTGTGTGAGGGCGAATGCAAATGCATGCATGCAATCAGGCATGCACGCAGAGTCCAGACAGAAAGCAGACGGTGGTAAACAGCTGTGGTGACAAGAAAGAGGAACCAAAGTCATGTGGTTTTGTTTGAGGCAGGAGTTGTCTTTCCCATAGACGCCGATTGGCCGATTTGATCGATACTTCAGGCTTTGATTGGTCTCTTCATAGTGTTTACATTGTGTAAAATGATCAATGTCATGAGACGTGTTTAGTCCAACAGGAGGTGAGAGGACCTTGACGTCCCCTTCTTCAATGGATCCTGACACATGACTGTCTGGGTAGTGATAATGTTGATGATGAAGACGTTTCATGTGCTCTGGCAGAGGATCATCTGGGGAACACATGACTGATTCGTATTGTCCCAAACACTTAGCAGACAAATAGAAACATGTGACGTGTGATCAGACCTGAATCTGAAGAATCTGACACACTCGTATGTTACCGACTCTCAAAAAGAATACGACAGATCCTCTGAAAGCTGCTCTAACTCAAACGTTCATGTAAAGAAAATGTTACCCATACATTTCAGCATACTTTGATACAGATATTATTAGAAATTTGATGTAGGAACAGGAGTTGTGGTTCTCAATTAAACTAAACTACTTTCCTGAGCTTGGCGAATTTTCACAAAAATACTAATATGCTGAGATGTACTTTGTGTGCTAATACATCCAATTGCACTAACTTGTTGCAACTAATGCTCAAATATAAAAGTGTTAACTAAGTGGCAATTCAATTACATTAAGTTATTTTTTTAGAAAATATTTACACTATCTGTCCGCTGTAACCGAGCTGACTTGCTAATATGTGTCCACGATAACCAGCTCACTGCTGAGGTAAAAAACTGTTTACATCCTGGTAATGAAATCACCCAGAGGCCTGTTACTCCCACCCCACCTCCATCTCGCTAACCCCCCCCCACCCCCCCTCCTCCTGCAGGGAGAGGATTATGGAGCATCTTTTAACTGTGCCATCTGCTCCAAATTGACTTTCAATTAACACTGGCGAACGAGAAAGCTGTCAGAGCAAAGAGCAGTGCAGGACTCAGACGCAGCTCTGTGAGCGTGGAGTCGCTGCAGAGGAGATTTTATCAGAGACAGGAAAGACAGAAACGCTGGGTGAGACAGCGACTCTGGCATTGATTGTTTCAGCTTATTATTTCGGAGCTCAGTGTCAGACTACATGACTTAATGAAAAGAGCGCTCTGCAGTGTGTGTGTATGTGTACAGTGTATTGATGGTGAGAGCCCACACAACTTCCTCATCGATCAGCTCTCTGGGTTGCAGGAGGTCAATATGTATGGGCTTTGGCTCCGGATGAAGATCAAAAGCAGAACGGTCCCTGAGGGGCTGTGGAAACTGTAGTAAAATGACATATATATTGCCTTTATAACATGTCAGCTGTTATATAAACACACACACGGCCTTCACACACACTTCCTTTTCTTCTGAATTCCCTCTCATGTGAACATGCCCAGACTCCATACACAGCTTCCTGTTCTGACCTTATTTGCTCTGTCTCTACACACACACACACACACTGCGTACAATTAAAACTAATCACCTCAGGTGTGTATGCGTAGCCATGCATTGGTGGTGGCAGGAGTGCGAACAGCTGGTCAGTAGGCTTTGACACAACCCGTGCCCGAGGTCATAACCCCCAGGGGTCAGGGGTCAGATGAAGTGTGCCACACTATGGACCCTTAATAGAGGGCAGGTGGTCAGCGTAAAGAATAAGCACCACCCCCAACACACACACACACACACAATCACACATGCTGAGCTGTGAATAGGCAGGAAGAAGTTGGTACCCCACAGTTGTAGTAGTAAGAGCAGTTAAAATAAAAAGAAATCAATCCAGTGGAAAGGACGTGGTCCTTGTAGAGGCCAGGTGCCTGTTTTCGTGCGTCTGCCTGAACAGATGCTTTGTCCTTACTACATGGATGAATACCACGGGTGTGAGTGGCCAACATCTGGTTTGTCTTCTGTTACAGACAAACAAGAAATGGCACCAGCATAGAATAAATCCTAGAAATATGCAGCAGATCTGCCTAGATGTAATTAAACACAACATATTCCAAATGAAATCTGAACACAATACAAAATAAAATCTACAATTGAATGCAGTTTATAAAAAAGAAATAAAAAGACAGAGTGTCATTTAGAAATGTGTTGACTATATTGATGTGTCTGGAATAAGGAACTGCTTTTAAAAAAAAAATCCATGAACACATACATGATACATCGAGTTATATTGAAAGTTTGGACCTGAAGAATGGCATTGTTTTGTATTTGATTTTGTATAAGACAGTTGTGCTAGTGTTTTTAATCTTCTAATTGTCCCATTTTATTGAACTTTGAGTCCAAATGATACGAGCACTAGTTGGGCTTCTGATGCAATACCCGAGCGGAGGAATTAGACCTATGCGAACAGGACGGCAGGGGTTTGTCTTGTTGCCTAGATACGAACGCGGAGGGTGGCGCATTCAGTGGTGGTTCTCCAAAAGGAAACTGGCTGGCGGCAGCGGACATTGTGGCTCGACGTGTTATTTGTCACCGAGGAATGACCTTCCTGCTGCTTGAGCCGCAATGTCGCCGGTTTCCCTGACGCTGTTGAAGAAGCGCTGGTTGTGAAGACAGCGCCATTTCTGTCGGCGTCCATGATACGCGATGCTACCGCAGCGGATTCCAGAGCTCGAGCTCGGAACGGCAGCGGGAGAGAAATAGCCGCTCCCCTTTCGCTGCTCCTCTCCACTTCAGCCCGCGGCAGGTGAGTAAACCAGCGCGCCGGCGGGGAGTTGTCCCTTCTAACTGTGGTGTTTGTGTCGCTGGTGAGTGTTTCATGGTTAGTCAGCTTACTCTTTCGCTGTGTGACTGGTATGGCGCACAATTTTGAAGGGAAAACGTCTGACAGTCCTGTGGTGCCCTACCGGGGCAGCCGCTCCTCCTCCCCCTCGGTCACAACAAGCGTACGTGAAGGCTAACGTTAGCCAACGATAGTTTCTGTTCGAATCGGACACATCCGTGAAATTGTGGTCGCCTTTGGTCATTTCGTAGGGCCATTCGGTTTGTTTGAGACCGAAAGTTAAGACTTGGCCTAACGTTAACGTTAGCTGTCAACGCCACTGTTTGCTACGCTAGCGTTAGCTAGTTAACGTTATTTAATGGAGAACCGTCAGGGCTCTAATGTCACCGTATAGAAGCCGTTCACCTGCTAGACAAACACCAAACTGAAGCTTACGTTAGGGTTTGCGGAGACAGATTGGCATCGTTTCCAAACCAATTAAACTTAATGGTGCAATGTCTCATTAGATGCATGTTAAGTACTTATAAAACATAATAGTAAACTGCTCAATGACAAGACGAGCAGCTCTTGGCAGCTAACTTGACCAACTTAGCTCATTAGCTTAAGGTCGGTGGTCCAGCTAACCTTGCCGTTTGACAGCAAAGTGACGCTAATACCACAAGTCGGTTCAACGTTAACGGTGGTTGACACTTCAGCTGTTAGCAAGTTACAGATTCTACTGTACTGTTAAATTGACATGGCAGAGTTATTAATAATTAATCTCGGATATCGGTGCTGACTAGTCTGTAGTTGCATTGCAGCACTCGATAGCCCAGCAATATAGCGTTAATGTCAGTAAACCAATCAATGCATTATAAAAACTCACTGTACCCCCTCAGTAAGGAACCTGGTTCGTTATCTAACTCTGCAATAACTACATCATTTTGTTTCTCCTATCTTGGTTGATTTGCTTTAAGGAATGTGTTTCAGGATAAAGTTGGTAATGTTATGGGGACAGGGCAGTCGGAAGCTAGCGTTAGCAGCCGGGGCTTGTATTCATACAAGAAACAGCTGAGTAGTAGACACTGGTCAGCCATATTTGACTTTTATTGATGAAGCTGTCTGTCGTTTTAACAGTTGTCCGTCTTTTATTTATTTATTTAACTGTCAAAATATTTTGGCATCGAATGCTGTTACAGTAAGGTTACATACTACTAAGCTTTTTAATGTTTCTCTTTTGACGTCTCTAACGGGTAACGCATTATATGCCACCGCTGAGCGACGACCGGGCCAGCCAATCAAAGCGGTGCAGCCTCCATTTGCTCCTCGCGTCGGTTCCCTAATCCACTGCTGCCATATGAAACGCATGCACATGACAGCAGACGTTTCCCTGCCCGGTGTCCCCTCGCACTGATCTACTCAACCGCTGGAGTTTGTTTTCTTGTTTTTCATGGGCTCAAATATATTTTAATCAATTACTCATAATAGAAACAGCGCAGATGTTTTGTGTGTGTGTGTGCTTTTTAAGGAAGGGAGTAATTAGTAAAGTACTGACAAGTAGGATAGTGCTTGCTTTTGTTTTAGGAGTTTTACAAGGCCTTGCTATTATTTCTAAAGACTGGTGGTTCAAAAGACAATCATAACCACTTCTTGCTATTTCATGCATTGCATAGTATTTTACAGATATTAAACCCAACCCTCTGGTAGAGTGTGAAATTGTGGAATATCAGCAATTCATGTCAACCCGTCTATAACTCAAAACAGGTTCACCTTTATAATGTGTCAAGAATGTGACTATTGTCTGCATTATTTAAGGAGCACATGTTCTCAATGGTGCCCATTAGCTTGCTGGTGAACAAGGCAATGAATAGTAATTAAAAACATCCTCTGGCATAAGGAAGAAACTCATCAGCTTATATGCAATAACATTGTTTTTCCTGTTTAAGCAAAAACAAAAATCCTAAAAGCACTGACCTTATGTCTTCATGCAGTTTTTTTTTTAGATATAAAGAGTCCTTGTTTTTTGCTGTTTGACTCTTTATATGTGTGTGTCTTTTGGCTTGGGGGTATGAATAAGGTCTTTGACTATAACCTTGTCTTTTTCGAATACTTGTATTCAGCATTAAAAATATTTCAGAGAAACTGATGCCTGTTTGTTTGCTCTTTTTCAGGTTGTGCCGGTGAAGTAAGACGTAGCCCGAAAATGGACTCCTCCAACTGAGACGCAAACACATCTTGTGTTTTGCTCAGCAGCTGAGACCTATCAGCAGCATAAGCCATGCCTGACGAGTAAAACCTCCTGGTTTGCTTAAAGCAATAAAAAAAAAACAAAAAAAAAAAAAAAAAAAGACAAAAAAAAAAAAATCCTACATGCCTCCCCATGTAGAGCCCCTTTGGTGCCTCTTGCTGGAGTGACTGCCCCCCCCCCCTTCCAGACAGGTTCTGCCTTGTTCTCTTTCCATACCCGTGTCCACCAACCACCCTGCAGTAACTACCCATAACAATGCAGCTCCACCTGAGAATGGCCAACACCTGAGCTCCCATGCGTCCAGTGAGCACCGATTCAGACGGTCCTGCTCCTCCTGAAAACCTTTCTTGCCCCTACCCCTTTGTGGGCCCCCTGCCTGCCTCAGAGATGTCCCTGCTCCAGTCACTGGGTCCAGTTCAAAGCTGGCTTGGTCAGGAGCTTGAGAAGTGCGGGATTGATGCCATGATTTACACCCGCTATGTCCTCAGTCTTCTTCTGCATGACAGTTACGACTATGATCTGCAGGACCAGGTGGGCTCTCGCAACCTTTATGCAATGTTTCTAGTCTAATTGACAGTGTTTCTAAATTATTATTTATTCTCTTTTTGTGTTTTGCCTAACCCAGTGAGTGGACTTTATTCAGGAGGGGAAGTTTGTGTGGCAATATAATGGCCTTGTTAGAGGAAGATATCAATTTGGCAAGAGAGGCTAACAATGGGGCTTTTCTTTCACATCAAGTGCTACGGACTAATTCCTCCTCCGATGTATCATTTGCCATTGCATCCGATATCATATGCACTGTGCATAATGTTTGTGTGCATATTCCTATAGGCATACGCATTTATTTTAGAATATGTGTAACCTTTACGTGCCGTTTTCAATTAGTTTTACAGTTTAATACTGTTTCTCCTTTGGCTGACTTTTTTTGGTTTGTGTCTAAAAGGAAAATGACATCTTCTTGGGCTGGGAGAAGGGAACTGGCAAGAAATGGGGCAAGGCTAAGAAAAAAGGAGGGACTGACCTGAGTCTCGAGGAAATGAAGAAACAAGCCGCTGTGCAATGCCTCCGCTCTGCATCTGATGAAGTAAGCATCCTTCTGCCTGATGCTGTAATCCTTTGATTTCTTTCTTCTTTCTTTCTCCTCTTTCTGTTTATGGGGAGTGGTGTTCTTCATATTGTGCTTTATATTTTGTAGTGTAAAGTAAATGTACAAAATTGCTTTCACTTTGAAGGAATGCAAATCATGCACTGTAGCAGGAACTGTTTGGCACACTCTTTTTATGAAGCTTATGAATGAAAAGTATGAAAAGAATTCTGAATAGAGTGGGCATGAGGGTGTAATTTGTTTAATTATACCAGGAATTTGTTACTTGTTGCTTGTTAAGGTGCAATCATGCAGTTATTAATTGATTGAATCACAGTGAATAGTTAGTGAATAAAGCTGTGCCAATATGGGAGACTATAGCATTGAGTATGGAAAGATTTTTATCATGTAAATGCATTGCAAAAAATTTGGATGGAGGTTTGGACCTTTTAGGTAGTCTTGATTAGACTAGTTAAGTTAAATAAAACAATGCTGTCTTTACTTACTTTACATTATATGACCTTCTCAGGAATGCCATCTGCATGTAAGATATATCCCAGAGTTATAGATTTTTATAGAAAACTACTGGGAGATTTTTTTGATATTTTCATCTGTGGCCAGCAGTAGTAAGAGAGGTGTGCATGAGAATGACGCAAAGCTGGAGGGAGGGTAGGGGGAAGGGTCTGCAAGGCAAGAGGAGGAGTATTGCGCTTCTCTCTGGGGACTGGACTCTGCGGTCTATTTTTTAACCAGCACATGCTGCATGGGATTGCAGCAGTGAGCAGCAGAGTTGGTCGGCTGTCAGCTGACCGGCATTAGCACAATGATGCAAGAGGAAACTCTAGGCAGAAGAAAACTTTGCTTTGCTTTACATGAGGTGGCATGGTAAGGAATACGATTTTCTCTAAAAATGGACAGGGAATGGTTGAACTAAAAAGCACAGCAAGACCGGAACTGAGGAGTGGCTATGTTGTGATTTGAATAAGGCTGTTGTGCATACTTGGCCTATAACAGCTGTCTTGTCTATGTCAGACCCTCATTGTTTGGTTCTCGTGTATCACATTACTCAATTTGAGAAGTCGGTAAACTAATCAGATTTCCAGTGAGTGTTTCAGGACATTATGTATCACTTTTGCTGTTGCCAAGCCTTTTATTTTTTATTTCTTTGAAAGCATTTCTACACCATAGCTAAATATAGCAAAGTCATGGTCAAGCATGTCTCAGTTGTCAAGTCAACTGGCGTAACTACCCAGTGTCTACCCATGTCCCTTTTTATTCCTTCCTTTGGATCACATTAAGGGTCTAAGTAGCTGTTGTGATCTCTGCATTCTTTTTGATAGCTGCAAAATGTTGGAAATACCTCGTAATAAAATGCTCTCCAGTACTGTGGCCTCAATAAAAAACATATTGTAGAATTATCACCTTTCAACGAAAGTGATTATAACCTTGTAAAAGGACTATTCATGGCAGGGTGGCTGTATTGCACTACTTACCATCAGATCAGTTGATGATTCAGTTCATTAAAACCAGGTTATGTTTAATGTTTTGACATTCACAACTATATATAATTATTATGTAATGAATTGAACTACAAGGTGTTAATTATTGGCTTTTCATTCATCAATTTGGCAGTAGTAGATCTAGTAACTGATTACAAAATAAACAATATTGTAACTCAAAACCCTGTTTTTCTTCCCTTGTGCAGAACTCTGGAATTGAGAGCCTTGTTGAAGAGCTTTGCTCTAAACTTAAGGACATCCAAAACAAACAGAAAGGTTTGGTTTATTCACTTAATGATCACATTTAAAGCTTCAAATTAAAATGTATAATGCAGAGTAATGGCTGTTCTAACATGATGTCTAATGTCTGTTTGTCTTTTTTTATTTATTTATTTATTTTTCCAACAGAGGAAAAACAGATTCAAAAGAAATCTGATGGCTCTCACTCTCCAGAGCGCGCCGACTCCCCCTCTTCAAAGGACCAGGTGGAAATGTAAGCATTGTGGTAATGGTGTACCTGTGACTTTTTGATAACCCAAAGTGCTTAGAAAACACTCCCATATTTACTTGTTTATTTGAACCAAACTGCTATGAGTACATCTAAATCAGTGTTTCTCTCTGTCTTTTGTGTCTGCAGGTATTATGAAGCCTTTCCTCCTTTGTCAGAAAAACCTGTTTGTCTCCAAGAGATTATGACAGTGTGGAACAAGGCTAAGGCCTGTGCATACTCAAGTTCATCATCCTCTGCAGCTCCACAGACCAGCACAGACACCTCTTCCCCAAAAGATTGCAACAGTGAAAGTGAGGCTGCAAAGGAGCGAAACCTCGAGGCATGTGGTACCAACACTACTGTGACCATTGAAAGAGGCCAGCAGCGACGAAGCAAGAAGGAGAAGGAAAATCGATACCATGGTGGTGCAGCAGCAGAGGAGAAATCTACCGTCCACTGTAAGAGGCAGGCAAGACACAGATCTGAGGGCAAATACAGACCCAGATCCTGGTCTTCTGGATCTAGTGAGGCAGGCTCAAGCTCAAGCGGGAACCAGGGTGACTCAAAGTCATCCAGAAGCAAGGCAGTTAGAATAAGGCACAAATCCAGGGAGGCTGCAAAAAATAAGAGACCACGCAACAGCGGGCAGGTGAAGCTGCAGGTGAAGGTAATTGACAAAGAGGAGCGAAGAAACACAGGAGGGAGCAGTAGCAGCACCACTGGAGGTGCTGCCAAGCAGCCACTGCTTTACAAGAAGGGGAAGAGACCGCTGAAGGAGATTCGTAAAGATCCAGGCTGGGTGGAAGCAAGAGAGTCTGGACTTGAGGCCAGAAACAAAAAGGAATATATGGAGGAGCCGCTTTGGTACACCGAACCCCTTACAGAATATTTTGTACCTTTCAGCAGCAGACAAAGCAAGCTGGAAACAAAATATAGAAGTAAGCTTGATTCTCCTGATAGCTTTGCCTTGTCAGCTGACATAGAGAGGCTGCCAGAGAGAATCCAGGGAATCTGCATTGCCAATGAGAGCTATAAGAGAGCATACCTAGCAGCAGGCTCATTTGTGGATGGGCACTTTGTGGAGGGGCCTGGCGAAGCAGAAGATGAAACTGCTGATTTCACTGGGACCTCAAGCTGCCCTCAGCCAGAGGATAGTAGAGATTTAGATGACAAGCATCTGTCTGAATTCACTCACTTCTATGAAGTTGATATTTATCAATCCATATTGGATACTAGTGCCTCAGAGTCGATACAAGAGAGTCGGATCTTAAGCATGATTCGACAAAAAAGCAAAGAGCAAAGAGACGTTGAGGCGGAATGTTGTTTAGTGTTAGATGGCCTTGAGCAGCAAGGGAAAAGTGCAATACGGGCAGACTCACAGGACGTTTCGGGATCTGTTGGATTCTTAATGGAGGATCTTGAAAACATGGCTCAAGTGTGGGGTTGTTATTCACCATCAACTTCAGAGGATATAGATGGAGAAAGCTTTGTAGGAGACTCTCCCATTCGGCTCTCCCCCCTTCTTGATAGTGTTTCATTTACCTTGAGCAAACTATCTGGAAATTTGGAGGAGCCACCAGTTCCTGAAGCTACCAGTGAACCATCTGGTTTAAATTCATCCTGCTTCTCACTTTTTGAGCTGCAGTATGACAGCCCCACTTTTCCTTTTCCCCGCGACTCACTCACTGTTGGTCATGAAAACAACACAGATTCTAGTAGCTGTCTTGACCCACATTCTAATAAACAGTCTCGTTTGCTAATATGGACCAAAAATAGTGCCTTTGACGAAACTGAACACTGTTCTAATCTTTCAACGCGGACTTGCAGTCCGTGGTCTCATTCAGAGGAGACTCGTTCAGACAATGAGCAAGGAAATGCTCCACCAGAGGATGCTGCTCAAATTGGCAATGAAGAGATTGATTGTATTATCCCTCCTCTCTCTGGTACCTATCTAGAGGATGAAATCTTGGATTTTTTGCAAGAAGACTCTGGACGTAAATGTGAGGGGGTCAGTGTTAGCACAGCATCCAAACAGACCTTCACCAAAAAATCTAAATTGGAGTCCATTTGTGGTATAGCATTGGAAGAGGATGAGAGTAAACAGTACAGCACTGGCATGTTTTCGGACAACACAAACCAACAGAGTGATGATTACAGCTCAGGGATAATAAAGGACATTTGGACTGCCATTGGAAATGGCAAATCTGTAACGTCAAGGCAAAGAGCAGAAAAAACAAGCGAGGGGATATTCCTAAATGAATCAGGCAGTTACTGCAGCTGTCTGGAGATGCAGGCAAAAGGAGTTCCACTTCAGGGTCCGCAGGAAAAAGCAGTTCAGCGGTCAGAGTATCACCTTTGGGAAGGCAAGAAAGAAGAACAGGACTTAGCCAAAAACAAACTCTCCAAGGTTGATGGTGCTGGGGATTACATGACTCCGTCCAAGCCCTGGGACTTAAACTCTGACAAGGAGAGTACGTCATTCATCTTAGGAGGAGTATATGGAGAGTTGAAGACACTAAGTGGTGATAAGAATTGGGCTGTTTTGCCACCAAGTGACACCCAAGACAGCTTGCTACAATGTGCCGCAGCAGCTGCATCTGCTTCTAACTCAGACATGCTCACCATTACTGGCACAGATGTATTCATGAACACGAGCAGCTGCTTTGCTCCTGGGCACAGGCCCCTGTGGAGGCCTCTTGTGTCATTTGGGCAGAGTGACCAGGCCATTAAAGGTGGTGGTGATGGATTGAATAAGGGATTTTCCTTCATCTTCCATGAAGATTTGCTTGGATCTTACGGAGGCTTGCATAGCGAGGGGCAAGGTTTAGAATACCCGTTCGCATCTTTTAGCCTAAACAATCCCTTCTCTCAAGTCCTCCATGTTGAGTGTTCTTTTGAGCCTGAGGACATGGCTTCGTTCAGTCCAGGCTTTAAACCTAAATCTATTCTTTGTTCGGACTCTGAGAATGAAGCCTTTCACCCAAGAATATATGGCATCAACCGGACGCAGTATAGGGCCATTCGCATTTCCCCAAGAACTCATTTCCGACCAATATCAGCCTCCGAGTTGTCTCCTGGTGGAGTCAGTGATTCAGAGGCTGAGACTGACAAAGAGGAGATGAGTTTTCCCGTCCTGGCGCAGGCGGATGTGTTCGATGATCCTCATGCAGACCTCAAACCTCTGGAGGAGGATGCAGAATGTGAGGGCCCTTATTACGGCAAGTCAGAACTTGAATCTGGTAAATTCTTACCCAGATTAAAGAAGTCTGGCATGGAGAAGAGTGCCCAGACTTCTCTGGATTCACAGGAGGGCTCCAGTACCCTCCTGCCAATCACTGAGCAAGAGATTTGCTTAGACTGCAAAACGGCAGCGGCTGCATCAACTGCAGGTGGACAGACGGACGTCTCCAAGGGCAAGATTCAAAAAGAAGAATCTTCAGGAGAAAAACAGTCCTGCTTATGTGCACCAGCAGGTCAGATCCCAAAGTATGGGATTGCTCATGACTTTGTTGGTGATGTGCCAGAGGTGAGGGTTTCTTTGAAGTCTCAGTATGTTGTGATCTAAAACTAAACTGTAAAAATTAAAATCTAAACATACAGTATTTCATAACCTGATGGCAGCTCTCTCACACAGCTGTTTACTGAAACACACTAACCACTGCTCATTTGTCTTGTTTAGTTTCCTCTGCTAAATATAAGTAGACAGGGAGGAACTGGCAACCAGCAAGAAGAGTGCTGGTGGCAGAACACACTCTGTTCTCCCCTTTTCCCTGGATCTCAGTGCACAGGTAAACCTGTTTTCAAAATTAGTGGTCACAATACCTACCTTTACTACTTGATAACACTGCAATGACAGTAATAACCTAAATTTGAAGTCCTGAAAAGATAAGACTTGAATGATAACCTATAGAGGATATTCACCATAAATGGCAGAAGACGGCAAAACAAAAACTTACAAAAACAACACCGAAAGAGAGAAGTTGCTGTAGCTGGCTGCTTTCAAACAGGCGCCATTCTAGGAATGTCACCTTTAATAGAGAGTAACGATGGTTTAGGCCACAGATGGGAAGTAAGCACAGAAGTAAATTAGCCTCTGTTGGACCCAGAACCAGCTCTGGCTGATGTCAACTTAAGCAAATGCCCAAGTCATTGACTGCACAAAATCCTATTATGCCTATGCCTATCTAGGTCATTAACAGTGCACAGTGCAAAAAGTGTCAAGATATAAAACACATAGACAATTTCAGTGTGACTTCAAACACTTCAAATTCAGGATTAAAACTTAAATCTATATTTGTTATTTATGATTAACAGTATCTTCCAGTAACAGTGCAGCTTGCTACAGTAGTCCTGTAGGCTTGTTGCAGTCACAGTGAAGCGTTTCCTTACTCGAAAAATTATGCACTGCCCATTCACATATGTCGCTAGCATTATATTGAACTATGTGACCTATCACCATTTATTACAAACAAGGAGTTGTCATGGGAAAACTAGATGGGCCGAATATTGACAAGTAAGGGCTCTAGAGACAGACATATACCATGTACTCACCTGCTTCACCTGACCTGTTGCAATGTGTTGAAATGGTATTCTCATTTTTGGTGTTCATTTCACTACCAATGTTCATTGAGTGAATGTGGCAACAGTCAGGTGTAGCTAGGATATTTCCATATTCAACTATCTAACCACTTGGCGTGACTTCCTTTTCCAGGGAGCAGCAACATTTGAATGCTTCAGTTTTGCAGAGGACACCTGTCATCGAGAGGAAGCCTTCCTCTCCATTTGTGACTGGACCTCTACCAGCAAAGATTTCAGGGTCATCTCAGAGCTGGAAAACCTAACGTAGGCCAATTTTCTGAGAAAACCCTCCAAAACCTCCACACATAACCCTGCTGGTTTTTCATTTACTAACTTAAATACCTTGTGTAATCAACAATCAGATAAACAAAAAGAGTGGAAAATAGGAAAACTCAAAAAATATGTTCCGTCTTTGAGTGATGCCAAGTGCGGAAATGCATTTTTAGAATTTGTTTCAGTTGATCCTTTTGTACACTGGTCCTCATTCAAGTCTCACAGTTAGGTGGTAGGGACAATCTTTTGTTCTATCCTTGTCAGTTTTGTTCCCACAATTTTGCTTTTGAACTAAGATACTGGTAGTTGGTGGTGTGTGAATGGTTGTGCATGTATGTTCGCCTAAGCCAGTCTCACTCCTCGTTTTCTAGTTAAACCTAATGTTGTGTAAAACAACTGCTACCACATCTTCTACTTTTCCATCTTGGTTTCAGAAAGACAACATAAGGACGTTGAGATTTTTGAGTTGTGTAAGAATTTGCAAGTTTAATTTAAATAGTTTGTTTGGATGACTTTCTGAATGTGAAGTAGAGAATGTGTGCAGTTTTTCTTCCAAATATCCGTAAATTCCCCACGTGTGAAAAGTTATCATTAAAGAGTCTGTTGGTTTTTTTTTTTTTTTGTTTTGTTTTTTTAATGGTGATAGTCTTTCAAAAGCTAGTAGTAGACTTAGTATGGTTTGTTAGGCTAAAATAAAAAAATTAAACCTTTAAAAAACAGGAAAATCAAAAGGAGTTTTGTTGGCAAAAATACTAATCTACTTGAAATGCAATGCTGTAAAAGAATTGGTGTGGGGGCGTCCTGAGTAGCTGTGTTATTCAAAAAAAAAAAAAAGAGAAAAGCATAAAAACTTTTGTTTTGGGGTGAAGTCCCATCATGTCATCAGACATGACTACAGCCATTTCTGCAGACACCTGTGTTGCAACTGAATGAAACTTTGTTTTCCTTTTTGTAATTTCTATCGTACAGACTATTGGTGCTATAAATATGTTCAAAAATCTTTTTGAAGTTGCAGTTTCATAATATGGCCGTGATGGCGTAGACAGCATAGCCCAGTTTTGTTTGTAGTCCAAGACAGTCTGACTCCAGACTCCATCTTTTTACGAAAAGAAGCAAAAAAATTTTGTGTGATCAGGATTCTTGCTTAACGTGACGTGGTTTTTAATTTGAAGGTTAACCTTTTAGTTGCCAGGTCTGTCACAGCTGAAGTAGAAAATGCTCACGGATATTAACGTCTTTCGTTTCTACACTTCCTTTTAGTTCACTGTCCTCTAAGCAGAAAGGGCAAGAATCAGCACCAGCTGACGTTTACTGTCTATTGTTGGGAACATTAGAGACTAAATGAAATCTATAACTATACATGTCAGGGCGGTGGTCAAACCAAAAAATAAAAAACAAAAACATGGCATAATTACACTAAGGTACAAATGCTTTTTTTCCATATGAGGTGTGTTTTATTATTTTTGGGTTTACAATATATCGTTAAAATATTGAGTAATGTCTCAGTGTTTGTGTGTGAGTGTGTCGAAATAGAACTTGTGAAGGCGCTGGTTCAGAGTGGATGTAGGCTACTACTTTATCTCAGAGAAACAGGAACGTATGCAAAGACATACATTCGCAAGAATACAAACGCATAATGCCCTCTTAGGTTGAAACATCACCCCGAACAAACTAGCTAAAAGCCTCTGAGGTGTGCTTGTACTGACCCTTGTGCTTTTCTTAATACCTGCTGTTTTCTTTTTCTTTTTTTAATTTCTTTTTTTCTTTTTTTAAATC
Organism: Anabas testudineus; assembly: GCF_900324465.2. NCBI lineage: Eukaryota > Metazoa > Chordata > Actinopteri > Anabantiformes > Anabantidae > Anabas > Anabas testudineus. The sequence goes on from NC_046627.1 coordinate 28,381,223, forward strand.
TTCCTAAACACATTGAGAACAGCAGCATGGACGTACTCCTCACAGCATAAGTTGAAACTGAAGCACAGATAACTAAAGAAATCACCCCTCTGTTTGTGGGTAGTTAAATAAGCGTCCGAAGCATGAGCAGATTCGATGTAATGCACTGTCGCAGGTGAAAGTGTATCCATCATGAGCATGGCTTTGGAAATGGCTTTCTCACTTGAAAACAATTGTTAAAAGGCCAGGGTTTGTTCAATCTAACGCCGCTTTGATTGGAATTAAAAGACCCCTCCCCCCTGAATGAAAGGTATTCAACTTCAGGGTCTTGTCACCTTTCTTTGACAGTCATCAGACACTCAGGAATTTTTTAATATACACACTGCATAATCTGCACTCAGACCTGTGACAGTGCATCGATGCATTAATGTAAAAACCTGTCTTTGATTGTAGAGCAGAAATTATTGACAGGAGTTTGTTCCAAGCAACCACAGACGTGTCTGTCATTAAGTTAGAGCTATAGTTTTAGGATAAACAAACAAAACAACTAAGCCATTGTAGATTGCATAAGCAATGTGGAGGGGAATTTAAGAGTCCTATGCAATACCTTGGCGCATTTAAACATAAAAGAGTAAATGGAGAAAAGTCATTCAGTTATTTTTGCATGTTTGAGTGAGGAGCACCGGGGAGGGGTGGGGGATAAACCATGGAATGTCTCTAAGAAAATGCAGCATGCATACATCACACTCCATATTTTTTTATGTTGGATTAATCAAAAATATTTTAGTTTGAGTCAAGCTAAATCAGTGATTGAAAGAATGGTATATGACTGTGTGTTTTTGTGTGTGCGTGTGAATCTGTCAGTGAATGTGTGCAAGAAGCTAAAGGTCACAAAAAGCACTTACATAAGAGTTGAAAGGAATGCATCACACCTTTCTCCATTTAATTCTTCCATTTTGATAGGCTGTGTTTAAAACAACAAAATACAAACACATGATGAGAAAATGCATTCAGTGAGGGTATATGCATTTGGAACAACACTGACAGGGCGGCTGAGTTTCGATTGCACTGTGGTCTGAAGAACATATCCCGCACTGGAAACTTGAGTTTTCCTCACCTTTTCATTCCCACCCAGATGATGCTCCTTCACCCTCCCCGCCCTCTTCACTTTCCTCTGTGCTCCCAAATCCCATCTTGTCCCGAGTAGCTGTGTTGTTCTAATTTCATGTACACCCTGAGTAAATTATTTTGTTTCATTGTGGATTTTCTTAACATCTAATAAAGAAATAAACCAAACCTCAGCCTGTGGACGTCTCGGTCTTTGCTACTTGCTGTTGTCCGTGCATTTGCTCAAGTGGTTACTGAGGGAACATGTAACAGGATTATGTTTCAGCTCCATAACCTCGTGGTGACACTAGAGGGCAGGGTGAGGATGCTGCAGGAAAAAACTCTTAACTCTGGTCATTCACATCACTTATCTGGCTGTGTTGTGTGCCTGTAGTTTATATCTTTGTGAAAGCTTTACACATGTTTATAAAGGGCGTGTGTGCTCTATGCTGCCATGTTTATGCGGGTCACTTAAAAAAGAAAAGGTCTATGTGATTTTTGAGGGACACTGATCCGTCCAATAGGGTATCATCAAATTATTCCAGTACCTATGGCTATACCTTCATATAAGTGAATTTATTGGAAATGAAATACAACATTTACCATGTGATCAAACACTAGTATTGGAATAATGATATAAAGCATGTAAATAACTGCACATTTTACAGATTATTCAAACGTAATTCTGAATATCTGAAACTGTATTCTAGATATGTTGTTATTACTTACTTAATATCCTTAATTAAGCCAATGAATTAGCTCTATTGATGTTATAAACGGTGCCATACAACTAGAATTTGAGTGAATCTGATGCACAGGAGCGTCAGGATAACACGAGTTGAGTCAAAAATGGATTTTACCGCTCAGATCAGCTTAGTTGGTGTAAGGGAGGAAACACTACAAGTATGTAAAAGACAATAATAACAGACTGAAAATTTGAAGTAACAATTTTAGCTAGTCTTTCTTACTAAAAAGCCTTCATTGATGTGTATAGGTTTAGGTTCTCAGGTTGCGAGGTCGATTAATAATGTCTTCAGGTCCAGACAGGTGAATCCATCGACAGTGGACGGTCTTGACTCGATTACGTCGCACTCTCCATACAAGTTTGTTTTAAAATGGCGGCGGAAGCGTCGAGACAGGTATGAACTGTAAACCATAGCGGATAAACTTGTGAAATGTGCTTGTTTGTACAGTTCTCTAAACACGGGCTTAATATTTCAGCTCCTGTAATGACCCAGTGAGAGCAAAAAAAAAAAAAAAGGTCTGTCGCATTTTAACTTAATTTGGTTCCACTTGAGGAAGCGTCGCTAAAATCAGTGAGTTGGCGTCAAGCAGCAAGTGCACTTGACGAGAAACTCCGGTCCGACGTTGTGTTTGTGTTCACTGTGTCCGCCTGCTGTCTTTCTTGAGGTGAACCTACGTGTTTATCCCGACAAATGACCTGGGTGCTGTCTGTGTACACTAAGCTGCGTTGAGGGAGGTGATGGTAGTGCGGCGGTACTAACAGCATCACCATGCAGCGCTCCGGCTGGTGGATAGCTGCCACCCACCTGTAGCATCAACCGGGACCATGGCGAACACGACCCTCGGCGCCCAGGACCGGAGAGACGGCTGCTCCGGTAGGTCTCTATGATGAGCCGTCTAATTCTCATCTTATTAAATGATCACAGTTAATAAACGCAAACCCAGCCTCGACACTGTAGGTGCTCCCCCCCGTGTTGACGCTAAACTGCTTTAGAAAAAACGGAAAGTTAATTAAGGCCTCGAATCTTATAAATGTGCACATTTTAGCTACCACAACATTTAACACTTGTATATTGTTTGAGGGCAGTCTTTAATTCGACATGCATTAAATCATAAAAATGAAAATGTGAAACTACACAGTCATTGCATCCTGCCAGTCATATATTTACACTTCCACACTAAAGGTTGCTTTGAGAGATAAAAAAATAAACTTCAGCACAGTTAATCAACCCAGACTCAACTATTTGAAGCTACTTTTCAAATAGATAAATGTGTTTTAATGCATTTCAGGTATGAAGAGACACTTGCTTTGTGTTTTAGGACTTGTCCATTACTCGCTGCTGTCTTGCAAGATGTATCTGTAAGTCTTTGTCTTTAGAGGTAATTCTGAGCATTGAAAATGGCCTGGAGTTAAATGTGTACATAACAAATCTTAGTTTCACGTTCAGAGATGAATATCTTGTGCCCAACATTTACAGTATGCAGTATTTTTAATTTGTAGCTGGACTCAGTGCAGTAACTGAATCAAACAATGTAAGCACTTTCCTGCATTTTATTATTTATGAACGTATGCACCCTCTAAAGTGTCAGTAATGCATTTCCTCACATTGCTAATAATAATGATATGATGACTCATGGAGCAAGATTCACGTGCGGAGTTAAAAGGGTGGTTCCGTTAAGAATACAATAACGACAGCTTTGTTAAGAAAACAAGAACATGCATTGATCGAGTGTCAGTGTGGCCTTTGCACAGTTCAATTGTACTAATTTTAAATTCTTAAATGTTACCAGAGAGACTTCATTTCTAAACAACCTGTTACTGTGCTTTTGGACACAGTCGACTGTGCTCACATGACAACTTGCAGGTCAGGGTTTAGAGCTTTAGCAAGAATCTGGCTTTGTGTGTCAGCCATCTGGAAAACATTAGGCCAGTGATAGACTTTCAAAGTGTATTATTTGAAATGATGTAAGATAATCTTGAGTTATTTCTTGCTTTTGTGTGGAAGCCACCTAGGAGCAGCACTTGGGTCACTCATTTTATTGCAAACTCTTCTAAAGCTCTTTACAAAAGACAAATCTGTGTGTGTGTGTGTGTGTGTGTGTGTGTGTGTGTGTGTGTGTGTGTGTGTGTGTGTGTGTGTGTGTGTGTGTGTGTGTGTGTGTGTGAGTGTGTGTGTGTGTCCGTGTCCAAACTAAAACCCACATTTTCCTTAGTTCCTGTTGAAAAGCAAAACATGTCTGCCTACAACTACAACTGCCTTACTGTAATGTTTACGTGCTGTTAAATGGAGGCGAAGTGTGACGTGTGTAACGTGTGTAACAGAAAGCCATGTGAGTGTCTCTGTCCACAAGAGCCTGAGGCTTTATTAATGCAGCCTGAGAGCTTAGACGCACTAGCTTTAGCTTAGCTTTCCAGCTGGCATTAAAGCATGCTGTTGCCCTGTTTGGGGCCCTGTTCACATTACACCACAGAATCCAGTTACAACCCTGTTACAGTGGGATTAGCTTTCACCTCGATTAGACCTTACCTTTAGTGTTGGGCTTAGTAGACCTACTGTTATCAACTTATACTACTTTTTTTTAATGCTAGATGATGTAAAGTATGAAAAACTCTCTTTTTCCAATGTGTGAATGTATGTATGTTATGTAATAATAAAGCCCTTATTATTGTATGATAATGTAAATTATGTCCATAATGTTTAGTATTATCAAACAAGTCAGGGTGTCAGACAGCCAAGGGGATGTCTAACAGTGTTTGATGATTGATAATGTACTGATTGTGTAGTGGTTTTGTATCATCTAGCATTTATTTATGGATGTGTTTGTGTACAGTTACCATAGTCACATTGTTTTGATCTGTTTTATTTTTATACTGTATTTCTCAGCTCATTTATATACAGTAGCTTATAAAACTATTTCCTCCAAGAAGTCATGACAGAGAAGGAACTTTACTCAGTGAAGGTCTTTCTTGTTAACAGTAGAGTGACAGGTGGAGGAGCAAAATCAACTTTTGTGCTAGGGATACTTTGGGCAGTGGAGGATTCTAAACACAGATGCTGCAGGTTGATTTGAGTGTTTTAAAAACACAGATGGCCTAGACTCTGTTCTGTCCCTAAACACCTAACAGTACTGATGATCCAAACTCTGTACTGTCCCTGAAGGCAGCACAGCAGAGCTACAGCTAAACTGGCTGGGCTGAGAGACTGTAGACATTTCTTATGGTTTCATGTGTAACAGTTCAGAATCATTACACACTTAATTGTTTTTGTTAATGAAATTAACACTGGTACAAAAATTAAAACTACCCTAGAATCAAAATACGCAGTTACATTTGGCATTTCTTGCCAAAATACGATACATCGAATGAATCTCTACCTATATTAAAACATAAAAAATAAAATCAATAAAAAGCTGTACTGTCTCTATGTCGTTGCTGATGCATGGCTACATTTCTTTGTTCATTATCGCCACCAACTGTCCATCAGTATAACTGTTTTAAGGAAAAGATTGGGACAGTTAGGTGAGCTCCATTGGCAGGTTAGACTCTTAGAGCCACTATAATTTGGTGATAAATCAACTTGTATTTTTACAGTAACATAACATCTTAGAAATTTAAACAACTTTTGTTTTGCAGGTGTATCTGGAGGAGCAATTGTGGAGAATGGCTGTCCAGTCAAAGATGCAAGTCTGACCTCCGACCTACATGATCACGCCAATCATTGCTGCAATGAGGTCAGCACATTCCCCCACAGTAAGCCCATCTTGCCGACTTACAAACCATCCTGTTCTTCCACACCCATCTACTATAGCAGCCCTCAGAAAAGTTACTCAGACTTGGAGCAAGACAGCCACAGCTTGACTTCTCAGGACTCGGGCATCCCCACTCTGGAGATTAACCCCCCAGAGCCCATTCTGCACAGTCATCCACGCCCAGGTGATGCAGGCCTCATCCTGGACTCCACTCATGATTCTCCTGCCACTTTACCTTTGAATGATGATCCCTCTGACGGCAACGCCATCCGCAAGTCCTCCACATTCCCTCGCAGCGGATATGACTCAATCCGCCTCTTCAGCCCCACCCTCAGATTATCCACCACCATGGGCCTGGGCACCGGGGGCGGAGTCTTGAACCGTAGCGATGACATCTCTGTGTGCAGCGTTTCCAGCATGAGCACAGAGCTGTCTGTCTCCAATGAAGACATCTTAGACTTCACTGTCACTTCAGACTCCAGCGCCATTGTCACGTTAGAGACAGATGACAGCGGCACTGCTCATTTCTCAGACGTGACACTGTCGTCATCCCCGGGACACTGCAGAGACTTATGGAGCCCTGTACGATCATATCTGGGACCAGGTGACACAAAGCAGGAAGAAGATGGCAGGCAAAAGAGACTGGGACCTCTGGCAGGTTTGTTCAACAGGTAAGTTCAGATATAGTGTCTTTAATGGATAGAGATGTTTTATGAGGAAAATATATCATAGTAATAGTAATACAGTATTATTTCTGTTTAAAATAGATTTTGTAACAATTGTCAAAGCCATAAAGAGCCACAAGAAAACCACAGATTTTACTTAGAAGTTACTGAGCGGGAAGGAGCTTGCATCACTGTAGGAGATGACACTTCTGCTCTGTGTGCAAAGAGGATACTGCCATGCTGTTGCATCTAAAGTTTTACTTCCCACTTCTGTAGGTGTGTAACTGAGGATTTGTTGTTCCTTCCTTTTTTATGTACAAATGTAGCACAGTCAAATGTGGGAAAAAGTATTTTAGTAACAATAATGCTAAGCATGTGATTACTATGCCCATTAGAGGTGTGTGTATACACTTTACATCATTTTTAATAATAATTAAAGAAAATATGGTGCGTTTGTCATTATAACCAATAATTACCAAAAAAAGGTACAAGTGTCGGTTTGTGTTTACAAACAGCCACCTGCCATTACTTAATGTTAAATAGAATTGTTGTTTAATGCATTTTTCTCAGTGTGCCCTAATAACCTTTCACATTCACAAAGTCTAACTTTCACTCTGCTGCATAGTATAGCTTGGCTGTTAAGAAAAGCTACACTGCAACACACCAATATCATCAGATTATATTGTTGGTTGTATCGTCATATCACATATATCATCATACTCCCTCACCATGACAGAATATTGCGATATTTACGGTACAGTTGTGATAAGAGAAATAAATGCTGGAACAACCTGTCAAAGGCTGTGACACTGAGCCGAAGACATGATGGCAACCTAAACTGTTGACAAGATGTGAATGATTGAAAAGATGGACACTAGACACACTAGACACAACATACTGTTAAGAAAAAGTTAAATTTGTTTCTTGTACATTTTTTAGCTACATTAATTGGTTTTTTTAAGTATTGGATGAATATAAGGACTTTGTCTTGTGACTTGTGGCTAAAAAGGATACTTTAGATTGGTTCGCATGATATTTTGTAATTCATATTGGAAAATGTCATGATATAGTTGATGTCTGTGATGTCTTTGATTTTTAGGAAATATTTTATAAATACATTAAATGACCTAAAATTATATTATACAATTAATTCACTGTTTGAGTTAGTGTAGCAAAGTACTACTAAACTAATAATATGTCCATCTGAACTGAGCCACAAGTTAATACAACATCCTCTTGGTGTTCTCAGACCAGCTTCCTCTCTAGAGTTACTTTGCTCACACTTTGTAATGTAGGTGCGTTGCTCTGTGCTAATGATTAATGCCAAGATCTGATGAATTTATACCTACTTATAAATTAGTTCCTTAAACTGGCTGCAGCGTTTTACTGTCCTTGGTTTGGTCACATGTATCATTTGGAGAATCATCTGGTAGACTTTTCATTACCTCTCAATGCTTTGCCGCGTTCCACTTTCTGTTGCAGCAACAGGGACGAGGATTTCACAGCACCTAGCCACATTTAGATCTTTTCATTTTGGACTGTGCTGCTGGTAGAAAATAATTTTCTCAGAAGTAACCTGGTGTTCTATGAACCGTGTGTGGCTGTGTGCGCTTGTGACTGGACGAGGTTCAAGGTTATAATGCATAGGTAATATAAAAAAAAAAAAAAAAAAACACCTTGGTATTGCGTAACAATATAATAGTACAGTAATAGTAAGTAATTGTCTTGTAATTGCTGGTGCGATAACGATGATGACGATAACAAGAATAATGATCTTGCTGTTTCTAGATTGGCTTGTTAAACTTTTAGCCATGCCGGCAGTGTCAGTTTGTAGACAATGGTTAGTCACTTTTTATAATCAGTCAGTGATTACAGTTAACTAGTTAACATTTCAATAACTTGCCCAACACTGTTTAACATTACAAATGTGTTATCAACCTTATTTTTAATGATGATTCCAGTGTAACAATACTGATGAGTCGTTGACTTAGATTGATTTTCCTCAAAATTGTAAAAGGTCAATGATACAGGATGTTTACACTGTGGTTTGATCTTACATTATATTTCTCAGTTAGCATGATAGTAGTTGATATATTAAGGAGCAGTACGGCCTTTGAGCCTCCTCCTCCCACACGTATCGCTCCTCCATCACATGGACAAGTTGCTCATTCTCTCTCAGCGCCCTCCACACTTGTGCTTGTCACACACATTCCTCCCATTCCTTCCCTCCCACTTCTTGTGTCAGACGTCTCACTGTGGAGGAGCGGCCTCTTCAGTCTCACGCTGCCTAAACACAGTGGCTGTGTGGGTACGTTTGAGACTCTGTTTAACTACAGCTATGGAAGTGGTTGGCTTGAATCCTCGCTAAGGGGTGGCTTTGACGTGCTTTGTTTACCCTTAACTTCTTTGAAGGTTTTTGTGGAGGTTGATTCAGTAACAGAGCAGGATGGCAGCCCCATCACTTCTTCTGTACATTGACAGGTAGGATAACTCAAGCAACATGACAGTAGAAGTTTAAAAACATCAGTTTTGTATGCATGCAAGCAACAGAGATCCATTCACCAGCAGAATAATGTTGCTTTTGTACTAATCTGCCTATTTTCTCTAGAGCTAAACACACTGGTCTATGAATAGTGTGTAGCCTGCATAGCCTGAAGCACCTCTGTCTTGTTCAATCATGCATTGTTTTACGATGGTAAAAATCACTGTACTCTGCTTTCCGTTTTCTTGTACTAGCTTGTTTGGTATTTCTGGGCCAGTTGTCCTAATTGTCGGCTTAACCTCATAAAGTGTTGTAACACCTCATCACCTTATTTGCACACGTCATGAATAAGTTTTGTGAAATTTTCAAATTCTTCCCCACAGCCAGTTCAATGCAAAGCCTCACCTTCAATTTAGCACTGCCTGTCCTGGTGCTTTTATTGTCTTCCACTTGAGCACTTGACAATAGCTTCAGCCTTCCAGCTGTCACGTTGAAGCGAATTTGCTCCGCACTGAATGCTAATTGTGCTCCTGCTTTGTGGACATCTGTTTTTGTTTGTTTCATGCTAAACATGTAATTCTATTGAACTATATAAATAATTAGTGTGTAAAGTGTTATGGTATGAAGTCAGAAATTGTGGTGGTGGTGTTCAGTTGGTCTTTGCACTTCGATCTTTACAGCATTATTTTATGGTTGCTCACAGGGTTACTCAAGTTCACCACTCCCCATAGTTCACAGCCTGGTTACAGTTTACTTTTTCCACCCAAGGTTGTGCTGATGTTTTGGCATGATATGAAGCTCTGAGTACATGAATAATTTACACTGCAGTTAGAAATTTGCACGTTTTTGTTGTACAGTTGATGAACCCTTGTCTGGTTGAGCTTCATTGTTATCATCTTACAAGCTTTTTCCAGAGCTTTCAACCTCATCTCATGGACTTCGCCAGTAGGTAAAATACTTGTACTTGATGTGTGGAACCTGGGACAAATGGAACCAGGTTATAACAAGAACACCTGGTGTCTTATAATAAAAACAATAATAATAAAGACCTGAATAAGGTTTTTGATTGCTCAGACAAAAGCTAGTAAGTGAGCCATTAGTGAAGAATTTTTTTTTTTGTTAGAGACTGGTCGCTATTTGTCCTCTCATAACCTCTTTAGATAAGATTTCACTCTTTCTCACTCTTCAATTGTTTCCTTGTAAGCTAAAAGCTGATGTTTCCTTAGTTTGGTTTTCTTTTAAGGAATTTTAGCTATGTGATCACAGCACATATTCCCGTACTCAGATGACAGCTTCCTTTAACAGCAAAAATAAGTGTTGCCTGTGAGTGTCTGGTCATGTCCTTCATATCTCTCCGAATTTTATTATCTCACTGATGTAATCAACATTTTATTAAAGTTAAAATGTTTTCTGTTGTTTCCCCTGGTCAATTCTGAAAATAGCTCAATAAAGCTACTTTGAATGCCACTGACAGAACGCAGTAACTGGATGTTGTACAGTGCGTATTCTGTCAGCCCTTATTTTCTGTCATTGTTATGTTGTTATTCAGCTTTTTCAATAAACTCACAGAATGAGGAAATACCTTCCATACTGCAGACTATCTGTGTATACTACAGTATCAGTAAGTAGAGTGAGAAATACGCAGGACTGATGTGAAACATGCTTCTGTGAAAATAAATAATTCTCAAGGAAGCAAAGAATAATCAGTCAGTAGAGGGTAGATACTCAAACCAAACCATACGGGACCCTGAGGGTTCGGACAGAAATTTTGAGATTGTGTTTAGGTTGAAATAGGGTTTGATCACGAAGATCAAACTTTTGGTTAGAACAGGCACGATTGAACTCGAAGCATGAATGTTAACTTGTAAATATTTTGAACTAAAAGTGGGACTAAAATCAGGACTATCTGTGTGAAGTATTATTAAAATGAAAATGATGAGGTGGTTATGCTGTATCCAGAAGAACACTGCGCAAACTCAACTGCATTGGCAAAAGGCATAAAATACAGTACCTTTTTCAGGTTGCTACTACTCTGGGACCCTGTACAGGTGGTTCTGCAATGAGCCGTATGGTTATTGGTGTTAATGGTGGCTGCATCAGACAGAAAGGTGACTGTTTTACATATAAGTGTCCATCCACAAGTGCAGCGTTCTGAACCAATCACTAGAAGTTAGAGCTTCATTTTAAGTTATGACGCACTTCTAATCCAAACTAAGAAACAAAAGGTTTTTACTTGTATATTCATGGTAATGGTTGTCCTCATGGGAAATTAGATTTATTTAGATTAGAGTTATGAGTGGCCACATCTGGCCACTCATAACTCTTGATGACAACTGTCTGCTAAGAAGTCTTTAGCAGACAGATCGAAAGTTATTAGTGAACAAAAGCTGTATCTGTTCACTGTTGGGCAGCATGTTTCCTGTCATCACTAACCTGGGGGCAGCCCAGAGGGGTCAGGTCAGGCTGTGCAGTCGTCAGCAGGTCTAAGGTCACATTGAGACAACTTGTGTTTTTAGACCTTTCTTCCTCTTCTTTATTGGACACTGGGTTAGGGTGAATTCACCATCATCACACTTGTTGTAAAAGTTGGGCTCTCCATTTTTCTTTATTTGCACTCTTCACTCAGTACAATGTGTTATTAATACTAAATATAGAAAATGTATCTTTCAATATATTACATAAGTTGGTTATCATGGTAAATTGCCTCTCAATGAGATTCAACCTAACAAAGAGCAGGGTATGACATTTTTGATGTTATGTTGGTATTCCTGGTCAGAAGGGGCTTTAATTTGAACACTCCATTCATGTCTTTTCAGCTAGGCGCTATTCAGGCTTTTAAATAAAGCCCTCACTAACACCTCTGTGACAACACTGCACTAAAGGACAAAAGAAAAAAATAACTAGCTAAATGGTACAGTGAAATCTGTTGAAAAGGGGAAGGCTTCTTTGAATGTGGTTTTAAGGTGGATGGAAGCTAAATATGGCATGAAACTGATCTCTTTCATTTTCTTTTTTTATTATAGTTTCATGTGTATAAGACTAAGACATTGGATTCTTCAATAAAAGCAGCAAACTATAAGCAAACCAATAATGGTTGATTACTGCTACATATAGGCCAATTCCCTCTATCCTTATTCTTTCTCAGGAGCCTGTTTGCGAGGAGGTTGAAGGACAGCCGACCAGTGGACCAGAGAGATCCAGGGTGGAAGCTGTTTGGGAGAGTCCCACCACGGGAAGGCACCGTCAAAGACCCCAGGAGAATACAAAAGGTAGTGTCACAATTTTAAGATCATAGCACTGGGTTTGTGATCTGAGAAACGGAGAACTCCCTCTGTTACCTGCCCTCTCCTTTTATGTTTTCTATTGTCAGATATTATTAACAATTAGTTGTTGCGTTGGTATAGCAAGAAAGATGGAGGATAAAAGGGAAATATGCTTAGATCACACAAGTACATGTCAAAGCTATGATGCTCTTAGTGTTTGCTTCATATATTTGCAGCCATATTTAGGAAAATAATAAGAAAAATGTTAATCATTTGATTGTGTTTTTGGTTGGTATGTGGCACTATTTTAAAAACTGCTTTTGAGCATAGTATGAGGGAGCACATTAGTTTGTTTAGTGATGCCTTTACACTTGAATCATGTTCAGGATTGCTGAAAAAAGCAGTAATGTCTCCACTGACATCAACATGAGTGTTTTTTGGACTACTTACTTAATTGCTTACTCTATGTCTTGTTGAAAAGGAGCTACCTTGAGCTTATTGTTAGCAGTTTACATAGAAACATCTGAAGCTCTTCTGTGCTGTGTTTTGTGTTTCTTCCTAGATAAGATATCAATCACATGAACCAGTAATAAGTTTGTTTATTTCATAGAGCATTTGTGTCTGTGTGTATTTAGTTTGAGTTTATCACAGAGAACATTAGCTTCCTGACTTTGAACTGAAGGGTGTTGTCACTTCTAAGCAGCTGATCCCCCTTTGCTTGTGTGTTTAAAGAAAGTTGTATCTCAACCTAAGAAAGAACTTCAAATAAACTCTCTATACAGAAAAGTTGCAGCTTTTTCTAAAACGTATTGACGTTTTAGAAAAAGAAATTTGTGTCATTTGTTAATTTGCTTGTAACTTTAAAGTACAAAGATTTTTTGTGTTTTCAGTGACCAACTTAATTGTATTATGTAAAACACAAAGTATTTTTATGCTGCAACATGCTCAAAAAAGTTTGAACAGTGGCAAAATAAGATAAATAAGTTTAGAAAATCTCCCAGTAACACCATTCTGGATGATTGCAAGATGTAGAATTTAGTAATTTCAGCATCTACAGTTCATAATATCATGAAAGGAGGGGTGGAAACCACAGTTGAATGTGCCTGACTAAGTTGTTACTCAACACTGCATGAGAAACCATCATGCTACTGTGATGAATCTATGAATACTGCCACATCAAGTTTGTATTATAAATATTATTATGCAAGGTGGAAGTCATACATGAGTTCTGTACTGAAAGACCGCCGAGTTTTCTGGGAGAAAGCTCATGTAAGAATGAAAGATGATGGAAACGTTCAGTGAAATGGCTGTGTTCATGTTTTTAAGACAAAAACAACCTTGAGTTCTCTGTGCTAAAGACAGAAAAAGTACAAGAACCAGCATCTGTAACTGTGCATCAGTGCCCACAGCATGGCCCTTTCAACAAGAATGGGTAAATATTTAACATGCAGAAGTGAACAATGAGCATCCTTAGTTCTCGAACGATTTAAAAGAAGGAAATTAGAAAGACAGTGATGTAACACAGTGCTAAACAAGCACTGTATTTCAGCATTAAACTCCTAAATTTGCTTCTAATTACAAAATACAATAGTGTAAGTGTTCAATTGGTCTGTGAAAACACAGAAAATCTTTTCTTTGTATCATTGTCAGATAAATAAATGTTCAAGCTAATTCACAAATCAGAGTTTTTACTACATTAGAGAGAAAATCCAAACAATTTTGGAATTTATAATTATGGGGCAAATATGAATTGGATTTTTGATTTATTAATTAACACAAAATAAAATTGTTGGGTGTACAAAGTTATTGAACGAAAATGTTGGTATTAATTTCACAATATAGGGAACAGACTAAAACTTTAAATAACGTCATTATAGCAGTGTCGTCAAGCAATTCTTAAAAACAAGCCCGGCAGATATGTTGTATCATTTTAGTTCATTGGTTTATGTTGCTGCAGTCAGCTGCAAAAGTAACGAGCTTTAAATGCAATAAAACATTTTAACAGGGCTTATCACAGTACCAAGGAACAATAAATCTCAATATGGATACCAACACACCTCCACATGTAATAGAACAACCAATGACTAATATTCCACTTAGTACTCAGATACATATTGTGACTGTTCGATCTGTGTGTTCTTGCATACCTGGAGCTTAATGCTCAAAGCAGCAACACTCCCTAGCATTGACATTTAGGTTAAACTGCTTTTTTTAGAATGCTACATTTGGAAAAGCAAACAACTGGATGTTTTTTTTAATAGAAAGGACAAGTCTGAATGTTGACCTAGCTAATGTTTGACCTGGACCATTAATGGTCACAGAGAGCATACACGGTCAAGGTTTTAGGAGCACATGGGCAATGACGACACAGTGGAAACTGAACTTTTACACGAAAGATAGGTGAACTGCATTACAATAAACACCTTAGGGAGCTGGGGGTTAGTTAGACTAGGCTATAGAGTCTAGGGTATCAAGTATGTACCCTGCATGTAGTATTGAGCATTAAGTATTAATTTAACTTGCTGTGATGTTCCTACTGTTTTAACTATATTTCCAAGTAGCTTCCAATAGCACAGTTCTTCTCAAAATCATGGCAATGGCAATTGTATATGAATAACACTTATCTCTTCGTCATGGCACCAGTTAGTGGGTGATATATGTTTTGCAGCAACTAAACAGTTTAGTGTCAGTTGCTCTGTGCCATACAGTATTATGTGCACTTTAAATTGATGTTTTTGGAGCAGAAAAAATGGACAAGTGAAAGGATTTGAATGAAGAAGGCCAATTTGTAATGGCTAGATGATTTGGTCAGAGCATCTCCAAAACTGCAGCTGTGGTCACTATGTATGAAAACTTGTTCAAAGATGGGAACAGTGGTAAACCAGTGACAGGGCCATGGGTGGCCACAGCTCCTTCATGTACTTAGTGAGCGAAGGCTGGCTCATGTGGTCTCATTCAACAGATGAGCTACTGTAGCTCAAAGTACTAAAGTTAATGCTGGTTCTTATAGAAAGATGTCAGAATACACATAGACGCTGCATTGAAATTTGTTGCATATGGGGCCGTATAACTGCAGACCCGTCAGGGTGACCGTGCTGATGGCCTGGTCTTATGAAACATGTTTTCTTTTACGTCATGAGGATGGCTGGGTCCGTGTGTGTCACTTACCTCAGTAACATATGGAACTGGGATGCACTATGGAAAGAATTCAAGCAGGTGCAGGCAGTGTGATGCTTTAGGCAATGTTCTGCTGGGAAACCTATCAATCGAGTATCTGTAGGATGTGCTGGATAAATAAATCTGATCCATGGAGGCCCCGCCTCTCAACTTACAGTAATTAAAGGATGTGCTGCTAACATATTGGTGCCACATTCTACAACACAGCTTCAGGGGTCTAGTGGAGTCCATGTCTTAATAAGCCAGGACTGTTTTGGCAGCAAATGGGGGACGAACACAATATTGGGCAGGTGGTCGTGATCAGTGTTGCTTTTCTCTTTAGTTTGCTTTACATGTTAAAAAGTGAACTCTGTAGTTTAACTCCTGCCAAAAACTGTTAGCTCCACTACCAACTGTGTTATAGCTTGTAAATAAAGTAAATAGCTTCTCTGAAATTTGAAACACCTGAATTGAAATTTAAAAGCCTTTTTTGAAACACTGATCCATGTATATACACTAGCAGAACTTTGTGTGGCACGGCATTGTATGGGTTTGTGTTGTTTGCTGAAGTTCCCAATGTCACAGTCTTTGAGAACACTGTGAGGTCACTGATTACTTATAATTTCCAGCTGTCATTAAAAAGGAAAAAGCGAAGTGTCTCAGGCGTAATTGAAGTGCACAATGACTCTGTAGTGGTAAAATAAGCCAAAGAACAAGATGGCGTGCATGTAATTAAAGGCTTCAGAAGCCTGTTATTAGGCTGCCATGCTGTTGAGGCCTAGGTGATAGTCCTGTTAATTTGCAGTCCCTTCAGTTTATGTATCACCTATTTAACCAGTCACACGTTGGCTTCAAATTGCTGTCTTCTTGTATTTGTTTGAAATTAACACAGGTTTGTGATGCTTTCTCTTCCACATTCATACAGCTATATGTGTTTAAGTCCATTTCATCTGTAGTAGCAACTTAATATTGGAGTTCATGAATCAGCTATCAGGCTTGGCTTACAAGCCTTTTTGTTGCCATTGCTACCTGCTGTTCAAAGGCAGGCTCAGTAAAGTCTGTACAGTACTGTATGTGTGGAATGCTTGTTCTGCTACCACAAGGTGCAGTCTGTGCACTTCCCACCAGGAACATTGCCTTTTAGAGAACAACACTGTTAATCAAGTTTTATAGTCAAATTTTTACCATTTTGGGTGCTGTCAGGCTTTATGTGGAGGCCTCAGTACAATGTCTGCCAACAGTAAATTGCTGCCTGCTGAAGAAAGTAATTATTACTGCTGAGCTAGAATTGTATTGTATTGCACCTCGGATGTCTTGTGGTACTCAAGACATCTGGATAGGATGTAGGAGTAAGGCTGAATTGAAATTGCAATATAATATTCCCATCTGAAGTTTAAATTTTATTGTCAAGTCATTTAGGCTTCCTCTAGATTTAATAATACTGTACAGATATGTTATATTTTTATGTTTATTTCATAAATACACTAATGTCAAATAAGTTTTGCTGATATTTAGTATCTATAAACTATTTTTATGCCATGAGTGTTTAGACAGTCACAAGACATTGAAAGTCAATTAAAAATGTCGATGTTGTAGAACCACCTCTGAATACGGCTGTCCCATAGTAAGCTATGTCACTGTGGACCAGTTCTCCAATAAACTGAACAGATGTTATTATATTTGGGGTTGTTTTAACAAAATATAAATATTTGCTATACAAAGGTGCCAGTGAAAGTGAAAACCAGCAGAGTCTTAATAAGTATTTTTCGACAGTGAGCCAAGAGAACAGCTTTAATGCCTTCTAGGCATGAATCATGATTAGGTGACTGTCAGGTCCATAGTATGTGAATTTCTTTGTGTGAAAACATCTACTATTGTAATATTTCATCACTCATTTGTTAGGGTTTTAATCGGTTTGATATAGATAATCCCATACACAGTATAAAGGTGTGCTGTTAGGAAACCAATGCATCTATGTGTAGTGAGAATCCTTCAGTAAGCAGGGAACAAGATAAAACAGATCTCCCAGAGAACAAGACACAGAAGCTATATCAGCTGCAGCTGCTCGTTCAGTCCTGAGTGGATTAGTAGAACAGAAGGCTGAGCTGAAACCCGATCCATTACTCTGGGGTTGATTAGAGTGGCTGCCAGGGCACAGCAGAGCACAGAGCTCCTTTCAGCACAGAGACGGTGACTAATAACACACAGTGGTGCTGATTTGCTGACACATACACGCAACGGCAGCAGCGATAGACCTGATGCAGACCGGCTCAGTGTAGCATCACCACTTCAAGAGGGAGGAAAATAGAGGGGTATCATGCTGCATCCTTTCCAATGCGGGGTGTGTCACTCTGTAGGCAGCTTGACTGTCCCCCTGCCCTCCTTCCGCATCTCCTCGGTTTACTGTTGCCAGGATTGAGCCCTCAGGGGCAGCAATGACGCTGGTCTAGGGTTTTGGAAACAAACCCCCACCGGAGGACTGGCCGTCTGTAAGGAACCACAGCGTTCATGGTGAGTGAGCATTTGCGCTGCGAGCACAAGTGGGTGAGCACGGTGACCCTCAGTCTCTCTCCTTGTCTGACAGAATCAGAGGACATTGGTAGTCAGAGCATGAAAGAGAGGCAGCAGAGGAAGAGGATGGGTCGGGTTTCAGATAATAGCCTCTTTCAGCTCATCGTTGCTTGTGTCGGTTGTAGAAGGGTGATGACTGTCAGTGTCTCGATCACAGAAAAAATTAAAATGTCTGGTTTCCTGGATCTGTTGATAGACTAATGTCCACACAGGAATCGACATATTTTCACATAACCTAACCTATAGCCTGAAACTTAATAGAACAACAGCACGTGCAGCAGTGTGACAGTGCCGTCTCTTTTCTATTTTGGCTTTTTGAAGCGTGTCAAGGGATTTCCTCCTGCTGCTGTCACTGATGCAGTTAAAGAGACACACTGCTCATTTGACAGTGAATAGCTGAATCTTTAAGACTGTTTATTAGTATTTTTCAGTAATACATGCTTACATAAATATCAGTCGCTTTTCTGATCATTTCATTGCCAGTTTGTTCCATCTGCTTGTCTGGATATTGTACATTTTCTTCCTTTAGTTATAACAAAGCTGCCAGATTAGTATTACCCTTACTTACAGACTCGTGCTGCTCCTCAGCTCCCCTGTGGCAAATGTAATTCAACTGTTAGTATGTCAGTTGCTCTGTGCCAAACAGTATTATGTGCAGATTAAATCAATTTAATTTAACTTTTTTTTTTTTTTTTAGCAAGTCAGTTTTGTGTTTGTCACGGGGGAAAAAGGACAAATACATTTTGTCATACATTTCGTTAATGAAATTAACACAAGAAGTAGATTTTAAATTTGTGTAATTTGTATTTTCCAGTTTCTAGTAATCATATATGATGACATTATTACTAATGCTCTTAGCCTAGGTAAAGTACATTTGGTTGATGGTTGTGTATGAAGCGCTATAGAAGGACATTGTGCTTATGTACTGTTACTAACTTGAGCTTAAAATTACAAAAAATGACACTGACTGTTATCAAGATTTTGATGGAAGTTTCATTAGTGAAGATGTTAACGTATCTTAGTAAGGACCATAGTATTTCCTCAGTGTCCCTGTAATGGAATTATTAGTAGGCATATATTATAAAAACCCTGACAGTCAGAGATTGAGGGGTACTCTTACCTCACAAATGGAATGAACTGCTTTTGTGAACATTGTGTATATTAATGAATATACACAATGCAGGAATCTTAATCACCTTTTAATTTAGTTGTCTATTTGAAAAATTCCATGAGATCATGAGGGAATTTCAACAGTTTACATTACTGAACCTATGATGCAGTAGCGGTCAAACAAACACACCTACTTACTACCAACCACACAAAAACCTTCTGACTCATTCACACTTTGCTCTGTGCTTGCTGGGGTTAGCCTCCAACAGCTTCCAGTTAAAAACTGGGAGTTGGAGCAGGCTGGCATGCAGTGAAAGCAGGTTAAGCACCTTGCAGTGGCCTTTCATGTCTCAGCTTATGTTATTAATAAAGTCAGTGGTGCTTTCACCAAGATATGAGGCATAAGCAACACCAGTGCTTTTTCAGACCCACTTTGAGCCTTTTTGCACTATTTGATCATGCCTCCAGTTGTGTTAATCGTCACTTTTAAAAAACAACATGCCATTAGATAAACACTAGTGTGAAACTTTGTGGGACCACATGGAGTCATGTTATTGCCAACTTAGAAAATCTGCACCTTGACAAGAGTGATGGCTTATAGTTACTACTATAGTACTTACCACTTACCAAAAAGGCCATTAGCAACCATCACGACAATCAGCCAGACAATCAGTGCAGCCATGCACCCAGAGACCACTCACACCACTATCATGAAATCTGAGAACTTCACTGAAAGTCACAAAGCAGCTTGCCCTGACACCAGGTTATCGTGCAATACATTTGCTAATACTTCTAAAAGCTACCACATAGTTAACCAAATTTAGAGCTATAGATGGAAATCTAATCTATCTGATTCAGTATCATCTAATACTTCTATGGTCAGTTCACTTGTTTGAGAAAAGTTACATGGGAGCTTATAGGACATCATCATTTTTGTGCATAATTTAAAGCTCCTATAGACCTTGGACAAAGCAGGATTGCTGGAGAAATGTACAGCCTAAATCCCAGACTAAAATCTGAATGCAAATGATGGCTTACCACCTGAGAGCAGAGAAAGGGATTTTAAGGTTGATATTTATTGTGAGATTACAGGATTTACAAGTGAAATAAAACATATCTCTGCCACACAAAACTATTTGTTTTTAGACTTTCTAATCTCCAGGTGTGAGCAATCTAGGAGTTTTTAACCTAATGATCAACAGCTGATATGAGGTCAAACATTAATGTTGATTTGGTTCAAAGGGTCAAAAGCCAAAAGGTTAGAAACTATTGGTGTAGATCCCTGAAAAGTGGTGGCATACGATGTAAGTTTTGGGATAAGATCTGAACCCAGTTAAGACACATGCATATGGCTAGTTGTCAAACTTGAATAGTGTGGCCTTGTTGAACCACAGGGACATTTTTTCCTGGAACTATGACCCTTTTGAGGAGGAAACCAAAGAAACCAGGGTCTAAATTTAGGTCCATTGTTGTAGTTTTGTTCTTAAGGGGTAATACTTTCTTACCTGAACTATCGGGATGAAGCAATCGGTGTTGGAATATTGCTGGTCAAATTATTGGTCAGATACAGAGTGGAGCAGCCCAAGATATTTTGGGAGCAGTGGGCTGACGATTAAGTCCAGTCAGCAACATTTATGGTTTTGATAGTTAGAAGGCTAATTTACTTCATCTTCCTGCAGCTTTTACCCCAGTGGTTAAATGCAAATTACATTTCGCTGTTGGGTACTTTAACTCTATATCCTGTATTTATGTTCCTGGGAAGCAGAAGTACCAGAAACATTCTGGTAGAAACACCAAAAGCACTTAATGTCAAGTAAACTGTGACTAATATCAAATGTCAGGTCAGAATCATTATGTTGCTTTCCTATTGTCTGTTTAAACAGTTTCTTATAGCACACACCAGAGTGGCAGAGTGGATATAAGCAGCTTTCGTTTTGTGACAGAGGATTTTGTACTCTTACTGTTGCATAGAGCTCTGAACGGAAGTGTCAGTGAAGTAATGTGCTATGTCCTTTTTTTTTTTTTTTTTTTTTTTGTGCTGATTCACATGTAGAACTAGTTGTTGAGTAGAAATGTACAGTAATGTGGTTATCTTTCACTGCTTTTAGTTCTATACTATCCGTCTTGTTGTTAAAACAACAGTATAAATTGTTTCTCACTCTACATACTTGAAGTACTGTGGTCGTTTCACTCTTTGCACAACACATTTCTCTACCTATAGACACCTCTCAGTGCAGTGTCACACACATCCTATCTTGTGTTTCACCTTGTTGGTAGCACCTGCATTGCTGAACAGATGCCAGGTTGTCTTCCCCGCCTCCTCCCCATGCTATCTTACTCCCCACTTCCTCCCTCTCCCTCTCTCTGCAGTATCCATCCGTTCCCAGGGTGTGAAGCTCTGGCTTGCCTTTTTATCGACCACCAGCTGTTCTTTTAGGTTCACAGTGGCTTTAATAAACCCGGCAGCTGTGCATGTATGTTACCATTGTCATAAGACAAAATGCTATTTTTGTAAGAGATTAAACAAACGTTTGACACAATAATGAACTTTTTTTTCTATAAGTCTTTGTAAGCTGATAAAAATTATTATATAGACAGAAAGTGAACAGAAATGCTAACATGGGGCTGGTGACTCAGTGCAGGTCTACCTATTAATCACCTCTATTCTTCAGGGACACAGGATCAGTTTTCCATTAGCACTCCAGCTTCCAGCATCACACATCTTACCCCCCACCCCCACCCTACCCCCTCTATCACTCTGCTCTTCTGTGTCAACTCCCTTTATGTCCAAACATTAAGAAATGTTTTTGGCAAATTACTCTAAGGCTTTCATATCTTCCCCCTTTTCCTCCTCCTCACCTATTTTACATCATTCTGTTCGTGAATTAGCTTTTCTTTCATTTTGTTTGAACTGAAGTAGTTTTCTTGCTAGGCTAGGGGAAGAAACACCTTTTTAGTCTTTAGGAGACAAGTAGACAACTGTTTCCTCACGTTTCTTTTTTTAAACTCACTCACCTCATTGAGTATATACCTTGACGTTCTTAAAGGCAGAGCTCAACCCTGATCATCAACCCCTGCTCTGCTCATTTTCTAACTAAATACCAAAGCCAGTTAACTTTTCTTTTCCCACTTCACTATCATTAGAGATATCTAGAAATCATGCCCCCCCCCATACCAGGTTAAAATTATACAGTGTACAGTGTTTACTTTAGTTGTGCCCTGTGAACATGCTACATGAAAGGCTTACATATCAGTCAGTTGTACTTTGTGTTTAGTGCCAGTTGACAAGTATTAGCTTGCTCACACATTATAGAATAGTTGAATAGTTGAAATAGATGCTTTGAGAAATATAAATAGAAATCAATATCTTTGCACAAACTCTGTGAGCCCACAAATTGTAGCTTTGTACAGCAAACAAAGTGTAACTGGCTCACTGGTGAGTGTGTCCCTTCTCAAGCAATGATTCACTCTGATTCAATTATCTTTATTTGTCCCCCAGGGCCAATGGAGACTGGACTCTGGTACAATAGACAGCAACACAAAGACAGATTAATGACATGGGCTGCATCACATACACACACACATGCACATAAAGAGTGCCCTGTTGAAGGAATAGATTTTCCTGCGTGCATTGTGGCCTGTGCTGCTCAATGTGTCCCTGTGGCAACACAATGTTAAGCTGATTGCTTGCAGACATCACCCTGCATTATTAACTAGCTCAACGCACACTAGAGGCAATTTTAGACACACACTGGGTGGTGTGCGCACTCATATTGCTCTTGTCCCATTTTCAGTGTCTTCCAAATAATATATCAATATATATATCAATCACTAAACTATGAGTCTTCTACAACTCTCCCTGAATTATGGATTCTAGCTTCAGAGCCACACACACACACACACACACACACACACACACACACACACACACACACACACACAGTGGCCTTGTGTTAAACTGCTGCATGGCCTTAGCTGTCACATGGCCTCCTCGTTCTGTAGGTCTGTATCTCGCTCCCAGTGGTGAAGCAGAGATCACACACTTATTAGACACCAGCTGACACATTCTCAGGGGCCATAAGAGCATTGTCACAACATTTCTCAGTGTTCCTGTGTAATCTAAATACACAAGAAGTGGGGAAAAAGTGTTGGGACATCCCTTTTCTTTTTCCCACTTCTGACAGCAGCATTTCGTTTAAGATCACGCTTGTTCATGTTTGTATGTCCTGTTGGCTGTTGGTAAACACTATAGAGCAAATATTTCTAGCTCCATCCTTCGTTCCGTGCGTGTGTCTAGATGATACATGTAACTAAATACAGCCCAAATTAAACTAACAAAAGCAAGTTGGTTTTGTAATTAAATCTTTATTTCTTGTTAGGCCTTGTCTAAACCGATGCATTGTGGTTGTTCGCAGGAATATGAAACAAAGAGTGGCAAAGCTGGACCTGGCAACCCAACGTCACCCAGGCAGAGCGTGAGGAAAAACCTGGACTTTGAGCCCCTTTCCACCACTGCACTTATACTGGAGGACAGACCTGCGTATGTAAACATAAACGTTTCATATGTTGTTAGTTTTCCCTCTCTCTCACAGCCAGTGGCGTTTGCTTATTAGACAGTGAAGTCACATGTGCCGTCTTCCTATCTCCATCTTTCCCTCATTCCCTCTTTAAAAGCCCTCCTGCCTCTGCCAGGTCATTAGACTCCTTTCAGTATTGTTCCAGCACTCTCTGTCCTCCTTTGTATCACAGACTGTAAAAGAGAAGTGCTGCTGAAAATTTAATGACCCTCCCTCAACCTGGCTCCATTACCCTTTTTTAGCATTTTGCATTTTGTGGACATGCAGACTGACACATGCTGGACCATTATTCATTCAGTGTTGCTCTACCTACTGTATGTTTCTACTCGGAGAACACAGTGAATGAAACATTGACCTTGTGGTAACATGGGGAAGTTTATTCTAGCACCATGACTAGCAAAACTGTGAGTTCAGCTGCAGCTCAGGCTCTCTTGCTTCATGCGGCCTCCCTTATCTTTAATCTTTTTACTGTTGCCCTCTGCTGGTCGAAGGAAATGTCACATACCTTGTCCTTCAAAGTTGGTGTTGTTGAATTAGAAGTATTAGAGGCCTTTTATAGAAAGAGTAGCCTATTGAAATAATTAGCATTGGTAAGGTCTTCTTGGCTCTGGTATTCCACATTGAGATTTTATCATGATGAAGCTGAAAACAATTGTAAACAAAGAGAACAAGTTGAAAATTGCTGATGTCACCCTTTAACTCCAGGTGAGTTTATTAGCTTGGTCTGGACCTGCCGGCCTCATCCTAGGGTTCATCAACAGTTGAGATGGGGGAAGAAATAGTAACCTTACCTTGAGTTTTGTGTGACCAGTATTTTCAAATATGTCCTTAGGGTCCATTTAGTAGCTGTTTTAAAGCTTTCACTCAAATGATACTCTCCATCTGTACTGTCCTGTGCAAATTATTTAGCAATATTTAAAACCTTGGATTAAAGAGACTTTGAGACTGTTTAGTCACCTGCAGTTTCCCAAGTTAGGCGTGAACTTTTATACACTGCTGTGTGTTGTGTGTAATGTAAATCAATTATAGGCACAGTCAAGTTAACCAAAGTCAGTGAACTTCTCCTGTCGTTTGTATAATTTCTTCTTTTTCTTCAAGCATGATCAATGCAGTGAAACCTCAGAGACCACATAGTTTCTAATCTATTTACTTGTGTACGTGTGTGTGTGTGTGTGTGTGTGTGTGTGTTACAGTAATCTGCCTGCCAAGCCAGCTGAGGAAGCACAGAAACACAGACAGCAGTATGAAGAGATGGTGGCACAGGCCAAAAAGAGAGGTGAAGCTTATTTAACAGAACACATTTTTCCTGCATGTTTTATTAAGGCTCAGCACACAACAGAATTGACCTTTTCAGCCTGGTTTCTCCTTCACTTGATTAATTTCCCTGTTTTTGTAGCTAATGTCTCTGTTCATGCTCCTGTCTGTAGAGCTGAAGGACGCTCAGAAGAGGAAGAAGCAGCTAGAGGATCGATGCAAGCTTGAAGAGAGCATAGGCTCAGCTGCTCAGACATGGAACCAGGAAATTTTACCTAACTGGAGTACAGTGTGAGTACACTCTTCAGGGTTGTTTTTACTCTGTAAATCTCTGTAAACAACCTTTTTTCTTACTTAACTTCTTTACAGAGATAAAGAATCATCAGTACAATCACTGGTAAAACAAAAACAAAAAAAACACTTTGTCCCAATACCCCATTTCAGTGGTGTAAATCCGTACTATTGGAAAACATCGTTATCTTTGAGATTTGACATATTTTCTAAGAATATTCATTGCCATTACTTTAGATAACCTAGTAACTGTAAATGAGAGAAGATTTGTCAACCCTTTTATTTCGGTTTCATTTTTGGGCAGATTTGTATGTGACTTGTCTTTTCTTTAAGCTACTGCACTCGATGGCATCATTGCAGTCTTTTGTCGTGTACTTTATGTGCACGCTTACTAGGGGAGGAATGGTTTGAGTAAAACATCTCACCTGTTCATTTCTCTAGTCACATTTTATTGGGAGAAAGAAGCTCTGCACCAGTAACCCAGTGACCCTTGGTGGATATGGATGATCTGCCAAGTGCAGCAGTTAGTGTTGAAAATAGCAAGAGGACAAGCAAAGTACAGTTAGAGGGTCTGCCGGCATTGTTTCGGTCTGCTGTATGGGAGTGTTACAGATTTAGTGTTACATGTGACTATGATGGAGGAAAATGTTCTGTGTGCAAGCACTGCGCAACACATTTACAGTAACAGCAATATAATGAACCGTTTAAGAAAACCCTGGTGTGTTTGTTGAAAGCACAATGAGAAAAGGGTCAGGTAGGAAACACCTCTGTTTTTCCCTGCTGGATTTAGATAGCCTTTACATGCAGGTTCTGACAGGACGGCATCCATAACTAAAGCACTGGGTGTGTTCATAGCAAAACAGATGCTGCCCTACAGATTATAAGCATGTATTTACTGCCTTTGAGCCAATGCAAAAGCAACACAATGATTCCTCAAACTTTATGAAGAGGCTTGATGAGGAATTGTCCAACACAGCCAAACGTATTTTCAGTTAAGATAAAAAGTTTTGAAAGTTTGCATTAAAATCTTGTTTTGACAATGAAGAAGTGTAAACAGTTTGCAAAGCATGTTGAAATTGACAGTGAGCTCTCCCCTGCTTTAACCAAATCATACCAAACTGAAACACTGTGATATGAACTGAATGGTGAATGTTGTGAATGGCTCCACCCCTAACGCTTACTCATCTTACTAGAGTACTGTGAGTGCTCAACATTTCGTTCCAGTGCTCAACGTCATTGATGTGTCACCCTCTGTTTTCATGTATTGTTTTGAAGGCCCTGCCTAAATGTGACAGGACTTGTTGTGAGACAAAAACGTTGAGAAGCATCCAGATTCCTCAGGGACGCCCTTCAGAATAAAAACAGTCAAATGCTTTCAGTCAGTTGTGTCATGTTTTTCTGTGTAGTAATCATTCAGTGACTGTGTTTAGGAAGCACTGTGTTGCAGCATGTAGTGAACAGCTGCTGTAGCTCTGCACTGCAAAGACAAAATACTGTATAATACACGTGCAGACTTAATGATTAATTATAGGTCTAATAAAACACAACCTGTTTTACAGGCATAACTGTAACACAGATTTAAATGAATTTTACCTTTGTTATAGCTCTTAGTCATATATACTAATGACATTACACTTGAATACTGCCACTCCTGCAGCTTTGTTAGACTCTGAACTAAGATTAGTACTCAAGATCTCAAACATGAAAACTGTGAAGCTCTTGTGTAGAGAGTTTGTGTTTATGTGCTCTTGTTTTGTTCTTATTCTTATCTTCTTTAGGTAGATAAGATATATTTTATGTTGCCACAACAATACAAATGTAATGTTGTGAATTTGAAGGGGGGTACTGGGAAATGCAGGCTAAACAAACAGGAGTGCAAAAACGCTGGATTAAGGATTAGTTTTACTCTGAAGAAAAGTCATTTCCTGCGCTTCATGACTGCCACCTGGTGGCGTTGCCCGATAAGTGATGCTTTTCTCCTCATGAAATACAGCTATTGTACAGTGTCTTTACTTTCTCCCCACATTTCACCCTTCTCCAGGTGTACATCTCGAAGAGTGAGGGACCTGTGGTGGCAGGGCATTCCACCCAGTGTGAGAGGCAAAGTGTGGAGCCTGGCTGTGGGCAATGAGCTCAACATCACACACGGTGCGTAGAAGTGACTTTGCTTTGAGGTCACAAAGAAAAGACTTAAACCATTTAACTGTTCTTAACCTGTGATTGTCCTGTGCTCATGTGCACAGTTACCTGCTCGCTCTTTGTTAATCGGCTAAAAATCTGTTGGTATCAACTACACAGACTCTACATTAAAGATACACACACACACACACACACATAAAGAATATCGATTTGAATTGGTGCTCCTCCTTGCAAGCAGAGAGTGTGTGTGTGTGTGTGTGTGTGTGTGTGTGTGTGTGTGTGTGTGTGTGTGTGTGTGTGTGTGTGTGTGTGTGTGTGTGTGTGTGTGTGTGTGTGTGTATAATCTCCATCCAGAAGTAATTGAAATGCTGCTTGTTCCCTTTCGTACTAGAAAAATCACTGGACCATGCTCCTTCTTAATGGACAAACTCTTTCTTCTCACATTTATCTCTATGACTCTTATTCAATTACAAAAAACGAGACAAATTGCTACATGAGTGTGAGTGTGGGTGTGGGTGTGTGTGTGAACTCCTCAGCACCCTCGGGGCCACTTGCAGATAAGTGCTCTCTGACTGCTGAGCTGTCCCACTCTGCTTTGTGCTGCTCAGCCCTTTAAATAGAGCACAGTCCAGTGCACTATCACTACACACCCATTTATACAAAGCTCAGTCTTTTCAGAGTTGTCCATCTTTTCATAAGCAGCAGCTAAGTAACAGTATTCACTGACATCAGTTGAAGCAGTTTCATTACAGTTGCTAATGATACTTCAAGGATTTGTGTTTTTTTGCTTAGTGAGCTATTGCTAGTGGTAGTGGGGTTACTGCTGCTACCTCCTATGACACTAAGCCTCCAAAAGCTTAGGTCTACATATAGAGCACAGAAGTGTGCTAAAAGTTAGTGACAGGAATCTTTGGGAATCTCATTATTGATTGCTATCCTGGGCCTGCACAATTTGAAAAATGTCAGTGCTGTATTTTGTTTTTCACTCTCTATTGCAATAATTTTTGTATTTGGACGATGCTTTCTATTCTTCCCCACAGGAGGGTACTGTCTACTTAACCACAAAAGTACAGTGGAAGTCTTGAAACCATCCCCAGACTCAGACGTTGCTAGAGGCTTTAGCCTGCAGAAATGCTATGATATGATATATGATATGACAAAACGATCATAAACACGGAAGCAGATAATGAATGCTGACCTAATTTACCTTGTTGAGAAATGTAGTTTTCTTAAGTTGTTAACCCTCCAGTATGTTTTGTTGCCTGGATGTGAACTGATCTCTATCAGGATATAAGGTTTCAATCACACATCCCCTATCTGTGGTTTCACAATTTCACTCCAAATCACATCTTGATTCAAAACTGATTGTAGTAGGGACCTGAAACCTTTTCTGTTTATTGAAATAACAATGCTTTGTTCATACTGTTCACTTGTGTCCTTTGGTTGTGTTTCTGTAAATATGCAGTGATCTGTAAAACTGTCTAATTACTAAAGGGTATCTTCACATCTGGCTGCCCTTCTTATGTCAGCTCCATGTTATTCTCCACAGTTAATATTAACATGCTGCTGTTGGGTTCAGAACACGGTCTGGGCCCCGAGTGCAGAGCTCCACGTCGTGTCTTAGAAAGCTCATTATTTCAGTTTAGCATCTCATCAGTAGAGGGCAGCCACAGGTCAGAGCACATGCCCAGACGTCCCGTGTGCTGCTACAAAATAAATGGCTTCTGAATTGCAGGCAGATATGTCTGCTTTAATCACCTTTAGTGTTACTGCTTCAGAGAGCTGAATCCTTTCGTCACCTCAAGTGGTTTCTGTCCAGTCATCATGTTCTCACCTCAGTGTCTTTATTCTCTGTCGTCCCCTCTTCTCTCATAATGACTGTACTGTGTCTCCACAGAGCTGTTTAACATCTGCCTGGCCCGAGCAAAAGAGAAGTGGAGGACCACGGCAGCACCTGCCACAGAGCCTGAAACTGAAGGTAGACAACAAATACAAGGTCTGTCCTTCACATTTTCTGTTCTACTTTATTTTAGTCATATATTCACTGTCTTCCAGATGCTGATTCTTCAGACAGGGAGTCGAGCCTGGAGCTGATCAAGCTGGACATATCAAGAACTTTCCCCCAACTGTGTATCTTCCAGAAGGTCAGCCATCACTAACAACACTATGGCGCCTGATGAAGGCTTTTTCCTTGTTGCCCACTAAATGTGTTGCCTTTCACAAAGCAGATAATAGCAAACGGCAGAGAAAACAAACATTGAATATAGGAGTTAAAAGTGGCACTTAAAGGCTACATGCTACAGTTTTTCATCTAGTCCTCTTTTTTTTTTTTGGTCAATTAAACTTTTTCTGCATTTCCCTGGAAACATTGCTCTGATATTAATACATCAAAGCAAATCTGAACACTGGAACCTCTGTGGAATTTTCTGTGTACGTGTGAGTGTTTATATTTGGCTCGGATTTTCCATTGTCTTCATTATTCCTTTGTTCGTCATCAGGGCGGGCCTTATCACGATGTGCTGCACAGCATTCTCGGAGCGTACACTTGTTACCGGCCAGACGTTGGCTATGTAAGTCACACACCCAAGCAGAACATCTTGTAGTGATTCTTCTTCTTCTTCAATTGCTCACACTTATACTGCAAGTATTGTATGGTGTTCATGCATGTGTGATTCCTGATGTGAGTTTGTGTTTGTTACGTTAGGGAGAAGTATTTAGACGTTATGTGCACCTAGTGTAATGAAGGTCAACAATGACACATAACTTCCACAACACCTCCTCTGGTCTGTTGTTAGCCTTGAGTAAGCTAAATTTGATTGTGGCTGGGATGAGTGACATCTTCAAACATTTGAATTCCACGGGAGCTCATTGGGTAGGATGAGTGAAAAGGCAATATTCATGTCTGTGTAAGCCCCTGTTAGTGGGACACTCTGAGGAAATGAATGCAGAATGTGGGAACAGTGGTGGTGGTTTATAACTGCCATTTACTGCCACGGTAAATAGACAAACAAACTACAGTGTGTATCCATGCTGCTGAAGAGGTTATTCAAAGTAGCCAGTAAGATTATTATGTGACTCACTGCCACAAAACGAGCTTCCCTGTCTCTGTGGCAGCAAGAATTAGGTTGTCGAGTTTCTGTCCGTCTCATGCTTGTAAACACTATATCTCAGGAACGCCTGGAGGGAATTCTTTCAAAACTGGCACAAATTTACAGTTTTCAAGTTTACTTGGACTAATGGGTGAACTTGGAACACAAATCTGAACAGACATGAATGTGAAGTGCAGTTTGACTGGTTGACAGAGGCGTACAATGCAAAGGCAGTAATTCTAGTTGTTTTCACTGTAATTTATTCTTTACCCTCTGTTTCTAGTTTCTTAGTCTTTTTTTTTTACTCCCAAACCATCTTACTTACAGATTAGTTCTCTTTGTGCTGTATTTCCATGTGGAACGAGGACCAAAACACGACTGCAATCAGCCGGTAGATAGATTAAATGTTAGACGCGGGCTCATGTCAGGCTGGAGTTTTGTTGTGTGCACACAGTAGAATATAAGTCATCTTTGTACTGCGTTTTTACTGGCAGTCAGAAATCTAACTCCCTCAACTACCTCGAAAAACCACAAGTTGACAGACATGAAATTAGATCACAGATCATCAGCTCAGCTCAACTCAACTGATAATTACTTATTAATTACATAACTGGCGTTAACATGAACAAATCACTCACATGCTCAGATTTTTGTGTCAAATGAAGGTAGTGATAATTGGCTTGTAAAAGGTGGTGGCCTGTGGTACGTTTTTATTTTAGCCTCTGAATTTCCACATCACGACAGAACATATGAAGCTCTGCACGTCAGCACAGTTGTCCAATCAGAAGCTTCAAGTCGCTTCGTTTTCAGTATGTTTCCACGGTGCAGTGCCCAGCGGTTTGGGGTACAGCATTTCTGCTGCGCTTAGGTGTGATTTCCCACTCACCTGATCTTAACAACTTTTCCTTTCAGTAACTCTTCTCTTCTTTTCCCAATTCTACCTCTGTTTGCATGACTCTTGACACTGTCTGCTCTTACACGCCTGGCCTTCATGATGCTTGAACGTCTGATTCATGTTTTGAACTGGATTTTTTTTGATCAGTGTGAAATTCTCTAATTATCTAGTGTCATTATAAAACTGATGGGTGATCATTGCGAGCGCTTTTTTTTGGCAAAGATCACCAGATCACATGCTGTGCTCACTGAACTCTGAACACTGAAGTCATATTTGCACTTCAGAGCCGCAGTGTGCATATAGATGCTGCGGTTTGTCTAAGTGCTCCTCACCACAGGCCCGTGCATACTGAATTTCTCTATAAATGACTGTGACTTCCTGCACTGACCCCCAACCCATGAGCTGCTACACACACACACACACACACACACACACACACACAAGCTGTACATTCACCTTTGTGCACAGGTTTTTTGGTTTTGTTTTGCATCAGCACTACATCCAGACTGAAGCTGATCTGCTCATTGTAACACACACTTATAAATTAGATGTTGTAAAGCACTTTCGTAGAAATTAGTAGAAATGTCAGTGATGCACTATTTACCTGTAGCAGGTGTTAACTTTCCATCCTCACGTACAGTCCAAGTAGTCCAACTGTACTACCACGTTTTTTTTTACAAGCTGTTGACAGAGTTGTAACCGTTTTCCACTTATATGTGTTTGTGCAAACGGTGTGTGTGTTTGTGTAGGTGCAGGGAATGTCGTTTATAGCAGCAGTGCTGATCCTGAACCTGGACACAGCTGATGCCTTCATAGCTTTCGCCAACCTGCTCAACAAACCCTGTCAGATGGCCTTCTTCAGAGTCGACCACAGCCTTGTGAGAAAACACACACACACACACACACACACACACACACACACACACACACACACACACACACACACACACTTTTCCCGCATCAAAACTAAAATTACACACGCCTACTCACTTCACATATTGTCTTTAAACACAAATTACACACACTGGAGTTTCTACAGGTTGATACCAGAGTAAACTATACTCATTTCTTCAACACTAAGGCTCATTTTTTACCTCAGAAACGTTACATTTACCAGCAAAGTGCAGAAACCAAAAAAGTTATTGGACGGAAAAAAAATGCAAGATCGAATGGAAATATCTACATCATGTTGAGATCTGAATCAAATTATGAAACCAAGAATACAACAGAACTTCTTCATATGTATTAGAAAGAATGAATGTGATAAAAAAGACACAACAATGCATATATTTAAATATTGAAATAATTAAAAAAGAGAGTTACAGCATAACATATTGACAGTGGAATACAGTCATTTGTAGTCTATTAACATTTGAGCAGCTTGAGTATATTAAAGAAATAGTTGTTAGAAAATGAAGTGTGATTATTCAGTTTAAAGAATCGTTTAAGTCATTGAAATTATGAATGCAATTAATAGTTATTTGCATTATTGACAAATGTATCTTATATTTTCTTGTTGCAATTCTTTTTTTATTTGAATTTATTATTTATTACATGTCATTGAAAGAAAAACTGGCCATAACACTTTCCCAAAGCTGAAGCTGATCTCTTTCTCAGATGTTTTTTCTCCAGAGATGACCTTTGACATTGTGGACGACCAAAGAAACAAGCAAATTTTAATAATTCAGAGAAACCAAATTGTTTTAAAACAGTTAATCCTTTCATTATCCATTTGACTTGTTTAAAAAATGCATTAAACATTGCAGCTGTTTTAAATAATCAAACACTCGAAATTTTTAACTTTGACATTTTCAAACCCACCGGTATCTGTTACTAGATCAAGCATTCATTCTTTACACCCGTCTTCTTGTTGACATGTTGACGCCACACAAATCTTTGAGTCTTGAAGAGTCAAACTATCCCATCATCCTCTGTGCTGCCTGTTTACATTTTGTTCTTCCAGGCGCTCGGGTTACCTCGCTGTTGTCCATTTCTATTAATGACTCACGAAGCTGCTTATTAAACACAGTTATGTGGTTTGTGTGTGTTACTATATGACCTCCTTCTTTTGTCTCCACAGATGTTGACCTACTTTGCAGCATTTGAAGTGTTCTTTGAAGAAAATTTACCAAAGCTCTTTGCACATTTTAAGAAAAACAACTTGACCCCTGATATTTATTTAATCGACTGGTGAGTTTCAACCCTTTTCTTTCTCTTCTTCTTCTAAAAGTAATTTTTTGTTTTGTTTCCTCTTTGTTCCATTTGCATGCAGTGATCAAACAAATTAGTGATTTTTTTTTAAAACAGTTTTTATGACACCTAAGAGAAAAGGAAAACATTTTTTAACCACCTTCCATAATGGGCAACAACATTGCTCTAAATATTCATGAAGCCAAAATATCCCAAGATGTTCACCACCTATGTGCAGAGTGCACTTTGTCTTCCGTCCTACAGAAATCGTGTTACATCATCACAAAACATGACTCTCACATTAAATATGTTGCAGTTTCAGTGTCAAGTGTGTTTCTGAGAACACAGGCCAGGCTGTGTGGGCAGCCGTCTGTATTAGTGAGCTCCGCCCACTCTCAGGGGAAATTTCTATTACTGTTGAACTCTCACTTCGCATATCACTGGTACCACTAACAGCAGCCCAGTGCTTTTCAGTTTATTGTTTAGCTGTCTTACTGTTTTATATCACTCTTACTGCTCATGTCAACATTGTCAGGCCACACAATTTTAATGACTTCTCAACAGCCAAACCACACTGCACCTGCTCACCACTAAACTGCCACCAATCTTCACATAAATATCTTGTTAAACGTTTCTGTTAACAGCTTGTTTCTTGTTCACTGAGGGCGACACAATATGAGTTATTGCAGAATGTTAAGATTTAGTGTAAATGAGTCAAATTGTAGTCCGAAATAGTTGTTTTAGACTAAATGTACAGGACTGAATAGTTTAAGGAGACCAGCAGTTAATGTTTTCAAGCACAAAACTTAAGAAAGAGCTGAAAAAACTTCAACAAAAGCAGTTTCAGTGAGTTTTGGTGATCACTTGTTTATTTTATAACAGGAGGAACTCCAAGTTCTAAACACCGAGTACAATGTGTGTGGTTATTCTGTAGCAACCTTGTTTCATTTGCATCTAATTTAGTCAAGGCAAACACAGTAAATAAAAAGATTGTTCAACTCTTTACACAAAATTACACACAAATAAGCTAATTATTTGGCTGGAGTGGGCTTTGGGCTTGAGCGGGAGTGGCCCGACACAAGTTATGAACTTAACCTTCACTATACTGCCTTCAGATCCTTCAGTTCAGATGTTAATGACCTGAAGGGAACAGTTAGTTGTAATTAGACTGCTAAAGTCCTACTTTGATAGTTGATAATGCTCGTTTGATTGAATAACAGGCAAAAAGTTCAAAAGCAGCATCTGTGATAGTAAGGAGGGGCATTAGACTGGCGTCTGTAAAGACACTCTCAATGCTGCTAATGTCTTTTTCAGGCAAGGCCTTGATTAACTTAACAAGACCATGTCAAACCACATTCAGCACCTATTGCAGCAGGAGGACCTGTCATCTACTTTAAACCTTTGGTGCATTATGCAGTGTTAGCAGTGTTGAAAGAAGGGGCTGAACACACATTAACTCAACATGGTTCTCTCTCTCTGTCCTCCCCCGTGCTGGTCCCTCCAGGATCTTCACTTTGTACAGTAAGTCGCTGCCTTTGGACCTGGCCTGTCGGGTGTGGGACGTGTTTTGCAGAGACAACGAGGAGTTCCTGTTCCGTACGGCGCTGGGACTGCTGCGTCTCTACCAAGACGTCCTGACTTGCATGGACTTCATCCACATGGCTCAGTTCCTTACGCGCCTGCCCGACCTCATCCCGGCTGAGCAGCTCTTCCAGCACATCGCCTCTATTCACATGACCAGCCGTAACAGGAAGTGGGCACAGGTGGGATGTCAAAGCTTTACATTCGTTTCTTGGTTGATGGCCCTTCCGCTATTTCTAACTGTTCTCCCTCCACGTGCTCAGGTCCTGCAGGCGTTACAGAAAGATCAGGAGCGAGGTAGCCCGGTGCTGAAGCGCTGAGCTGGGACCATCAGAAAACCATTGCACACTAGTGGACCCAACCAGTTCTCCTCCAGCCTTCGGGAAAACTGGACTCTTACCAGTCCAGGTGGACCTGAGGGAGTCTTTCTTCACTTTGGGGAAACATCTGGTGGAACTGCTGTGAAAAACCTCTTCTCTGGAGCCACGTCACTGCTCTGAATGGAACTAGGGCCCTACAGCAGGTCTGTCAGTGAGGGTGTTAGGGGTGTGCAAAGGAATATGAGGCCTTATTAAACTCTCCCTTCTCTGCTCTGAGGCCCAGCGGTGGATTGGAAACTGTAGCTGGAGGTTGACGAATGTGTCGCACACTCCCACATGCAAAACCTGCACCTTGCAGGCGGATTCAGGTCTCCACAGACCAGGAAACCGCAGAGATACCGGTTACTACTTAAATCCTCCACAGGTTTTAATTCTCTGCTGTCAGCACTTTTTTTCCTTGCTGCAGTTTCCTTTCTGCCAAATTACTACTGGAATTTGGCTGTTTTAGGGTAATGCCTGCAAAAGATAATGTAAAAATAATTTTTCATTTTATCTGTCAAAACTTTTAACATTCCTTCTTATCCTCCTGAGTTTGATCTTTTTGTCAGTGCAGATTTGTTTCCTGAACCATTCCATGACGTCAGCTCCTCTGAAAGTCTTTTGAGTTGAAATCCATGAAAATGCAAGAGAAATGCACAAAACCTTCATGTTGTAGGTTAAAATAAACATGAAGACCAGTTTGGCGCCTGAGTGCGCCTCGTTGTTACACGTAACAAAAGGTTTTAACCCTCTATGAAGAGGTCATAAGCTTCTAGTAAAATGAGTTTTATGGTGTATGGGGTAAATAATGAGATAATATATTGCTGTGAGACTCACTCAGTGACTCAGTGTGGCAGTCATCACTTCTCCTGTTCTTAATGATTGAGCTACATTTCAGCTAGTGTTAGTGTTCTGATTGATGTGTCTCAATAACGTCTTGTTGTGATGTCTTTTGTGCATTTATTTAATATTTATCAAAAGGAAGAGAGCACGTAAACCACACTTCTAATGAATGCGTGTTGCTGAGCCTCTACCACCCAAACTGGTTTATATTTGCATTTAAACAGCTATGTAAAGCATACACAAGGGGGGGGGGGGTGTGTACAGACTTACCTGTGTACTTGGCCATTAAGGATTATGTCCACTAGAGGTCAGTTTATGGCTGAATCACATCTGACCTATAAGGAAATACCCTCCCTGACAACTTTTTAATGTGTACATCGTATCACAACACAACCGCACTGGAGATTAGGCTGCTCTATACTTAACGTGGGGATCAGGGCAGAAAAAGCTGTGACATACTCTACTTTCTATCCCAGGTGTGTTTTGTTCTGCTGCCGACCTTAAGTTCTGATTATACTGCCTCGCGAGGCTCAGAGTCAACGCTGAAGCAGGGGTATTTTAAAGTCCAACACTGTGGTTCGCTACATTTTAGTATTTAGATCCCAAACTGTGCTGAGTTAGTCATTAGCTATTCCTCTTTGTAGTGTAACCGTGGATGCACAGACCACTATCGTTGGATTATTTTGACACTGACGAAACCGAACCGCAAGTTCTGAAATTATGAGGAGCCACTTTTTTGCTGTGTTTTCAAGTGGATTTCATGTTGTGTGTTTGCGTTGAAAATCAAATATATCTTACAGAAGTGTAGTCACACTGAATCTAGACATGTGTCTGTATGTTCAAATTCAGACTCTGTGATGTAAATTGCTACAACCAGATACTACTAAGGGTGTTGAACCACTTTAATAGCATCAGTTTGTGTCTCTGCTGCTGGACACATCAGCCAGACCAAACTACAATAACAGAGTTTCTTTTGTTTAGTTTTTTTTTTTTTACTATCACTGAACCTTTCAACTACCAGCTCTGTTCTGAAGCATCAGGTTAGAGGTCAAGTGCTTAGTCCATTAGTTAGTTGTCTGTTAAAGGCCCTGACGTATCTAGTCGACAGCTATTGGAGCTGTTGTTCAGTATTCACGTTGAATGTTGCCTGTAGCTTCTGCAGCACGTCTGTCCATCAACACCATCCGTATGTTCAGCATCCACTTGATTGTTGATCACTCTTTATCTGCCTTTAACACGTCTTACACAACCCAGACAAAGAGCAGTGAAGCACGGCTCCTGAGTAAACTGAGAAAATCGCTCGTTTCTGTGTTTCATTCTGAAATTCCTGTCATGTGGGGACACATCTATGTCAGTGGTCACCTGGGTCTTAAGTGTGTCACCTTTGGGCTTTTGTGGCTGCGGGAGGTTGCTTCTGTGTCAGCTCCCTCACACACTGTATTCACACGGTGGTTAAAGTGTCACTGCATCGGGACCAGCGCGGGGCGGCACCAGCACTGTCGAGTGAAGCTCCATTCCAGGAATTTGTTTTTAAGTGTTGACGACCAGCCAGCCAGTGCTAAGTTAGCACGCAGCATTTGTTCTTCATCAGAGAGGGAAAAAAACGTGACACATCTCCTACAGAAGTGCAACAGCTAGTTTGTTTCTTACAAAGCATATTTTGCACAGAGCTGCTCATCAAATGAAGTAAAAGTGAAGTGTAGCTGTGTCGTGTGCTTTATCTTGTGTCGTGCTACTGCTGCAGTGGAGTTGACGTCTCTGTTTGGCCTCTGTGTCCCCGCTGAGGCACAGACATGTTTCTGGGTTTAAAAACGGGAAGCGCCTTTCATTTGTAAATCAACTCAGCTGCTTTCTGGCTGCTAACGGTGTGTGAGCACACAGAGCGCAGTGCTCTCTCTGATCAGCCCTCTCGATGCACTCCTCCCTCCCCCCCCCCCCGTGTGGTGACTCACCGCAGGACTGCAATAAAGCTTTTTGCACATTGGAGTTATGCCTCGTATCATCAGTTTGTGTCGTCAGTCACAGGTTTTAAGGCTCGCTTCTCCACCTTTCGTTGTTTATGTTGCTGTATGTAAGGTGAAGACTGTTTGATGTGGAAGCGTGGTTTAGTCTGGATCTGTTAGTTATTAGTAGTAGTTGCATTAAACTAACCCTCCCAGCTCGGCCAACACTACCTGCTTCCTGCGCTTTTATCACCAAACAAACTATGATCCACAGAGGTCAAAACCAAATGGAAACTAAATTGAAGTATGATTCAGTTGACAATCTGTTGGAGGTTTTTAATTTCATGTGTTCTGTTTTATTGCTTTATGTGTTTTTTGCATTGCCCACCCCCCCTTCAAGAGACCCGTGAACTGTAGAGGACTGATGGAGTTCTGTGGAATCAGCAGTGGGGTCACCATGCAACTGTATCTCACTTGAAATGTATATAAATGATAGTTTTCTTACAATAAAGAACTGTACATATTCACTCGTGGCTGCTCTGTGTCTTTGTTCACATTTAAAGGGATTCTGTTTATTGTGAGAGGAAAATGTTAGCATCCAGTGAAAACCTGCCTGTAAGGGCTAAATAAAGCATGAGTTTGTAAACACGACTGTTGGTCCTGCCTGTGCTTACCCAAAGTCAGGTTGTGGTGGAAACGGGCTCGGACACCATCTTCCCACAGACTCGGACTAGGTAGAGCAGGAAGCCACTGACCTACATCTACCTGCTACAGACTGGACTCGGAGAAGTGAGAAACTTCAATGGAATACATCATATCAAACACCATCAATAGTATCAATCGTATACAGTGTTTTATTTGTGGTTTCTTTGGATTTTAGAATGACATAAGAGTTTCTTTCAGGCTCATTTGGACATGATAACAATCGGTTTTGCTGTATCTCACCTTTAGCTTTGAGCTCCTCTCTGTTCTAATCAATGCTGCATTTCCTCTTCAATCTACCACTTGCTGTAAAGACAAGTGGAAAGTTTCTGTCACAGGCAACTTTGTAACCACAACCGTAACAATAACCTCTGTCTTCCACACCACTGACACGTTTTTTTTACACTTTTGATCTTGATAAATGTAACGACTCACCACTTTTTGAGCAGAAGCCCTTCAGTGTGGACAAAGACCTGTTGTTGGTGTTAATCTCCATCATCATCTCCAGAAGATCATCAGATCATCATGAAGAACTATCACATTCTCCTGCTCTGCATCCTGGGAGCTGCACTGGTTTCCTCAGTGGTCTGCCAGGGTAAGACAAACTTAGATTTATCATTTAAATACGCTCTGGGTCAGATGTGTAACATGTTGGGACACCTTAATTGATATGTTCCTTAATTTTCTTTGTTTTCAGCGTCACTTGGTCCTGAGATGTGCTGTTACAGCTTCTACCCACGAAGAATTAAAAGAGAGCTGATCAAGTCATATAACCTGACTGATGACCGATGTCCAAGAACTGGAGTCATGTAAGTGTTAATACAATTTGACTTTAATAAGTATAATATTGACTTTTACTGCAATTGTAATAGAAGATCCAGTTTATGTTCTTCACACTATTTAAATATTCATATGATTCAAAGTCTACTTTGTCTGTACTTCTTGTTGTACTGTCTACTGTACTTATATTTTACATATTAAAAACAGTGTTCATGATAATAACAACATTTTTCTCCTGTTTCAGTTTCATGACTCAAAGGTCTCATCACATCTGCGTGGATCCAAGTCTCTCCTGGGTTCAGAACGTCATGAAAAATCTGGATGAAAAAAACCTTTAGAGCCGTTTCCCAACAGGAAGAAAAGTGACTGCTGTTTGTTGCTTCATTAAACCCCGTGCTGTGAAATGTTTTATATTCCTTTTGATTTAATGATTTACTGTATGTATGTGTGTAATTACGGCACCTTCCATATATAACCAAGTATTTAGCTTATTCTTATTCTTTGTCTATGTTAGATATCTTCAGTGTTTTGTATTACCAGAAATATCATAAAGAATAAATATCAGAAAAATAAAATTGCATGAAAACTTTGCCTAATCTCATCTTCATACCTTTTTTACACTTTAAATTCCTTCTTTTTTTAATTCTTACAATGCAGATTTTGATTCAAGAACTCTGTGAAGTGGCTCGTATGTTTTAACTAGGTTAACCTAAATATCTAAGTTTTGTATTTTCAAGCAAAATCATCTTCAAATTTAGAGTTTTTAATGAACAGAAACTATGAACATTATTCCATCTTAACTTCTTTAAAGAAAAGTCTTATGAGAAGAAAATGTCTCTTTACGTTGTGCAAACTAGTTTTATCCAACAGTTCAAAAATGGAAAGTGAATTTAAAAAGTGCATCATTTGAATTTCTGGCTCTGTTAATTGTTCTTATAGTTATTTCACCTGGTTTTAATTGGACTGTGTTTCATTGTACAGTACTTTTTACTAAAGGGTGTAATTATTGGTATAAATACAAAAGACTTTATTCTCCATGTTTGTTTCATTGTGCACTTACTTTTAGACAAATCTTAAAACTGTGCATGTTCAGCAGTAGTTTCTTTGTTATAGCAGCTATTTTAAAATATTCACCTGAATCAAAAGCAAACTCCGATTTTTATTTCTTTATCTCTATCTTATGTTTTTGTTGTGTTTTATTAATGTCAACATATTTATCCACATGTGTAGTTATTTTAAAATGATATTACCTAAACTTTCAGTATGTACAACCATCAGCCTCAACATTTAAACTACCTGGTGGTTGTAATGCTGTTCGTGAGCTCAGCGTGCACCTGACACCTGTCGATCACGTCCAGCGTTACACTCTTCCCATGCTGAGCCCTGTCTACCACAACAGCAACGCCACCAGGTGGGTTGTTTGTTGTGGCTGATGGATGTATATCTATATAAAACATCTTGAAGAGTGTGAAATACCCTTTAATTACTGCTGCTACTCCAGCTCTGTTTAACTTGTTAACAAATATATTCAGAATATAATTAAATAATATTAAGTGACTGATTGTGTGCAAGTAGTTTTTCCCATCGCAGCAGTCAGCACTGATCACAACTTATCACCACTAGATGTCCCTGTTTGTCTCCATTAGCAAGTGCAGTGAGTTCACGTGACTAAATCACACAACCTGCAGCCTAAAGGTTAAACAAACATTGATCTGAAACACAGATAACATAACATAACCATAGAAATGCAGCTTGACTCTCATCTGTGACAGTCACTAATTCTCTTTGCAGTGACGCCATTTCAGTGGTGTTCAAAGGTCAAAGGTCAAGGTCATTTATGTATTTCTATATAACTAGCAGACTTCTAAAAACCTGTCATCACTTTATTATTTATGTGATATTACTTGTACTGTAGTTTAATGGGAAAATACTTTTTCCATTACAAATTTACAATGTATATGTGCAAACAGCGAATGATTTGATAGCTAATTTCCTATTTTGTTGCACAGTATTTCCATTTACTAAATGTTGATCTCACACTAAACTTGAAACGTGTCAGTCCTGAGATAATGTAAGATAATATCATCTAGTCTTCCTTTAAAATAGGCTTATCCGCCTTTTGCATGCCTAGATTAGGTTTTTGAACAAATTCTTATCCACACGTTCATCTGGCATTTGGATAATTTGCCATCAACAGTTATGTCACAATAAGAAATACCATAAGTATTCAAATATACCAAAAAGGACCCCTTTGAGGACAATCCGCAAAATATTTTGGCTAGTTAACCCTGCATCATAGGAAACCACACTTGCAACATTAGCTGGTGCTTAATAC
This sequence comes from Anabas testudineus, assembly GCF_900324465.2. Lineage (NCBI taxonomy): Eukaryota > Metazoa > Chordata > Actinopteri > Anabantiformes > Anabantidae > Anabas > Anabas testudineus. The sequence goes on from NC_046627.1 coordinate 28,423,028, forward strand.
AACAACTGTGTGTCTTCTTTATTTGTTTCATTTATGTACTTTTCTTAATCTTTGTCTCAGCTTGGTGACAAAGTCTCAACACATCTGTGTGGATCCTGTGTGATTCCCTTGGGTCATGAAAACACTGAACTGAAGCTTCTTTCAAACTGGCTGCCATCGTCCATCTGCAGTTATTTATGGTTGTTTGATAGCTGTTTCATCAAATCACATGCTGTGAAATCATTCTTACTGTCAACAGTTCCTCTGATGCTCCTGCATTAGAGGATGCAGAGAAAGACTGCATCCTTCTTTTCTGAATGTTTAGTCATTGCTTTTTAAAAGTGCACTTTATTCACATTGTCTGGAATGCCTGTTTATCATTTTAGATTTATATTTTAGTTACACAGTTAATATGAAAACATGCTAAAGCAGTGCAGGGAAACACTACTGCATGGGCAAAATACACCCCCATCCACGTTCCACTCTGAGATGTCAGGGTTTAGGTCGTCTAATAAAATCATATCATCATATTTCTAGAGAGTTGAGACGCACCATCTAAAGTGGGATGGATGCCGTCTCTTCAAATGAGCCCAGGTTTTCTCTATAAAGTTTTCTAATTGTCCATGTAGCCGATGTTGTTTGCGGGACACCACTTGAACAGCCAGCATTGTCCAAGTTAATCCTCTTAAAATGTTGTTTGTTTTAGTTCTTTAAAGAAAATATGATCATGATGGGAACTTGCTATGTGTCTTTATTACACACATACATGAGATCACAGTTGTTTCTTTTCACACCACTATAAACGATGTGAACAGTGACAGAGGTTGGTGTTGAATTCAGTCCCTATCTCTATTATGTTAGATGCAGAACTATGGTTGTTTTACTTAACTAGTTATTTCTTCAAAGTAACTGAGAAGGTTTTAGACAATGTGTAAGACAACACAACTGGAAGTATTTTAAATATTAGATCAAACAAGACTAGTGTTTGAAAGACACATTGTTCAAATGAAAATAACTTGTTCAATGAACTAATAAACCTAAATTAATCAAACTAAGACACTAGTTTACACAGCAGACTATACTTACATTTAGTTATGTTAGAAGAACAAATTGCATTTGTTTACTTGATGTAATTTTGAAGGGAGCCCTTTGAGTTTTTAAGGTAAAACAAGTTATATTTTACAACGTACTGGAAACGTAAAAAAGCCCATTTTAATATTGTCAACAATGTTTTATTTTATGTCCAATTTGTTCCAACGATGGGCCCAGTCTTAGGCTGTCAGAGCCTCAGACCAGCCAGCCACAGAAATGTTAAGGTGTATTTGACAGTGTAGTAGTAGAGTAGTGGAGTCACACAGTACAGTGAGAGGAAAGCATGCTGTAGCTTACTTACACAAATTCCTAGAACAGCAGCTTCACTCTGACGGCAGCTGTCTCATGCGAAGATGATGTCTCTGTCTGCCAAAACATGTCAGTGGGTTTTTAGTATCTTTCCAAAGGTTTCAACACAATACCAGAAACTGTTTCTCAAACCTCTGAACTCAAACAGAAAAGAGTTCAACTTTGTCCAAACTCAAAACACGTCACTCAAACCGTTTCAAAAATGATTCCTACACACAGTTATAACACAATCATGTCTCACACAGCAGCAAACACTGGTGTGATGAGTTCAAAGTCAAAAGTACTGTAATGTTAGATCTAAACGCTGACTCCCTGTGTTTTGCAGTGCTTGCTCCCTCAATAATGTCTCTTTACGTACTTCCAGACAGGGAATGTTGACTTTTTAAATATGCTGCAGTATCATTGAGAGAATGACAAGAGCGGAGTCTTACCAAGGACCAAGGGCCCGGGCCCTGACATACATATTCAAATCCATTGAATTGAATTTCTTTGTATAGCGCTTTTTACAATTAACATTGTCACAAAGCAGCTTTACACAAGCTTATGAACAGTGGAAAACTCTTTAAACGTCACAGTCAGTCTTTCTCTTTCTTCAAGGGCTAAAAGAAATAAAAAAAACTTTCTTATCTTAGTGTTAAATCGGACCCAAAACAAACTGTGTGTGTGTCTGTGTGTCCACCATGGACAATTAATGACTCACATGTCTACTGTCGTATGTAGTGTTTGTAAATTATGTTACTTTGATCGATCCATCATAAAATGGGGTCGGGCATGTCTCAGCAGGATGTAGTTCTAATTCTTATTACCACACTGTGTTTCTGATCTAAAATACAAATAATACCCATATTTACTAAACCAGTTTTGAAGTACAATGTCACTGACAATATTTGTTAAAGCTCGACAATAAAACCTTCGTCATGGCACTAATACTCACTTGTACAATGGAAATTAGGTAGTACACATATTTAAAACCACATTAGCAAGTATGTCAAATACATAACATGAGTCAAAATGTAAATGTTTAAGAAAACTTCAAAATGAACTGACAAATATACAGTCTCATCCAAAAGTATGGGAACAGCAATGTCAATTCGGTTGTGTTTGCTGCACACTAGAGACACTTGGATTTCCCTCTGATGAAGTCATTTGTTGTGTTAGCAGTATGTTTCATGTATGTTTTTTCAGCAGCAGTCATGTAAGACCAGGTCATGACACTATCTCCACCGTGCTTCACAGATGAACTTGGTAGTTAAGAGGTTGGCAAAGGTTAAAGTTCAAGAACTTAAACGCTCATCTCTGTATATTTCTGTAAATTCCGACCTTGCATCTTGTGATATGACCTCTGTTTTCATGCTCATGAAGTCTTTTACTGATGTGAGAGCTTTCCACTTGCTCTATGGAGAGTTAGAGAAACAAAATGGACTTAAATGTAGTTGACCTCTTGTATCTCTGTGCCATAATTGTAGGAGCTTGTAGGAGCATGTAGGAGCTCTAACGGTCTCAACTGTCTGAATTTGTTTCATGCTAACTAGTTATTTAAAGTGAAACAGAAATTAAAAAAACCTCAATATGTAAAGTGCAAAACACCGAGCAAAGCTTCCGTTTGCTCAGAATTCCCATCATGGTAGAAATACCAGCAGGTTAGGAGGTTACTCTGCCAGTGGGCAGAATAAATAATCAGGGCAGTGAGTCGTGTGTGTACGAGGGTGATGCAGTGCAAGTGTAAAATGATGTGACTACAGAGTTTTAGTTCTGATTAAAGTGACACCTCCTGCTCTCTGACGTCTCATAATTGTTTGATATCACTCCTACTGTAGTGTTATCATCTGCACATTTAACAGAGGTGTTGGAAGAGTGAATGGGGGAGCAGTCCTATCCCGTCCTGTATCCATGTGCACTGAAAACACCCAGTTTTTGAACCAGCTTGTGGGAGATAATAGAGTTACTCTGAGCTGAAACAGCAATCAGCAGTGTTACATGTTGGTGTTTCCTGGTTCACATGTGTAAGAGCTGTGTGGACAGTTGTGATGACTGTTTGCAGTTAGTTTACTGTTTGTAGAGGTTCCAGACTCAGTCAGTTATTAGAAGCCTGATTAGCAAGTACAACAGATCGTAGGTATTTCTTTACCCACTGTAACAACCGGATCTTTTCGCAGGTAAGAGAAGCTTTAGGAAGTTTTCCATTACATTTAGTCAGGCTTAGTGTTAGTTGGTGTTCGTATCAGTTCAAACTGACAGAATGTCTTAGCAGGAAACAGTCAGATGGTTTGTGCTGATTTTCAGTGTCTGTACAGAGAAGAAGCATCAACAGTTCTCATGAGTTTTATATTTAGCCTCCATCTGAAGTGGCCTGGACACCACCCGTACATTCAGACATCATCACCTCACATGTGTTAAGACGTGGACATCAACAGTACAGTCAGTCAACATTACCTGTAATAAAACCAACACTACTGACTTAATGTGAGAGAGAGAGAGAGAGATATCTAGAACAACAAAAAAACATCACTGATAAATCTAAAACTAAATGTTCTGTTGTCATACTTTACAACGTCACAAAGAAGGACCAACATATGTTTTGATCATTTGCAAACACCTAGGAGACAAACAGGAAGCAAACAGTAAGGCCTATGAGTTGTGGTATTAACACCTTTCAGCAACACGATCATTCTAGATATTCAGTGTCTATAAAAAGTATTTACCCCCTTGAATGTTTCATCTTTTTATTGACATGACAGATAAATAAAAGTGGGTGACTGACAAAAAAAAATTCAGAAAAATACCTCATTAATGTCAAACTCTGTGGTGGCCAGATGTCATGCAAACTGTACATGTATTAGTACATCACACATAGATTTTGTGGCTAACTGGTAAATTATACATCACACACAGAGCTGGATGCTGAAGACATTTAGGTTTAAGACCTGATGAATATCGGATGGCAGTTGAATATGTCACCTCTGCTTTAGATCTATACATGAAACAAGTCCCTTTTTTCAATATTGCTTGAGATGTTTTCTGCATCTTCCCTACCCCCCTCTCTGATTCCATGCTTTTTATTAATGCTATCAAATGCAAAATGATATTGACCATGCGTTTCAGCGACTCTAACTTCCTGTCTGCACCAGAGCAGACTATGTGATATTTGGTTTGACAACACAACGTTATACCGTTCTATACTAAATGATTGATAATGTAGTTGAATGGCTGTGATCATCCTGCACTGAGATTTTAGCAAACGTGACTAGTTTTATAATGTGATGGGCGCTGTGAGGGACCAGTGTCCACACAGCTCCAGGATCACCTTCAGTAGGATGATCATCCTCCTGTTCACACAGCCGTGATGATCAAAATGTGTTCAATGTGGTTTTTTAATGTGGCTTGTAACCACCAGGAAGTGGGTTATCAGAACAATTCTAAAAACTTAACAGTCAACATCGAATGACTTCTCACTGTACATTCAACAAAGCTTTTCTGTAACATGGGTTTAATAATTATAATTATATTAATGATAAATACAAGTAAAATATAGCTGAGTAAGAAGCTATAGTTTAGTTCATGTTTTTAGTTTGTAGTGACTCCAAATCAAATCAAATCATGTTATTAACAACAAACTACATTGTACTTAAGCTTCAGTGGTTCTGCTGTTTGTCATCAACGTTGTGCTGCTGCCTCCTGCTGAAACACACACAGAGTTCATGTTAGTATGCTTGTTACAGCTTTACTTTATTTTACACACACGCAAACACATTCATAGACACTCAGTCACCAGTCGACTATTTTAATGTAGACTTCCTGTTGTGCAGAACATACATTTGTGTCAGTGGTCACCGAGGCTTTAACCGTGTCACCTGTTGGTTGTGTGGCTGCTTAAGGCTGTTGTCATGTGTGCAGGTGTGTTAACTGTTTCACACAGTGATTGTGAGACAGTTAACATGGTTGTAATTCCGTTGTGCTTTATTCAATATTTAACAACAACAGTTAATATAAAGCTACAGTCTAAGCACATAATTCATTGGGTTGTTTTCGAATAAATAGAAAATGTGTGTGAGTAAATGTAACTACTTTTTAATCAGTTACTAAGAAAAGTGATTGACAAATGGTCCCTGAAGGCATCGTCACTGCCCATTTAAGGTATATTATTAGGTGTTATATAGAACAGGTTTTTGGTTGTGCTGTATATCATGCTTTGAGCTTCATGTCTGTTCTAACCACAGCTGCATTTGCTTTGCAGTTCACCACTCGAGTGGAAGGTCACAGCAACAGCCGTCATGGTAAAACCACTGCGGCCCTCTTCACCTTTTTTTTTTACACTTTTGATCTTGATAAATGTAACATCTCACCTCTTTTTGAGTAGAAGTACCTTAGTGCGGACAAAGACCTGTTCGTAGTGTTAACCTCCTTCATCATCTCCAGAAGATTATCAAGTCATCATGAAGAACAGTCACATCCTCCTGCTCTGCATCCTGGGAGTTGCACTGGTTTCCTCAGTGGTCTGCCAGGGTAAGATACATTTAGATTAAAGTAGATTATTATTTATTCTGTGAACAATGTGTAACTTTGCATCCCTTGTTGTGTTTTTTTTCAGCGGGAGCTCCTCCTAAAGAGTGCTGCTTCAAATTCTACCCGAACAAAGTGAAAAAAAGCTTCATCAGCTCCTTTTACAGGACTGATAAACGGTGTTCCAACACTGGAGTCATGTAAGTTCTCAAACGGAGGTCATTTAACTCTCAATATGCTTAAAATATTTTATTTACTATACATATGTTATACAAAACCCACTTTTAGGTCATTTCGGTGTATTTATATGACTCCATGGTAGAGACTTGCAGTCCTTTATCATCCTCATTCAAAATAAAGTAGTTTTTTTCTCTTATATTATTTTTGTGCATATATTTAGTTTTTCATTTTTAAAATTATGTTTTCACCTTCTTTGTTTCAGTTTGGTGACAAAAAAGAATATTCATATCTGCGTGGATCCAGAGGTCCCCTGGGTTAAGAACATTATGAAAACTTTGGCCTAAACTCTTTAAAGCAGCTTCCTGTCTGGAAAAAGTTATTGCTGTTTGTTGCTTTATTAAATTACATCTGTCTGTTGTTTTACATTTGAAAAGTAGTCGTTCATTTGGCATTTTAATTGAATCATTTAGAACCTGAACTGGATAACTGAGTAAATTAGCTTTTGTCTTTACAGTGTATTTTAGATACTATGTAGAACTAATAAAATGTAAAAAGTATAAACATAATAAAAATACAACTTGGTACAACTTATGCTGAGAAAACTTTGCCTCATGAGAGAAAAGTCCTAATAAAAAGTCCTAAAGTTAAAGTGTTGGTGAGAGTGTTTGTTATTGGTCTGTAGTTTTATTGTTGACATTATATTTAAGTGTCAGGGAACCATTAAAGGGTGATTTCACCAATCGTTCAACTTGCTTCCTGTAGTTCTAGATTAAGAGGCACATATTGTTAGAGTAAAAATGATTTACTCACTGATTTATAATTTTCTTATTACAATGTTACTTCACTCATAAGGATAATTTCTTGTTTTTTACTTATTGTCATTATGAAGGATACATGTGTGTGATGTTTAATCCTGTAAGCAACAAGAGCATGTTGTACTGTGCTGAAGCTGCACTTTGCACACAGACGGGAAACAGGAAAGGTCAGGAAAGGTCAGCGGCCTTGAAGTTGAAGAGTTCTTGTTGCTATACGCTTATAAGCAGTGTTTTATCCTTGTATGGAGTTGTTTTTCTTACAAGTGTGTTATCTTTCTATGGGGTTCTTTTTCTTGTAATATGATCACCATTTAACCACACCATACACCCACATCTGTAACTTCAGGGTGTGTCTCATCTTTAATAAAAAGCTTGTACAAAGGGGAGACGGACGGAGTCGGAGGTAGAAATTCCTGGGTGAAGCATTTATGATGCTAAGATCTCAGGCCGGCTCCCCTTGCAAGTAAAAAGGCCGAGCAGTGTCCTTGTTGTGCTTTGTTGTCTTCGTCTCTCAGCGTATGAAAAGTGTTGTGGTTATTTAAGCCCGACATAAACTTGGTCCTTCGAGAGCCGGATCTCAACAGTCGACGTCGTGGGAGGAGGGTGACGGAACACCGAAAGTCTGTCGACAGCCGGACGTCTAGGACGTCCGTCAGAAAATCCTGGGACGTGAATTCGTTGCTGGGTCGGTGAAATAGGTCCTGATCCTCCCCTCCATCGGCGTCGATGACGAGTTCCAGGAGACGAACAATACAGCATCAATAAGTGAGTAATACGCGTAGGAGGTCGAGTGGGCCCTATAGATTAAAAGCCACTATAATTTCATGAGTTAGTGGAGATTAAAAGCCACTATCTAGTCGAGTGGGACTAAGAAGCCATTCATTTTTAGTAGAAGTATTACCGGTTGTTGTGTGAAAGAGTGTGATTGTGAGTGTGGATGTCACCATTTGATGTGGAAGCAGCAGCACTGGAGGAAACCCAACGGTGATAACTAATCCAGTGGTCTGTTGAAGTACACAGTGTGGTGAATTAAGGCCATAGTTTAATAATGGGGAAAAATAACAGTAAACCTGCCTTGGAAGGCGATGAGAAATTCATGGAAAACTTCTCGCCTGGCAGTACTCAATATTTGAAGTTGTGGAAAAAGATCCATGACTTTGATGGCAAATTGACCGAGTCATCCTGTAATAATCTGGTAAATAAATTAAAAATTGAGGTTGCTAGTGCCTCTGATAAAGTAAAACCAAAAAAGCAATTGCAGTTATTAGAAGCTACGAAGTGGAGAGAGCAGGCAGAAAGGAGGAAAAGGGACATTCTGAAAAAACAAAAAAAGAAGCAAGGAGAAGCTGCACTGCAGGCGGCTGCTCTTGTGAAACCTGATGAGGAAACTGTAGGGCCAAGTGCAGGGGTCAGACAGATTTATGAGCAGCAGAGACAAGCACAAGATCGGAGCCGTGTGCTAAATCTACACAGATTACTTCAGGCTGTAGAAAAACAGTTACGTGAAGAAGAAAAGAGACAAGCCTCCCCAACTTTCCTCCCCCGTGTCATCTCGTACAAGACAAGCAGCTGCATCCTCCTCGTCCTCCCTATTGGCCAAAACATGCTACCCAGATTTAGGACCATTAAAAGAGCAGTATGGAATAAAAGATGTTAATTATGACTGCAGAGATTGTGGTCCAACATCAGACTCACCTATTCCAGGAGAGGGTGATGGGATTTATCCTATGATAGAAGTAGCTAATCCACATTTTGGAGCTCCAGGGCAAAATGAGGGGCGGACGATGAAAGTGTACAGACCATGGACAGATGCAGAATGCACTGAAGCCTGCAAGACACTGGGGGATCCAAAGGTAGACCCAGAGGGGTGGAGCGACACAAGCAATTAGTTGATTCTTTTAGTCTTAATGGGTGGAAGATTGAACAGACTCTCAAGAAATCTCTAACATTTAATTTTGGAAGGGTAAGAGCAGGTTATACAGGAAGAAACGGTCAGGGACAGATATTGTCTTCAGGGGATCAAGCTCTGCAAGCACAATTGCAGTTGGTGCACGATGCAGTGAAAGAGACATGGAAGAGAACACCTGATTATGTGAAGATTTCACAATGTAGACAGAAAGATAATGAGGATGTGTTTGAGTTCAGAGCTAGATTAGAGGACACATTTAAAGACCATAGTGGGCTGCAAGAAGATCAGGCTCAAGATTCTCCCTATCAACAACAGCTGAAGCAGGCTCTGATGGCTGGTTTCTTGCCTCAGTTGTCAGACTTCATAAGAAAACTTAATGTGAACCATCGTACTGACTGGTGTTCAACAAACTATGAACTATGCCCATCATGTGCAGGAAGTTATTAAAAAGAAAAAGAAAAAAAAACAGCCACAGCAGCCTCCTTTGGGTTATTTGGGATAGATGAGGGAGATGATACACAAGTCTTCTTCCAGGGGACCCCATATGGGAGGGGTCGGGGTAGAGGAGGATTTAGGGGTAGGTCAAGGGGGCGGTTCCCAGACAGACCCTGGCAACACCCAGGACATGATCGATGCTTTAACTGTGACAAGTCAGGTCACATTGCAAGAAATTGCCCTGAGAGACCTAGGGTCAGACGACTTAGAGAGTATGACAGCCCCCCCACAGACAACCCCTCCTCATATTGACTAGGCCCTCTAGAAGACACAGAGAACTCAGATGATGGTGATGGAGATGAAGTTGACCATGATGCCCTTGAACTGTTAGATCTAACGATCCCAATTGAGACACATCTTAGTTTACAGCACGCAGCTCAGGTCCCGTTGAGAGAGCTCTGGGTGCAAGGAACTAAGGTACAGTTTCTGTGTGACTCAGGAGCCGACCGGACCATGCTGCGAGATAGAATACCTGGAGTGGGATCGTCTAAAGACAAAATAATGGTGCGCTCAGCTAATGGTCAGCTTAGTGTCAGTTACTTCTCCAAACCATTAATTGTCAAAGACTTAAATACAGGAAAACAGGAGAGTGCTCAAATTGTGCTATTTCCTGAGTGTCCTGTGAATCTTCTAGGGCGAGATCTGATGACTAAATTAAAGATTTCCATAGTACCAACCTCCAGAGGTATGGTGGCTATGAGCATTCAGAGTGTAGAAGATACCTTTGTAGCAGAAGGGCTAGAAGTGTATTACTACTGGAGTCTAGATTTGCCCAATCCAGACCTGGCTGAAACAGGAAAACACCTGTTATCCATGGCTATGGAGGATTTAGAATCCTCCGTCCGAGCCGATAAACTAGATCCAGACCAGAACCATGTAACACTCAGATACAAGAAGACACCAGGATCAGATGTAGAATATGATAAAAGAATCAACAAACTGGGACCTCAAAAGGTGACCCTCAGCCACCTGTACACAGACAGGCAGGGATTTGCTGGGTGTTCAGCTAGATTGACTCCTCAGGCATATAAACAGTTTGCAGTTTGGGGCTCTGTGCCACACATGTCACTGATGAAACCTGAGAAAGCTGATTGGAAAGACGTTGGACAATTTGTAAAGAGAGCCATAACAATTACAGCATGGCAACAATTGCCTGATGGGTGGTCAATGGACAAAGAGACAAAGTCAATATACCGGAAAACCCTAGGGTGGGTGGTTAATACCACTCCCCGAACACACCTTGAAAATGCAAAACAGGCTAGCACGTGGTACTCACAGCAGGGAGAGCCAGATGATGATACTGAATGACAAACCCTGTTGACAGAGATACCAGAAGAATTAGCTGAGGTGCCAACCTCCTTCTGGTCCAAAGGTAAAACAGATGTAGGCCTAATGACCACCGCTAAACCTGTAGTCATTAAACCTAAAACAGGCTATAGACCCAGAATAAGACAATACCCATTAAAACCAGATGCTGAAGAAGGCATAAAACCTGTAATCAGTGATATGATAAGAGCAGGCATCATTGTTGAAGCACCAGATTGTCAATGTAACACCCCCATCTTTCCAGTGAAAAAAGCTGAATTGGGAACGTGGAGAATGGTGCAGGACCTGAGAGCAGTAAATCAGGCTGTTGACAGCCGAGCACCCTGTGTTCCTGATCCACACACACTATTGAACCAGTTAAAACCAGATAAACAATGGTTTACAGTAGTTGATCTTAGTAATGCATTCTTCTCCATCCCAATAGCCAAAGAATCACAGGGATGGTTTGGTTTCACCTATCAGATGAAAAAATACACTTATACCAGGCTACCACAAGGATTTTGTGATAGCCCCACAATCTTTTCACAAGAAATAAATAACTGTTTAGCAGACTTTGACATACCAGAACACAGTCAGGTTTTGGTATACGTAGATGACATTCTTATAGCATCAGACACGGAACAGAACAACAAGCTGACTGCAGTAGCTCTATTTAAACACCTTCAAAGAACAGGGAACAAGGCCTCATTGTCAAAGTTACAATAGGCAAAACAACAAGTAACGTTTTTAGGACATGATTTAGTACCTGAAGGAAGGCTACTAACAGCAGACAGGAAGAAATCCATCCTAGATGCTCCAAAACCACAGACAAAACAACAGATGATGCAATTTTTAGGATTATGTAATTATTGTAGGTTGTGGATTCAGAATTATGCTCAAATCACACAGCCATTGTTAGATCTCATTTATCAGACGCCCATGACAATGAAACAGGAAATCATGTGGACCCCAGAGGGAGAGGAAACCTTTACCTCACTAAAACAGGCCCTCGTAGGGGCAACAGTTTTAAGCTTACCAGACTATAAGAAAGAGTTTGTGCAGACAGTAGATTGTAAAGAATCATTTATGACTTCTATGTTAGCACAGAAGGTGGGAGGCAGATTCAAGCCAGTAGCATACTATTCAAAGAGACTTGACCCTGTGGCATGGGCACTACCTACATGCGTCAGAGCTGTGTGTGCTGCAGCCTTAGCGGTGCAGGCCTCAGCAGAAGTTGTCTTATTCCATCCATTACGGTTGTTGTTCCCTCATGCAGTGGACATGTTATTGACTCAGACCAAAATGACATTCTTGTTACCTGCACGACACCTGTCTGTAATATTTACACTTATGTCTCAACCACACATCACTGTTCAGAGATGCACAACACTTAACCCCTCCACACTCATTCCATCTCCTGAGGATGGAGAACAGCACAGTTGTGCTGAAAACACTGAAAAGCAGTGTAAACCAAGGCCAGACTTAACTGATGTAGCTCTTGATAAGGGAGAGGTTTGGTTTGTAGATGCGTCATGCTCTAAGACCCCTACTGGACAAACACAGACAGGATTTGCAATAGTGACACAAGACACTATAGTAAAAGCAGGCAAACTACCGTCACACTTTTCAGCCCAGGAAGCTGAAATAGTTGCCCTCATCCAGGCCTGTAACGAAGGCCAAGATAAAGACTTAACAGTTTACACAGATAGCCAATATGCTTTGTGGTTAAGATCTCAGGCCGGCTCCCCTTGCAAGTAAAAAGGCCGAGCAGTGTCCTTGTTGTGCTTTATTGTCTTTGTCTCTCAGCGTATAGCGTATATACACAGCGAAAAGTGTTGTGGTTATTTTAAACCTGACACATATGCTGTATATAAACATATATAAATGGTATTAACCTTCAGTCTGCCATGTACATCTGAAAGTTTTAAACCAGCAGGTTGAACAAAACTACAGCCAAATCATGTGATTTAAAAATACTCCAGAGGACGCAATTAGATGTGAACACATGATGTCATCATTATGGAGACCTTTAAACACACAGAAGAGAGAGGAAAGTTGAATATTATTCAGCAAGATTTACTCAAGTTCAAAATTGAAGTCACCCTTTGATGTCATACTAAGAAATAAGCATTGTATCACATTTAGCTACTGTTTATTTATGTGACTAATGCAATTAATACAAAAAAGTTAAGTAAATAATGATAAAAGGAATAGTCATAGAAACATTTTGGCATTTTGTTTATGCAGATGATACTCATGTATTTCTTAAAAACAGAGTATTAACTCTGTGTGCTTAGTAAAACTGTATGAAGAAAAAGATGAAGATTAAACTTCATTTGTGGTTATGTAGAGTGTTAGTAACATCAAAACAAACATCACATGAGAGGAGGCTGAATGCTGGTTTTGTGGTAATAAACCTCACCACACCCACACACACACACACACACACACACACACACACACACACACACACACACACACACACACACACACACACACAGTCAGCTAACCAGTTTATAAAATGTGTTTCATCTCAAATTCAAATTCATCACATAGAGTAAAGTTCAGACAGAAACATGAAGTGGACTTGTTCTTACATCCTCATCCTTTCTCGGGTAAGAGAAGTTTAAACATGTGTCAGTTACACTGCTGTCGTTAAATGTGAAGTGTAGTTAGTTAAAAAACATTTTAATGTAGTGATGTCGTCATCAGTTATAGTGTTGTTGTAACTGATGTGTCTCATTTTGATGATGTTTTTTTTAGTGTCTGTACAGAAAAGAAGCACCGACAGTTCTGAAGAGTTTTGTATTCACCCTCCATCTGATATGACCTGGACACCACCTGTACAGTCAGTCAACAGCTCCTCTACACCTCCATCTGAAGTTATCTTACCACCACCTGTACAGTCAGTCAACAGCTCCTCTACACCTCCATCTGAAGTTATCTTACCACCACCTGTACAGTCAGTCAACAGCTCCTCTACACCTCCATCTGAAGTTATCTTGACACCACCTGTACAGTCAGTCGACATCCCCTCTACACCTCCATCTGACGTTATCTTCACACCACCTGTACAGTCAGTCGACATCCCCTCTACACCTCCATCTGAAGTTATCTTGACACCACCTGTACAGTCAGTCGACATCCCCTCTACACCTCCATCTGAAGTTATCTTACCACCACCTGTACAGTCAGTCAACAGCTCCTCTACACCTCCATCTGAAGTTATCTTACCACCACCTGTACAGTCAGTCGGCATCACTTTTAAAACGACACCAACACACCGTCTGCAGGTGAGTCTTTCTGTCCATCACCTCGTTAACTTCATATCTTCGTATCCTCCACATCTGTCAGGTTTTTACTGTCTGCTGTGTTCACTGGGTTTTCGTTCATACTTCATTTGCCACAGTCGATGTGTATTTTGCTTTGTTTGCTAAACTGTCTTGATCTGAATATGTATTTACAAACTCCAAACTGCTTAAATGAACTTCTCTACATGAACTAAAACATTTCAACATATTCCAGCTTTTAGAGACAGAGCTGAGACCTGCACCAAAACCCAGGCCCAAAGTCGAGTAAGTAAATGTTTTTATACTGTAGCTTCATAATAACACTACAAACAATAGAAAAATCAAAAATACATTTTATCTACTTACTCCTGAACTTACAACTTGTCAGCTGGAATGATGTCATGACACGTACATCATATCCAGAGCTGATCTCTGCTCCATTAACTCAGTGTGTGTCACAACTAAAGCTGTCTGTCGTCTGACAGATGACAAATTCTTTATCAGTGTAAAAACAATCAAATGTTTTGAAAAGGAAGAGAGCACTTAGTGATGCAGTCTGGTGTGTTTTTTGAATTGTTTTATTTAACGGAAACAGGGTTGAGCCAAATCCAGCCTGGTTCTCTCCTGGACGTGCAACATCGGGAAGTTCTTCTTCTTCTCAAGCAATGTTTCCGTTTCCTGATAAATGCTGCTTCAAATTCATCACAATAGCAGTGAGCATGAAACGCATCCGATCCTATTACTGGACTGATGAGAGGTGCCCAACACCGGCAGTCATGTAAGAAAAGTCAATTTAAGTCTTAACGAGTAAACTACTACAACTTTACTCTACGTCATGTACAATTATCTTAATCAAATGTCAGTTTTAAAGATATACATTTTATTCAGCATTTATAGGAGGTATATCGTGTTTTCTTATTTGTGCATGTACCGTCACTGTTTAGATGATGCATGTCTATTTGAAAACAAGCCAAAGTTCTTAAACAAGGGCTGCAGTGAATATACTGAGGAAGAAATCAAAAGTAAACATAATTTCACATCTCTGTCTGCTCTGATAACACATTTTCAAGACTTTCCTGAGGGTCCTCAAGTCTCAGGTCTATCCAGACACAAAATCAATGCCAATGGTCAGACTTTGTACCAGGGTTGTCATTTGATAAACTAACCTTGGTCAGAAATAGCCATGCTCTGAGTAGTGTTTTTTTCAGTTTTGAAGAAAAATATAGGTGCTTATCATTTCCCACAGAAGAAAATGTAGATGAGAAAGAGAAATAATCAGCTTTTTAAATTAAAAACCATCCAAAGTGCTTTCAGTAGAGCGATAGAATAACAATATGAAGCTGAATTATGCACAACACAGTCCCTTTTAAAGACAAAAAATATGTGATGTGTCAACTTTGCTCATGCATTATTAAAATGTAAATTAATATAAAACCGTTTAAATTATTTCACATTGATTTAATAAATCTGTTGTACAGTTAAACAGTTCAGAATTATTTTAGTAGCTCACTCCCGGATCCACATCAATATGATGTTTTCACTGTTACAGCTGTCGTATATATTTTTTTAACATTTTCTTGCTCTTTTTTTCAGTTTTGTGACTCAAAGGTCTAATCGCATCTGCGTGGATCCAGTTCACGACTGGGTTCAGAGCATCATGAATGATCTGGATAAAAAAAACATTTAAAACAGCTGGAGAAAAGATAGTGCTGTTTGGTGCTTCATTAAATCCTGTTCTGATAAATGTTTGACATGTTTGTTAATAACAGAGGATCACGATGAGCCTGGACCAATAACTGTCTCAAACAACCAACATCTTGTGTGGAATAAAACCTCATCTCTAACATTTCTGGAGCTTGTCCTGCTCGTACACTCTGAAATCCATGTTTCTCTTTAGAACTTACTTAGACTGAAAAGATGTTAAAATGTTAAAGTTGTAACTGTAATGAAGTAACTTTTAGCTTAAAGTGACACAGAACAAGTGGAAACATGGTTTGGAATTATAAGGCAAATATAGTGAATTGGGGACAAATACAGAGCAGAGGGTGAACCCAAAACTCACTATGATTATTCCTGCAGTGGAGCCCAAACTTACAATGATGACTTTTAGGTTTTCTTGTCCAAAAGCCTGAGAGGTTGTGTATACTGTAGCGTGTACAGATCTCTGTCATACTCCACAGGACATATACTAAACTGTACAGTATCTTTCCCATGCTCTCTGTGTGTACGGTATATAAACAGACTAAATCATGACTCACCTGAACATTGTGTGGATTCTCTTCTTTTTACAGACAGATAATTTCTCAGGAATGAGAAACTTACAGTATGGAACATTTGAACTCAATCTAACACAGGGGTAAATTTTTAACCTATGTATTCTGTATATCTGATCTTCCTGATGTTTGTTCCCCAGGAGTAACCTGTCAAATGTACATGGATGATGCAGTCATCTACTGTACTTTTAAGACTTATCCTTTACTTATGCTACATGTATTTCTACATGTGTCTCATTGTGAAATTTTAAAATATAATGAAACAAGTCTATCTATCTGTCTATCTAGCCTCCAAGTCCTGTTCAAGTCACACTGAAACCACTGTGAATCACATATTTTGTTCAGACCTGTTGTATAAGTATATATACTCTGGAAATCAGGTTCAGGTTCCATTATGTGCATAAAACAGTGATGTCAGCTTTCTGTAATAGAGAGTTGGTCACTCTAACTGACACCTAGGCAGCAACCTGCTACAACAGGAAAGCCACAAACTCATATAGGACATCACCCAGCTGCAGAGGACAAGGCCAGAGGAGTTAAAAGACTGATCTGACGATTAAACTTTAGGTGTAAGGACAGTTGGAAAAGGAAACAATGCTGATCTAGAAGCTTGATAGACAAATACGTCATTTCCTCAAGGAGCATCATGATTAATTGCTTCGAGTTGGAGCAGAGGGATGGCCAGGAGGTGTAGGGGGCACAGGTGGGATGATACAACTTTATATTATCATGTGGAGCTGACAGAGCCTTTGTTAAGCTTAGGAACATCGAGTATCTGGTTGAACTGCTGTCATACACTACAGCCACATCTGACTGGACCCAAGACCCTGTCAGTAAGAGACAGGGGCGTGCAAAGCAATTCATCTCGTTAGTTGTTACTATAAGTCTTATTTAACACCTACCGCCCAGCAGTGGACTGGAAACTGCAGCTGGAGGTTGAAGAAGGTGTCGTACACTGCCACAGGAAACCACCAAGATAACAGGTTACTGCTCAAATCTCCCACACCTTTGAATGATGTAACACTGTCAGCACATTTTTCTAGCTACAGTTGCACTTGTCTTTTCTCTCTGGGACAATTATATTTAAATTTGGTCTGAATTTCCTGTGATGCACAACACGTTCACATCAGTTGTCACCTGGGTCTAATCTGTGCCACTTATTTGCTGTGTGGCTGCTTGAGGTTGATGCTGAGTCAGATCGGTCACACTGCATTTACTCTGTGGTTGTGTGATGGAGTCCATATCGTTGTGCCCTCTAATGGTGTTGACGTCTCTGTATGGCCTCTATGTCCCCACTGAGGTGAGACTTTGTGGACCACAGCCAAAGTAGATTCAAGATTCACAAAGCTCAAAAACAAAATTCAGAAACAGTCAGTGCAGTACACAAAAACAAACTGCATCTTGTAGAATGAAGGTGCTCCATACAACAATGAGGACTACATGAGAGCACACATAGCTACACTAATTTAAAACTGAAGGAAATGTGGACATGTAGCAATTGAAATTAGAGGACAGCTACACCACACACAAGCTTTTCACAAATTGAAAGGCTGATAATACCTGTCATCAACGAACACAGGTGTGATGTAAAGTGGAAGAGAAGGCAAATTTATGGAGTCACTTGGATGAAATGGGGAAAGATGAAAGAGTGGTGATTGGAGCACACGTCAATAAACATGCTAGTGAGGGGAACAGAGGTGATGAGGAGGCCGGGTGTCAAGGAGAGACATGTGGAAAGGGTTAGGGTTAGGATTTTACAAAAACAATGGAAATGGCAACTTTAAAGAGATTAGAGGGTTTTATCTGGAAGTAACACAATCTTCACTGACATCAGTGGATGTTGTTTGCAAGGGATAGCAAATGATGGACAACTTCAGGGTAAAGTTGTCCATCATACACCAATACTGGGGTGTACTTTGTACTTTTTGTACACGTTGTTCCTCCTGCACGTTCTGCACACTGACCACACCCCGACCCCCTTTCACCTGCTGTGTGTTGCATGTGCACAGTTCAGAAAATATTCACATGAAACTTTGAGCACGTGTTGATTATTTCCTTTCAAACCAACAGGGGTGACGTGCACAGCTGATATGGTAGAACTGTTACAGATCTGAAGAGAGTAGTGTAACATTTCAACATTCAAAGGTCCATCCTTTATCTACTTCACAAACCTGGTTGTTTCATCAGTTACCAGCATACAGTAGGTAAAATGAGACACAAAAATTTACTCTGAATGCTAAAAATCCAATCACCAATAACTCTTTAAAGTGTCCCATTAGGTGTTTTCTTTTATTTGACATATTAACAGGTTTTTGGTTTTGCGCTCTGTTCTAACCACAGCTGCATTTCTTCTGTAATCTACCACTCGCTTTAAAGGCAGAGTGGAAAATTTCTGTCACAGGCAACTTTGTACCCACAACCGCCCTTTTTCTTCCACACCACAGTTTTTTTTCACATTTCTGATCTTGATGAAATGTAACACCTCACCACCTTTTGAGCAGAAGCCCAAAGACCTGTTGTTGGTGTTAATCTCCATCATCATCTCCAGAAGATCATCAGATCATCATGAAGAACAATCACATCCTCCTGCTCTGCATCCTGGGAGCTGCACTGGTTTCCTCGGTGGTCTGCTACAGTAAGACAAACTTAAATTTTTTTCATTTAAACACATTCTAGGACCAGACTTTCTTTTAGGATGCCTCTATAATACATTATGTTACATTTTGTTCTTCAGGTGGTCCTATTCCTGACGACTGTTGCTTTGAATATTACCCCAAAAGGCTGAAACTAAACCGCATCAGCTCATATTACAAGACTGATAACCGATGCGCCAAGCCTGCAGTCATGTAAGAGCTGAGCTTGTCAGTTTTATTGCAATGCATGAATGTAAAAAGAAACAGTACCCATTTCTACATCCTGTACAGTATTGTGTGAAACTGTCTGTAATGTGTGAAAAAATAATTTTGTTCTTTCTTTTGATAATAAATTCATATATTGCTTCATATGTGCTACTGCTGTAAAGCATAAATTATGTTCTACTGAACTTCATTGTTATTTTACTTCTATTATCTATTATCTGCTCGCTTCTCTTTGCCTTTACTCCATTCAGGAGTAGTCTTCTCATACTTAGGTTATTTTTTAAATCCATAATGCTGATCATCATAATAATTTATGACCTTCTTTATTTTAGTCTGGTGACAAAAAGGTCTCAGCGTATCTGTGTGGATCCCAAAGCCTCCTGGGTTCAGAAAATGATGACAGCTGTGGATGAAAAATACTTCTGAAGTTGCTTCCTGCCCTTGTGTGGCACAGTAATGATTTTATTGTTTATGTGCAAGTCTTCCATAAAATGTTCTGCTTTGAAACGGAGTCACGTTGAGGTGGTGTTGATTCACTGAGCTTTTTTTCCTGTGTGTAATGTCTTTATGTATTTTATATAACCCACAAAATCATTAAACCTGCAACCTGCAAATACAGTTAACGTTTCATGGTCTCATTCTTCTTCCTAAGCTAGGAAAGAATGTATTTTATAACATAAAACATATAACAACAATAGAGAAAGTAACAAGGCGCATTTTTTATTTATTACTGGCCATAAATGAAATTTCTCAGTATAAACATTTAGTGTGTTTTCTATGTTCGACTGTGAATAAAATCTAAGTTAGTTAGATTTGTATATCATGACATTCTGTTTTTGTGTAGATGTCACACAGCATCCCTCCTTTTTTTGAATTGGAACTGTACCTTTATTGGAGGTTTAGTGGTCATTTGAAGTTGATTTGCATTTTAAAAAACATGTTGCAATGTGAAATAACTCAGTTATGCTCCTTACACAGAGTACCCACTGAGTTCTATGGATTCTCACCATTTTGTGCAAATAAAACCACTTGAGTAGAGACAACCACAGAAGAAATCCACAGAACTGTGAGTGCAACAAGACAAATACCCATCAAACAGTTCACAGTTTATTGTTCTCTTTGAGGTCGCCACATATAGAACCCAGACTTCCTGCAGCAGGATATGCACGGGTTCTGCTATAAAGACTCTTATGATAATAACATCAGTCTTCTGGTTTACATCTTTGGTCAGCATTATGAGCATCTTAGAATTTCAGTCAAAGCACTGCTCTTACTAAGTGCAGTGTAACAGAGCAGCTAGCGTGGCTAAAGGCTCTGAGGACTATGACCACGCTCGTAGGTGGGTCTTGGTGGGTGTAAAGTCAGCCAGGTATTTGTTGGACCACTGTCATGGATTTTCAGCCAGTTCTTCTGCTTTCCCTTTCCAATGATGAATACAGATCACTGCCACCTGCTGAGATAGAGGGTTATTTCCTCTATGTGTCCTCTAGTTCTTTGATGTTCGCTTGGTGTGCCTTGGTCTTGTGCCATGTTCAATGAGAAGTTCAGATTTCCTCCTTGGTGCGCTGCGTAACTGTACACAGAGTTATATAGAAAACCCAGCAGCTCCACTAGAGCAGCACCAGGAGACAGTGGAGAGGAAAAACTCCTTTTAGAGACAGAAACCTGCAGCAGAACCAGGCTCAGGACCATCTGCCTTGACCTGTTGGGGTGACTGGAAAGGGTAGAAAGAAAAGAACAGCAGGCAACAAGAAACAACAACAACAACAACAAGCAGTAAACACACACAGGGCAGGTCAGTGGGACCAGTTACTGCACTCAGGAGATGTACAGCTTCAAGGCCGAGGCTACCAGCAGAGAAGTACAGAGAGAAGGTTACAGAAAGAGGAAACACAGCTACGCCTACTGCGTATATATAGTATGAGTGTTTTTGTCTGCACAGGGGTTAATACGAGCTTAATGGGATGTGGTATATTTGCTCGTGCTTGAACTGGTTGGTATGTATTGCATGCTTGCACTGTGCTGTGCTTACTGTTATCTCTGTCATTAATAATCCTATTATTGGTTGTTGTTCTTATGATGAATGTTAATTACTTCTTGTTGTTATTGCTGGTTGTACTTTCTCTTTTAGCGAGGTGTCTATTTGTCCCCCTCTGTCTCCCCCCTGCCTCCATTCTTTGTCTCTCTCCCCTTTTTCACCGGTCTGATCCCGAAGCTGGCAAAATATATGCATACTGGAATCAAGACGCAAGGAAAAAACAAAACAAAAACAACAACAAAAAAAGATCTGATTTTTAATTAACATGTTATTAAACCTTTAGTCTTCTAATTTCACCTTTGCCTTTCTCTCTAGTGTGTGTGTGCTTCATTAAAACTATTATTTTTCTAACTTTGACTTTTGGAGTTAGACTCTTACTTGTCAACGGCCTCTGTCAAACATCTGATGTCACATCAACTGATCCTGTACGACCTATTTGTCACATAAGTTGTTTAAGCATGAGAAATACACAGAATTATTATCAGCATCATGTGCTCATGATCTGTACATCTACTATGTAGCTGTCAATTTCCTGACTCCTCTCTGTGACTTTTTACACTGAAATCATCTGAAGTTAAACGTGTTCGTGATCGAACTCTATGAACATGTGAAAAGTGAATCATCTAAAAGAATCTTCCAAAAATAAGTATATACATGTAAGATTGAAAAATGAATATTGTTCGTATTTCAGAACTCATAAGTACCCAACAGAGTGCTACTAACTGTACCTCTATGTCTTCTTATTATCTTATTCACTTATTAGAAGGAGGCAGATGAATCATCTGTTCACTCACAATCTCTAATCCTCTGCAAAGCTCTGTACGGTATATACATGTACATACCATCAAAGCAACCAAAGAGCTTTTCAGCATAAAGAGTTGTAGCTGTATATAAAACAAACATAGGTATTACAAAACAGCATTATGATGAATCTTTCTGAACTTCTGAACTTCCTTCCTGTCGTGCTGTTAAATAATCAGATTATGCTGAAGGGTCCCGTTCTGCACATTATCTGTGTGAACACAGTCAGTCTGACTGAAAGCCAGTTGGTGGTACGATCTGATCCATGATGGGCCTCTTCATCATCATCATCAATAAACTGCTTTTGATGAGTCTTCTGCTCCAATGGACTACAGAGAGTAAGTTCAATTACTTTTAATTTGTACCATGGACACAGGCTACAGAGTGGTCTTTCACAGGATATGATGGTGTTTACAGCATTTATGAACCAATAACTCAATGTACTATTGTTGATCATTGTAAATATTAAAATATTAAATAGTGAATGTCAGGTATGTGAGGATGTTTAGTGGAAGAATGGTGAAAACTCAAACCAATGAAATTAGCAGAGGTGGCGTGAGTACACAAAATTAATACCCAAGTTAAAGTGCAAGTACTTGGCTTAAGGGTACTTGTTTTCTCAAGTTGTTTCTCAAGTACTGAGTATTCTAATTAGTTACTCACCACCTCTGGAGTGACATTTATATTTGTTGTAATTACAGCAGAATAACTTATATATATATATATATATATACAGTATATATATATATATATAAGTTAGTTAGCTGTCCGCTGTGTTTGTTTGTTCTTCAAAATGATTGTGTCCTGTCCAGACCCAGACTGGAAAACTCACTCTACACCTGAATCGGAGAATTCTGTGCTTTATGGCGAGTTCTGCCTGCACATTTCTGATGGCCCACAGTCCTTAAAGTTAGCACTCCCAACTAAACAGCCAACCTCACCTCAAGAGCAGCAACCCGAACGATTTATCCAACAAACCCATTCAGACCAAACACCAACACAGCCGACCCAGACGTACAGCGAATCAACCCAACCGCCTGAACAAACAACCAACCTGGATCTGCAAACTGTCATACACAATGAAACCGTCCCTCTTGTTGTACATGGACCAGGTGAGATAACAATTCTACAACAACAACTACAACAAATACACATTTTTGAGGTACATATGTAATATAATTGTTTCATAATGTAAGTTGATAATTTTTTTTTATTTTGTCAAGACATCAACTCATGTCAATGCAAAATGGAAAATATGACATCTCCAGCTGACACGCCCTCATTTAGATACATAACGATTGTGACGCCCACTGCAACATGTAACTCAACTGAAGTCATGTAAGTGTTAAAGTACAGTATGTGTGTATTTGCATATGACATCCTAGGATTAGCATTTTTACACTACCCGGTTTCCAAAAAATGATGTTTTTACACAGTAGTAGTGAGGTCGAACCTGTGACACAAATGTCTATAGTCTCGTGTAGCGTTTCGAAAGGTGGAACTGTGACCTTAACCCACCGTAACCCACCCCTTGTATCCCACATCCCTTACTGTTAATAAATGTACACACTATGCATTGAAAGATAATCTGGAACACAAATTTTATTAGTCAGGTTTGTGTTTACTGTGACTTGTAAACAGATGATTAGTTGAATTACTGCTCAATAAACTCTAAAACTTCTTTTCCAGTTTGAAACTGAAGGATAACAGCAACATGTGTCTGCCTCCACATGGTGTCACACAATTCCTCCACAATCACATTTTGCGGTAGGTAAACTTGGTATCTGAATAATAATGTAGCACCTGAAACAGCTCAGTATAGATCTGTCAGTCCATCAACCCTCCATTAAAACCTTTCTGTGAAAGTGGTCTATCCTAGAAATTTGCAGTTTGCTCTGCACTGACTCATTCACAGCAGATTTAACCACAATCTTAGCAGATATTACCAGCAATGATTGGACACACTTATATAAGCAGGTATAAGCTGTATTCTGTACATCTTTTCCTGTAAGTTTACATGTTTGTTAGAATATATTAATCATTCCACCCCCTAGTCACGTGGCTAAACCCACTACCGATCATGAAGAGCCTTTGGTCACAACTTCTGCTCCATTGGAAACAAGTAAGTTACCTGTAACAGCTCAAAAAGGTAAAAACAACAGTTGTATGTAAAATAATGACAATTACTGTGCAGCAGTTTTCTTATTAAAGGTCTCTGTGTCCTTGCAACAGTTGAAAGTTGCAAAACCTGCAACTTCACAACAAATTTGGATGACATTGACCTAATGGACGTACAATTTTTGGATGTGAAGATGCAGTCATTTTCCTGTCCTGTCCAAATATAGTAAGTTTTCAATATGTTCCACATACAGTAAGAAGTGTCCTAATGTTGATGTGTTTGGACTTAGGTTGCACATAGATACAACTTAAATTGGAAAGCAGACAACAGGTGCAGTAGCAGGGAGGTTCTTTGAAATTTATTTTTTTGTTTCTACAGAAATAAGATCAGAAATGTTAAAATTAATTGAGTGGGGCAGTGTAGATGTTGGGTGGCTTCTTTGTATAAACTGCCCTCATCAGGTCCTTTTAGTTGCCACTGAACAGTAATTTTGGGAGCTCTATCAATGGCAAGTTTTCCTGATCCAGACACAAGTTGTCATCCTGTCTCCGTCATTCACAGATGGAAAAAAGATTCTTGTACTGGAATGCAATGGTTGGTCACCCAGCGCTTCTTATTGAAGCCAAAATATTCTGTTTTGGTGTCATCCTTCCCGAAAAAAAAGCCTTCTGGCTTATTTGTGACATGAGCAAATTGAAGATGTGCAGTAATGTGTTTTTGGAGAATAGCAGTACGAACACCATTTTTCTTCAGTGTTCTCATGATGGATTCATAAACACTGATATTAGCCACTGCATCCTTTAGTTTCCTAGATGTTACTCTCTGTGTTCTGGTCTTTGTTGGTCCAACTGTGATGATTGTGAAAGTTGAGGATCCAAGAAAACGTAAGTGTATTTATTGTAACAATGTGGGAAGATTGTTGGAAATTGTGGAGACAGGTAAACGTCAGTTCAGCAGATCAGCAGTGAGGATCTATTGAGACTGTGGACTGGAGGCATCTGATTAGGTCTGAAGGGAGCAGCCAGTGAAGCAGGGGATTCTGGGAGTGGAAGTTCCAGAAGGCAAGATGGCGGGTGCTGAGTTGGCGTCCCCCCTCGTGTTCAGGTGCAAGTTGTCAGGAACATAACAACAAGCACTAAATAAAAGAGACAAGGTAACAAAGAAATACCACAAGGATATCAGGGTGGGTCAACGACAAATAACACAAGATCATTGTTACAGTGGCTGCCAAAAAATCCTAAAAACTCACAGGGCAGAAGTACAGAGCCACATCCAGGTAGCCAAGTCCAGGTTTGAGATCCAGGTTAGCAGGGTTATCAGAGATCAACCAGAGAGCCAAAACTAGAGGGGCAAGCAAAGGCCTAAAAACACAGAAGGTGTTACCCTTTTTTTATTTTTCATCTTTTTTTCATAATTGTGGTATAATGACATAAAAAGAACCAATAACGATTATTACTTCTCCCTGGTGGTTCATACAGTGATGGCAAGGTTTTCTGTTTTGAGGAGTTAGACAAAGAGTTAATCTACCTCCTGAAAAAACTGGAATACAGATTTCTCCAGACTACTGAAAATGGTTAGTAAATCTTTCCTTTTTGATACTGTTTCTGTTGAATGTTAATTTAAATGAACAGAAAGGTAAAATCACAGCTCACATTTAAAAACGTGGAACTATAAAATGTCTGAAAATTGGAATAAATAAATATATATACATATGTATAGCTTTAAACATTACATGATATACAGTGACACCATAAAAGAGTTGCACTTCTTCTCCATCAAGCCATCGATGGATGTCGTTGCCAAGACAGAGAGAAAAAACTTCAAGTGAAACCCAGTTTACTCGCAAGTACAAGGATTTGGGCCCCGAATGAAAGATGTAGCTCAACTGA
This sequence comes from Anabas testudineus, assembly GCF_900324465.2. Taxonomy (NCBI): domain Eukaryota; kingdom Metazoa; phylum Chordata; class Actinopteri; order Anabantiformes; family Anabantidae; genus Anabas; species Anabas testudineus. The sequence goes on from NC_046627.1 coordinate 28,448,880, forward strand.
GTTCATGTAAGTGCGTTATGTGTGAGGGCCTGATTTACAAAAGGTGTGTATGTACATAAACATTTTGAAATGTATCTATCACCCACAAAAACTGAGACACGTTAAGGCATTTTTTGAGGGAGTGAGTAAAATAGAGGGACGAGAAAATATGACTCAATGGTTCATAACCAACATCAAATTACGCTAGGACATTACGCTCAGTTTAGCCTCCTCTATTTAGGATCCTGGTAAATTAGATGAGATTAGATTACAGGAAATGTTAACCTCAAAATGATTATTTATTCAATTGAAATGTGAAATTATCCTTTTAGCCATGTGAGTATGTTTTAGCACAATCTTTTTTTGTGTGTAGTAACTGTGTAGCAAACTAAATTGATTGAACGCTTGTTTTCTAGTGAGACAACGATAGATGGCAACGAGGTGTGCGTGAATGCATCCAACTTCTTAGAATATGTTGTAATTCTTCTTCTGTAAGTTAACAGCGTTTCAATTTACAAATTATAGAACTTTTTTTTACACACACACACACACACAAAAACACCTATAGTCAGAGTTGGTATTTCAATAAATTCTTTTATATTTATTGTGAGTACTAAAGACATTACATGTGCCAGAGACCAGTTCCTTTGTTTTTGCTGCAGACTAAAAACATTTGGGTTTGACATCAAAAGATTAATATGAGACGAAAGACAAACATTTTACTCTTTATTTCTAGTTGTTTACATCTAGATTTGATACACAACTTAAGAGATAACACTTTTTTGTGTAAACCCAGCCATTTTCCATGTTAGCAAAAGTATTAAAACACACAAGTATTAAGACACAGAAGAGATTTAATGAATAAAACCTAATATCTAGTTGCAAATCCTTTGTTTGAAGTAACGCCATCAAACCTGTGACCCACTGACATCACCAAACTGTTGCCTTCTACTTTTGCGATGTTCCATGGACTTATGTGTTCATTTAGCTGCTGCCCAAACCCAAATGTTTTCTGTCAACACTAAAAATAAAGTCACTGGTGGCTGTTAATTAAAATGTTTTTAAATCTATTTGAGGGCAAACATTGATTTACTTGTAAAACGTATTAAATGCTAATTTCTTGCTAGAAACCACTTTGTGTGAGTTGACTTGTTAATAAGGATTTTTCACTTAAATACCCCTAGTGACCAGCGTGAGGCATTTAAAGGAAAAAATCGCCCCGCAAGTGGTGAGTTTAAGATAAACTGTTCAGTACAGTGGAACCACAATCATTTCATAGCATAATGGAGTAAGGGCACATTGACGAATTCCTAAAAGTGTGTTGTTGGGTTAAGCTGCTGTCTAAGGGTTCATTTCGTATGGCAGATTACGTTCCGTGTGAGATTCCCTGTACTGTGGAAAACTGGAACAATGATAACCTGAAGGATGTACAGCACTTTAAGATACACATGCAAGCTTCTTACTGTCCTGTCGTCATTGTGTAAGTCCCCCGCCACCGACACACCAACTGCCTGTTAAACCTCACTGTTTGCTGGACATTGTGATCGACAGTTTTCCACTGAAATGTGCACACGATATTTACAATACACACTGTGTCCGTTGCTTCACAGGGTAAATACGAAGAATGGGAGTTTCTGTGTGGAGCCGTCTCATCCAAGTTTTACGAATCTGCTGGAGAAACTGGGAAATTGAAGTTGTAGGTCGGAGAATGACAATTGGTTATGAAAGATATTATATTGAACATAGAGGTTAAAACAGCATTTTATCAGAATCCTCTGCATATAGTACTAATATGTAGAAAGTATATCTTCTCTTTTTTTGATGATCAAAAAATTACAAAATTGTATTGTGTCTAGCTGGGCTACAATAATTGAGGTAGCGGGGGATTCATATAATTAAAAATGTAAAAATGTATTATTTCTGTCTTGAACCCATATTAAATCTTATTTTCATTCATTTTAGTAGTTTTATCATTCATTACCATGACAACACTATGTCTGGACATTTAAACAGTTTGACTTCTTTCTTCAGCATTATGACCTTTTTAAAGAGTGTATGAATGTCAGTCTTTCAGCTTCTGCAAATCTGCTTTGCAACATTGTTTATCCAACTAGCTGTTTTGGCATTTCTGGATTTGTTGGATATGTTGTTCTTGAGCTCAGAATATTGTTGTTTCAAGCTCTAGTTGTTTGGGTTGATGGTCCTCTCTATGCCAACTGCTCGACGTTCATCACCCAACTGGAAGACTTCAGCGGTAAATCTGCTGAGCTTTTTTGTCTCTTTTACGTCTCTCTTTGTGTCTCTTTTATGTCAATCAATTAATATAATAATAATTACAACAATTACCTGCAGTCTTACAGTGTACACCTTTTTTTGTTTGTTGTGTTTTTCAACCTAAACATTGAACTGCATCCTGAAGCTCTCAATCAGAAGACTGTGGATGCTGAACATGTTTGGTACCACTGCGCTGGAGAAGATGCGTGCATTGGTGGTGCAGCTTCTTTATTTGTAGATGATCATCTATTGTGTTCTATCACCTGGTGATTGTAATAAGTAGTAAATGCCCTTAATTACTGCGTTTGTGCTGACAGTGTCCACAGAAATATGGAAGCTGATGTAGAACTAGTCTCAGGTCCAATGGATATTACTATATAACTACACACAACAAACTAATTAAATGATTAATGTACAGTATATCCTTCTACCTTTGATCATTTCAGCTTGTGTTTTGTAAGGGCAGACTGAGCCGGACATTTTTCAGCTCTGAATATAAATGTGACAATGGTTTTCTAGAGAGAGCTGGACAACTATTGACTCATGTCCAAGACTCTTTGTATTTTTGAGGTGACCATGGCTTAGTTCATGGGGCAGTTACCTACAAACCCCAGGGTTAAAAGCTTGTTCCCCACTAAGCGGTAGTGATATACTGGAGCTCTCCAAAATTACAGTTCAGTGACTGTGGAAGAAAATCTACATGTCACTATCAGTTTAGAGGTGGTGAGTAACTAATGCAGCTGTAGTACTCAAGTCTGGACTCCAGTCCATTTTTCTGTTGTCTTGGACTCTTTCTTATTGACTCGGCCTTGTCTTAGACTTAGACATGGGATAAGCCTTTTCTTCCCTAAATTCATTTCAATTCAATTTTATTTGCTAAATCAAAACAAAATTCATCTCAAGCACTTGAGTTATGGTGTTTAAGATTTAAGACTTCACAAAATGTAAAAATTATACAGAAAACCCAACAATTCCATTTGAGCAGCACTAGGCAGATAGGGAGATAAGAACAGTTTCAATTTTTTTAGACAGGGAAGTTTAGATGAGGAAGTCTTGCCTAAGGACCCCCCCTGGAGGTAGGCCACAGCTGAGATTTGAACCCTGGCCTCCCACATAGAAGGTGGTGATCTTACCACTACACTAATCAGCTGCAAATGTGTTAGTGAAACACACTTTTATACAATAAAAAGACTTTTTAGACTAATTATTGATTAACTGATTATCCTTAGTTGTGACATATTTGACTTAGCATTAATATATATATATATATATATATATATATATATATATATATATATATATATTCAACCCACAGTAATGTAAGTAACATTGTTGATAGCATGTTCAATCAGTAGCAGAGCTGTTCACGAGGGAGATTGTAGTAGTAGACGTAGCTGTAAGCCATCTGTGACGAGTGAGAACGGTGTGAAGATAAGGAGCCAAATTGTTCACAGTCTGTATGTCTAAAGTCATAGCTCACATGACAGATCTGTATATCAAAGTACTCTTTAGGACAAGAGATTGCAACACAGCATTAAGCTGAATCTTTCTGAACTTCCTTCCTGCTGTGCTGTGTAATGATCAGATTATCCTGTAAGGCTCAGTTCTGCATGTGAACACAGTCAATCTGATTGTCAATTGGTGGTATTATCTGATCCATGATGGGCCTCTTCATCGTCATCAATAAACTGTTTTTTTATAACTCTTCTGCTCCAACTGACTAAAGAGAGTGAGTTCAATATTTTCTTTTTAATTGTACTATAGACACAGTCTACAGAGTGATCTTTAGTTTTATATGTTATTCTAAATGACAACTCTCAACAGTTCTAACAGTACTAACTCAAACTTGAAAAGTATATGTCTGTCCATTAAAAGAATACTATAAGTAGAATAATAACATATGTGTAAAGTGATGATGATGACACAGTATGACTTTTTTTTTTGCTCCAAAAATATGAAAAAATATGCATCACTGGAACAAAATCTTTTACATTCCTTAGAAGAACGTATCCTGTTTGTGGTTTAGATGCATACGGAATGTAATTTATGGAGACTCTGTTGTGTTATGATGACTGTGACTTGTAAACAAACAAACATTTCTTTAAACTGAAATAAACTCTAAGCTTTTACAGGGTGAGACTAATGGACGGCAGTGACATCTGTGTGACTTCATGAAGCGTCTTAGAATTTTTGCTGTATCTAGCTGTAAGCTAGATTGAACCTAAAGGAGACATTTGATGTTGCAGGTCATTATAGATCTCTCAGTCTATGAAATGTCCATCTGAAGCCCTGTCTCTTAAAGAGACCCATCATAGAAATTAGTATTTGTTTTATTTTGCCATGTTGTTAAGTTTAGTGGATGATAGTTGTTAAAATATCCTCTGTGGCTGCTGGTGACATTAACTAGAATTACAGTATTGCAGTTGTATGCCTGTGCTAATTAGTGGAGTTCTTCATTCTTCAAATACAGCAGCTGATTCATTTTTCTTTTAATTGACAAAATGAAAATGCAGCACCTGTGATGTAATGTAAAGTACAGGACATTATGATTAGATTTGTACTTTTTTTTCTTCAAGTCATCAATGGATTTCACTGCCAAGACAGAGAGAAGACACTCCAGGCTAAAACTGTTCCACTCACAAGCACAAGGATTTAGGCCCCGAATGAAAGATGTAGCTCAGCTGAACTGATGTAAGTGCTGTATGTCAGTGGAAGAGTATACTGAGTATCATTCTGTGTATGATTACCCAGAATTTTATTCACAAATAAATGAAATATTACCTATTATTAGAGTATAGAGTGCTGTTGCCAAAGGGTAGCTTCAGTTACATTAGTATAGCAAGTACACCATATTATCCGAGAACCGAGAAGTAAATATATTAGCAGTGAACTACAATATACTTTTATGTTTTCTTTTGTCAAAGAAAGGATATACAGTGGCAAGAAAAAGTATGTGAACCCTTTGAAATGTTGTGGTTTTCTACATTCATTTGTCATAAAACGTGATCTAATCTAAGTCAAGAGTATTAACAAATGTAATGTGCCTAAAATATTAACACAAAGAAAAAATCTGATTATTTCATGTCTTTATTGAGAACGTCCATAAAAACATCACAGTGCTAGTGGACAAAGTATGTAACTGTCCTCTAACAAACTGTGATGAGATATACCTGATTTTGGGGAATATGAATGCGTGTAGATAACTACCACAGTTCTTTTTTATATGTCCATTAGTGTCGACTTTCTCTAGATCACGTTAACGACCAACATCAACAGTGTTGCAAACTAAACTGCCTCTAACCCTTGCTTTTAGTAAGAAGGTAGTGGATGGCCTTGAGGTGTGTGTGTCTGCGTCTAACCTCTCAAAATAGCCTGGATATCATCTGTAAGTTAACAGTGATTCTCAGGACAATGTTAGGATGATTTCAAATGATAATAACACACTTTTATTGATCCCCTTGGGGAAATATTTGGTTGGACAGTTGCCAGAAGGGACATATCAACGCTGCTATTGGGTTTTGGTGTCTTGCACAAGGACACCTCGAGAAGTAGCTAGGAGGAACTGGGAATTGAACTAAAACTGAATATTATGAATGTGGATTATGAAAAAACACTTCATCTGTCTAATGATCAAGTTATGGAGTTATGGCTTATGTTAGGGCATTAGCTGTGACTGTGCCCCCCTCAATCAGACCAAGCATTTAGTGCTGAACTTTATAATAATTACAGCACATTATCACGCTGTAACATTTGGTGCATCCAAAGCAAAATTCATTTTTCACATTTCCTCACTGGTCTTTAGTGCTAGCGATGTGGGATCTTATCAGGGTTATGATCAACAATTAGATATCAGTCTCATTCCATTAAATTTGGTAGTCAGGGATTATTATGAGTGCACAAGACATTAAGATCCCAAATTGTGAGTACTAAATTGCATGTACAATCTCTAAACATTATTCCAATACTGTGTTCTTTTGGTCTAAAAACTATGTGGTTCTTTTGTACCGAATAAAAGAATTAATACCCTTCTGGTTAGCCTGTAGGCTACTTTGTGTGTTGTGCTAATTAGCCAATGTTAGCAGACAATTTTCAATAATCTGCAGACAATCTGTTAACAATAGAATTGATAACATGCAAAAACTTACAGCATCAATGTCAATAGTCAAGAAGTCAATAAACAGAAATAAGCCATAGATGCTTATGTAGAACTAGTGTCAGGTCCATGTAACGTTTTATTAAAATGATTTGTTCTGTATACAAACTGTGGCAAATAGTTTCTAAAGAGAACCTTTAGACTGAGTCAATCCCCCAAACACTGTAAATCCACCGCTGAAGAACAACACAACAGTCACAAAAATATTAGATAATATGTAAGATTTTTATTTTAACATCACCCATGTTATATAGGATATATTTTAAATCATGATTGTAGGCTTTCAACAATGATGTCAACATCTTATATTTAATAGTAAAGCCAGGATCAGGCTGTGTGATGCAGTACTTGTTTCAAAATGGTTAATCATGTCAAATTATTAGGTGATGGTGCTCCTGCTATGTTACACGCTTTCAAAGTGGGACTGATCTTGTCTTTGGTGACATCGTCACTGTTCATGATCGACAACGAGACACTACACATGATAAAAGTCCACATTTGCTGAGGGCCACTGTCTGTTGAATTGGGCTTATTTTGTGTACAGTAGTGTGATTCCAACTTAAAACTAGGCACCTCAGTCCAAGCCACTTGTCTCTGGCTTTTGCCACCTGCCACAACTGAAGACAATCTCAGCCTGCCGGCGCTTTAGACTCTGCAGTTGTTCCTCCAGGTGGTCTGCAGCATCCACAGTGTCCTCAAAGTCCTGCAGCAGCACCCTGTTCCCCAGCAGTCCACGGCGCTCCTTCAGCCTCTGGTTGTCTCTCTGCAAGCTGTTGCCTGCCTGCTTTGTCCTGGTCAGGAGGTCTCTCATCCTGGCTACCATGGCCTCCAGCTCTGCCAGCTGCTCCCGCTTGGCCTGGACCTCCATCTGGATCCAGCACATCTTCTCCTTTACGTTTGATAGGATCTGACAGAACAGAACCAATCATAGTACAACCACGTTTAACTAACCACACTTCGACACACTTGGATTCTTCAGCCTACCTCCAAGCTGCTGCTCATCTTCTTCTGCAGCTTGAACAACTCCTCGCTTTGCTTCTCTATGTGTTTTTTCTGTTCCAGTCTCTCAGCCTGCAGCTGTTCAAACTGGAGCTGCAGGGTGTCCCTGCCACGCTCAACTTCGTCTTGGAGTTCTGTTTCCAGCCTGTCAATCTTGGCACTCAGCTTGATGTGCTTAAGCCGCAGCTTGATCAGCTGGTCCTGCCGAAGCTGCTCCACTGCTAGGGCCGACTCCACTTTGGCCTGAGCGGCTTGTTTGCCCAGGCTTCGGCTTAGCACTGTCACAGCTACATCCTGCTTCAGCGCCATGAATGCTTGCCATTCGGTTTCCACCTGAGAATAAAGAAGAGACTGGTTTCCCCACTGATCAGTCATTTCACAATGCATGCACAGAGCTTTGTGAGCTTGCAAAAGTTTTAACAAATGGTACACTACTCAGGCTCAGTTGTGTTTAGGGACTGGTGGGTGTAATATTAAGTGAAATTACTATGAAATTAATTTGATTCTACAGTGTTTTTACCCTACAAATGCTTTTGGATCACTATAAACTATGGTTCAATCATAGATAAAATGGCAAATAAGTGGTCATATTCCTAATACAAGATATAGTCAACTAATAAATTATGATGTACTCTTCCTTCACTATTGAGTCTGTGTATTTCTACCTCTTCAGCTTTGCACAACAGATTCTCTGTTCTCCTGGAAAATGCTCCACTGACGGAGAAAATGTTGAAGCTGTCATATAATCTTAATAATCATAAAAGAGATTTTTATTTGACAACTATTGATTAATTATCCTGAAGACTATAAAAAGAAGATACATCAAAATGTAAATGTATACAAATATACAGTACATTAGATGAATGGAATACGTATTTGCCATGTCCTGAAATATGGAAATATGTGTACAGCATGACCAACCTTGTCCAGCTTCTCTTGGGACTGTAACCTCAGCTCCTCTGCCTGCTGCTGGACTGTCTCCGACTCAGCGGCCAGCTGCTGTTTCAGCTCAGTCAGGATGCTGATGGACTTCTCATACACCTGCTCTGACTCCTGAATCTCCGGCAGGGCATCGTCCCCGGCCTTCTTGCGGAGGTACTCCGCCAGCTTCATCTGCAGCTCGCCACTCCGCTGCATGGCTTTGTCCCTCTCCTCACACAGCTCCTGGAGCAGATTTGTGCACTCTTCATAGCTGACGTCTTCTCCATCCGCATCCCCAGCATCCTCTTCTTCCCCCTGTGCAGGAGCAGTGGGCTCTCTCTGCCAGCCCTCAACATGCAATCTGTGGTGCTCATTGTCATCACTGCTGTTGATCTCAAAAACAGCACTCTCCTCGTGGGACACTGGCTGCTCATTGACTTCACTCAACTTTATTTCCAAATGGCTCCTTGTGGTGATGTCGTCTTCACCTTGGAGCTCGTCTCCATCCATCTCTCCGGGCTTGGAGGTGACGGCTTCCACAGGAAGTTCCTCTGAAGTTTTTATACCTTCTTGGTGATCTGATGTAAGGATTTCAGCTGGGACACCCTCCTCTGCTGTCTTCCTCTCTGTGTCATTCTTCACCTCATTTTCTCCTTGTTCTAACTCTCCATCCATTTTCTCAATAATAATAAAAAGAACATACAATAAACTATTCTTCCGTTTGTCTGTAGCTGTAGGGCTCGTGCACTTCTTAAGTCAATGAAACTGTTGGTTTTGTTTCGGTTGTCCTGGAAACTGGACTCGAGGGACCAATCACAGGCGTCCTGACCCACACTCATTAATATTAACAAGCAGGATGTGAGTAGCTCGCGCTGCGAGGCTCGCGGTGCGCAGGCGCGCAGTTCTGCCTCCAACAACAAGAAGCAGGAGATAGCCAACATGGCCGACCTGGGGAAGAAGTACTGCGTTAACTGCCTTGCGGATGTTACAAACCTGCGGCTTCGCTGCACAGACTGCCCCGATATCGAGCTGTGCCCGGAGTGCTTCTCGGCGGGAGCAGAGATCGGCAATCACCGGAGATGGCACGGCTACCAGCAGGTCGACGGCGGTCGGTTCTCTCTCTGGGGTCCCGAGGCAGAGGGAGGATGGACCAGCAGGGAAGAGCAGTCGCTACTCGATGCCATCGAGCAGTATGGATTTGGAAACTGGGTACAACACTTTTTAAGTTACTTAACTTATCTCTGCAGCACGTCGTAAACGTTTACAAGAGTGTTGCAACAACCGAATAAAATGTCGATAGTGAAAAGGAGCTGGTGGCGCCAGCGTTAGTGACCCTTCGGGCTGTGTGTAGTGACAGCCCAGTCTGTTCACTAACTAATAATGTGGGTGAAGTTGAACCACTGAGTCTTTAAAACCAAGAGACAGTCGACTTGAAAAACTGAAACAAAGTCCTAAAAATGTAAGTTTAAACAGTGTTAGATTACACATTAAAAAGTTAAAGTAAGCGCTAAGGACACGGTACAATGAAACAGCGGCTTACGGGTGTAAATGGCCGACATTAGAAGAGAGTCCTGGAGAAATGAATGTACGATACACAGGTAACAACAAACAACTCCAAAACACGTATTTAAACAGACACAGGTATATTTAATGCGTGTAATGTAGAGTTTTACTTTAGAGTTTTTTTAGTAGTAAGTAAAAAACATAAACCAGATACTCAATCAAGGCAAATGAGTCAGTTATACTGCACACTACTGTATGTTAGGTGGGTATAATTAGTTATCCATGTGCAGGATGCCAGGTCTTCATATAAGACAAAGACAAATCATTAGAATACAAATTTATAACCATACACTTTTACGCTTGCTGGAAAGGTCTGTTCTATTTTAAAAATAGGTTCTTCAGAAATTTCAAGACAAAACCAAACAAAACAATATCATTTGATACATGGGAAGGAAATGCTAAATTGAAACCTCAATACATCAATTCTTGTTACTCTGCTTGTTCGCATATGTTCAGTTGTACGCTCACATGTAAACAGACTCCAGGCTGCTAGGTTATTAGCAGTTCATTACAATGAATATATATTTCTGTATAATTTCTATGATGCATAAAACAATTGTCAATTTCTACTAGGATCCTTGTTAATAACGACTTCCTGTTTGTGTTGCCTTTCAGGAGGACATGGCCGCTCATGTGGGAGCATCCCGTACTCCTCAGGAAGTCATGGAGCACTATGTCACCATGTACATCCATGGAAACCTGGGTAAGGCCTGCATCCCAGACAGCATTCCCAACCGGGTAACTGACCACACCTGCCCAAGCGGTGGCCCCCTGTCGCCCAGTCTGACCACCCCTCTGCCCCCGCTGGACATCAGTCTGGTTGAGCAGCAGCAGCTGGGCTACATGCCGCTGCGTGACGATTATGAGATTGAATATGATCAGGATGCAGAGAAGCTCATTAGCGGGCTGTCTGTGAACTATGATGACGAGGATGTGGAAATTGAGATGAAGCGTGCGCACGTGGACATGTATGTACGCAAGCTAAGAGAACGCCAGCGTCGTAAGAACATCGCTCGAGACTACAGCCTTGTGCCTGTGTTCCTGGGCCGAGACAAGAAGGACAAGGAGAAGGAAAAACCTGGGCCCCTGGGAGTTGTATGTACTGCTGGTGTTGTTGGTGGAGCAGGAGTTGGTGGGGGTGCATTAGGATCAGGCTCTATAACGGGAGCAGGTGCAGGTTCTGTTCCAAGTACACCCAAAAGAAAAATAACCAAGGAAGAGAAGGAGCAGCGGATCAGGCTGCGGGGGCTCTGCCAGTTCATGGCCCATCGGGAGTTTGAGGACTTCTTTGAGAACATGCATAAAGAACGTGTGCTGAGGGCCAAGGTACGTGAGCTGCAGCGCTACCGCCGCAATGGCATCACCCGTCTGGAGGAGTCTGCCGAGTACGAAGCAGCTCGGCATAAGCGGGAGAAACGTAAGGAGAACAAAAGTGTGGTCACCTCCAAACGGGGCAGTGGAGGAGGAGGCGGGCTTGGCTCCGGGATGGGACTCGGGGGTGGAGCTGGAGGGGGAGGAGGAATTGCTGGAGGGTTAGGGGTTGGAGGCGGAATCAAAGAAGAGGGTAAAGATGGCGAGTTTGCTGCCATCGAAAATTTGACGGGCTTTGAGCTGCTGTCAGACAGGGAGAAAGTGCTGTGTAACTCTCTCAACCTGAGCCCGGCACGCTACCTCACTGTCAAAACCATTATCATCAAAGATCACCTGCAGAAAAGGCAAGGCATCCCGGCCAAGAGCCGGCTGCCTAGCTACCTGGACAAGGTGCTCAAGAAGCGCATTCTCACTTTCCTCACAGAAAGTGGCTGGATATCCCGAGACGCGTCTTAGCGTCTCTAGTCAGAAACTGAACAATACATGTTTGCTGATAGTGAATACAGGAAAAAGAACTACTGGCTTTCACCCATTTTTGAAAGGTGACTTTGTGAATATGTAAATGGAGAAAAAAAGAGGGCGCCCCACTGGAATAAAAGTATATTTTCATACCAAGGCTTAGAACAAAAATAAGACTATATTTTTGCATTTGGAGAGGGACAGATTTGGACACAACTCTGTGGGTTTACAGTACTACATGACGAGAACTACACTGATACCAAGTATTACATAAGTTCAGAGATATTTTAGTTGTTATTGCAACAGCTTAACTGAAGATGTTTATGAAGAAATATTCAACCCAACATTTCATGGACGTGGATGTTTGACAGCTAAGGTTCTGATGGTATGCCTCAGCAGCCCCCCTGCCTAATCTGACCAACTTTGTTAAGTGTTTTATCAGTTACCAGCTACATTTAGTAACTTTCCACCACAAAGTTGGCATTGGAACATTTTATCGTCTTCATTTTCTAGAAATTGTAATGCGCTAAGCTCTAAATTTCCTGAGCCAATCCTTCCCAACACAGCAGTGTTGAACCAACATTAAGCTTTCTCTGCAGCCTGAAGGGGATTTATACCAGACCTCAACTGATCATCCTAGATCTACATCGATGACTTGCCGAATGTATGGAGTCAAACATTGGCCAAGAAAACCAGTACAGGAATTCCAAAGATTCAAATATTTAGTAACAGTGTTGCTCTAACATTACCTGTCCACCAGAGGGCACTGACAAGCGTGTTTGTTTTTTAAGCTTCCCACTGTTCTCATTACAGTAGAATACAGCAAACATACTAAAGTTTTGTGTTTATGTACAAAAGGTGCTAATATATTGTGTTTAACTCTTAAAGCCCCTGAACATTTGGCTTAAAACCTTAACGTATTTTTAAAATAATGGTACTAACTACACAAAAAGGCAAGTTACAGGTAATGTTTCTTAGAATTCAACATTCAAAACTCAGTCTGCTTCTCTGGGATTGTGCGGGCGTGATGTATGTACAAATGTACATCCACATTATTTTCAATCAGAGTTTTCAATTCAGATCATCATTTAGAAGAGTTCTGGAGAAGCAGATCTACCAAGACTACATCTGAAGTGAAAAACTCCAAATTATGTCACCTGGAGGAGTTTATGACCTCCTTAAGGTGCAAATCAGTGGTCGGCCTTTTGAATAGTTCTCATCATCTCATGTTGGTCACACTCTGATTTGCATTTTATTGAAGCTTTTTACTTTGCCTCCTTCAAAGAAACATCTGGTGTGGCTCTGCCCCCTCCACATGGTTCAACACAGCTAAAGAAGCTGATTCTGTCAGGGTATTAAACAAAAGACTCAAACCCTAAAGCACAATTCAGAGGTTACTGTTGTTACTGTGTGTGTATTGTGGGCTTGGGAACTTAGACCATGTCTACATTAAGCTGGGTACATGCATCTCTCTCTGCTCTGTTTGTCCACACTGAAACAGGTTTTCTCCCCGTAAAGCTTTTCCAAGCCGGCCTCTAGAATCACTCAAGGCACTCTAGTGTGTACGGGCAAAAAAACGAGTTCTCGTGCAGCATTTTACGCTTATAAGTATTGTTTTAAACGTTGTGCAGAGCGGAATTGGAAACAGGATAGTATTTTCTCTTTGCTCTTCTTTTCTGTGACTAGCTGAGAGTGTGCCCCGTTTTCCAGCCTGCCTGCTTTTTCATGTGAACGGAGGTCAATGCAGCAACAGGGTGGCGTGGTGGCACAAAAAGAGCACAGCTCCGTGTAGACATAGATTCAGAGAACAGTGAACCTCCCTGTTGTCTTCACCTGAGTTTCCTGAGTCTTTTCAGCCCCCCCACACACAGCTTCTCGGATGCTCTGTCAAACCTGCCCACACTCGGCAGCTTGTCATTCGTCAAATGCAACTCGTCTTGAAGGCAGAACCGTGAACAGCGTGCTGACTCGTTTTCCCGCGTTTAGCTGTGCTATTCAGATGTAAATGAAGCTTTTGAATCGGCTCTCGTGTCATAAGCAGAGACTCTAAATGTAACAGAAAGGCATCTGAAAATGTGGATGCTACTGTAGCTAGAACGTTTGTTTTATTTAGGAGCAAGAAATGCTAGACCAGGTGGACCCACTTACATAAAAGTGTAGCTTTACCTTTTTTTGTGGTTGACAAAGAGAGACTGTCTTTCTCTTTATCGTAGCTCCTGAGATGTTCTTTCCAAAGATCGATCATAAACAGTGGGAGTGTCCTGTTTTAATCAGGAATCCTTAATGTGCAAATCATGTTCCACTCTAGCTGATTTCAAAGGAGAACTCAAATTTAAAGATCCAGACTAACCACAAATTTTCTTTACATGAGTGGATTCAGCTCATTTTGCTTATTTACTCTGGAACATAGTGGTACCTGATTTGGATGACCACTGAGCTAAAGCCATAGTTAACATGTTGGGACTGGAGTTACACGTATCAGTTAACTGTAGCAGTTTATCTGATGAAGTTCAAACAGTCAAAATAACATCTCACCCACAGTTTTAGGGCCACGATGCTAATCTCCAGCGAATAAAGGAACCTGCGGCAGCATACAGCTGTTAGTTGAAGCTATTTAATGGTTGTGGTTGGTTGGAGTGTTTTATTATTTTATGAAATGAAAGACTTCAATTTTTGATGATGACAGTGTTGTTGTTCTGCATGTGCAAATATTCCACACTGATGCGTTTTGGTGTAAATGTGTCTTTTTGTTTTCAGTATGTTTTTTTGGGGGGGTGTAAATGTAAATAATTTTGTAAGATACATTGGAAAAATTATAATTCTCAACCTGTGAAATGTACAGTATTTTGTGTGATACAAATTTTTTATAGCTTTTGTAATAAAAAGAAGCTGATATTGGATTACAAAGCAGCAGCTGTTTGTGAAGCTTTGGGTGTTGTGATGGGACGCTGTCTTTATTCTTGTTACCGTCTGACACTGTTGAGCTCTTTGTTAATGCTGTCCCGTTACTTTGTTGTTGCACATGACAGGGTGTGTACTGAGTATTAAAAGTGCAAATACTTTATGAATCCAGTCGTGTTTCCTGTTCAATGCTTGGTTGCAACTGTAAAACAGCTTAAAGCTAAATAACAATGTGTGTGGAAAAAGTCAAACTCTAAACCAACAAGTCTTTTAAATCTTAAATTTATTCTGATGGTCTTAAACATGAATTATTCCAGATAACAGCTGTCACATCACTGTCTGAGCCAAGTAGTGATAAATGGACTGAGACCAAGTCTGGCTTACAGGACCCTGTTCACATTCAGAAAGACTACACAAACATGCTTTTCAGTACAAATCAATCTTCTACAGATCCTCAAGTACTGCTTCTTATTTTAATCTCAAATAAACAAGAAAAGACAAACTGGAGTCAAAAGTTTAAAACTTTCAGGGCTTTAAATTGAAGTTTGGAATGTTGCCAGTGGCTCAGAATCAGCACTGCTCACTATCTGGCTGGATTTTACACCAGATCTCAACCAAAAACATCTTAAGGAGACGTGCAAGTCTCCCGCTGTGGTTTGGTGCTTTTTTTTGAAACACTGATGTGACTCGCATGACTGATGACAAACTGAAGTTTTACTGAAAACACTGTGCTGTTCCAGACAAAGTGTTGTGTATCTGTTAAAAACTGTTGGATATTGTCCAGATACAAAGTTTAGTCCCCGTCTCTTTGAGGCACCTCAGGGTGGTGGTTGGTGCGAGAACGAGCTTGTGGGAAAAGAGGTGGTGGGAAACCTTGACCAGTCTGCTGTACCTGCGGTCATTCATCGCCCAGGCAACAAAACAAATCCCAAAGTTACATCAACATTTCTAGGGGGCTTTAGCCACACCCACCAATGCTGGCCTGAGGGTGCGGCCATGAAGCTTGTAGCCCACTTTAGTTACTATGGCAACAGTGCCAGGCTCCTTGCCCTCGACAGGGGCGTGGAAGAGGGCCTCATGCTCATAGGGGTCAAACTTCTGGCCGTCGGGGTTGAGTTTGACCAGGCCGTGCTTGGTGAACACCTTCTGGATCTGGACCTCAGTCATCACCAGGCCATCGTACAGGTTCTTCAGGTGAGGGTTCTGGCTCGTCACCTCCTCCTTGGGCACGCTCTCTGTGGCCTTCTCCAAGATGTCGGCCACCTCCAGCAGGTCCTTGCAGAAGCCCTGGATCCCTGGTGATGGAAGGAAACCAGATCATTTGTGGGGACATGATATTGTCAAGAGAATTAAGTTGCCATTGGGTGACATCTAGTGGTGGAAATGGGAACCTGCAAAAACCTAGGTTTAGCAGTTTGTGCAATCTGTCTAACAGGGGAACCAGCACAGCTGAAAAAGAATAAGGCTTTTACCGTATAGTTTAGCATCTTCTATCATCTTCTGGCTCCGCGTCCTGAGGTTTTCTGTGTCTGCCAAGGCCCGCTTGTACTTTTCCTGGAAACATGATAGAAACAGAAAAGGTCTAAAGACACCACATTATCATGTCATGACCTAGTACAGGGCTGGGTTAAAAGCCACAACCAGTTAGCATTCCTGTCTTTTGTCAAAGTACTAGTGATACATTTTGGTAAACTGAAGTTGTGTTTCAGTTGTTGAGTATTAACTCAATTCACACATAAATTCCTGTGTAGGCACATATTCAACCCTGCAACCACAAAGATGTGTAATTATATTTATTTGGCCATTTAAATCAATGCATTTTTAAATGACAGTAACAAACTAGTAATTTTTTGTATTAATTTGATAATTCCTTTTTGAGTGAACTGTCTTACCGTCATTTCCTTGAGCTGCTCCTCCAGCTGGGTCTTCTCCTCCATCAGGACTTTCTCTGCTGAATTCTGCTCCGGCTTCTCCGCCTCCTCCTCCGACCTCTGACCATTCTTCTGCTGGGTGGCCGTGCACAGCAATCGCGGTGATGCTCTGGATGGAGAGGGAGGACTTGACAATTCAGCCCACTTGCCTGCTTTAATTAGGTCCTGAACCCAACAGACTCTGAATTAACTAGTTCGATTTCTCAATTTATTCCGGTGATTCACTAGCTTGTATTATGCAGAAACTGGTAATAAACACTTGAACAAATGACTAGAGAAACACAACTAATGCATAAAGTTCCATCGAGGACACTGGGACTTGGTGGATGATTTGACAGTGATGTGCTAATTGCTATGGCACTTACGCTCACCAGATCTCAACCCAGTTTATCACATCATTTAGAGCATTACTGCGTCTCAGTCAGTCTGGGTATTTTAGTTGTTTGTCCAGACTGGCTCATGATGGCATCAGAAAGCTTAATTAACTCAACTGCCAACTGTCCAGCAGCCAACAGTGCTTAGAAAGAATTCTATGTAACTGCCCTACATTTCATTTCATGATAAATGGCTACATATATATACTATATATTAGTATAACATTACCAAAAAACTAGTGTGATTTTGTTGGGAGCTGAGTAGCTTATTTCACAACATGTCAATCTGATGTCATCATCTCTTTCTCTCCAGCCAATAGACTAATGTGGAGATATGAAGCCGAACTCCACTCATTTAACACATTGTTCATTTTCATAGCAACTGTCATAGCAAACTTGGGACAGGTTTGATAATTTCTCAGGAGAGTTCAAATTAGCGGATTAATGAATGAAGTTTGGTTAGGCATTTCGTCCTTTCAAGAACACAAATGCAGGCACTGCAACTGCTAAAAAATATAACATCTGAGAACATCGACGTAATTTCAAAGTCAGTCTCCACACAACAGACAAACTACACGTTAGCATAGCAGAATCTAACGCTAGTTAAATGCCCTATTCATCACTCAGGATGTCACGTTATGTCATCACCCTCCTCTGTTTCTAGCAATGACATGCTAACAATGACACACAGTACTACCCTGGTTGTACTTTAATTAAAACCACGCCAACAGACACATTTCCAGACTGTGTGTAACGTTAGTTTCCAATTAAAGGTCAACATTGCAAACCTTATGAAAGCTAACGTTGCTAGCCGGCTATTAGCTTCCATAAGATAACTGTAGCCTAGAACCAGCCAGTGAAAGTAAACGGAAATGTTTGTGTACAGTACTGAAAGACAACAAACGGTGCTCTTTACCTTACTAGCGCTGGAGAAACTACAAGTGAGTAGCTCTGTCTCACAGCACGAACACACCAGCTCGCCATTTTCCAAGATAAACTGAGCAGGTAACAGCTCCTTCTAACACACGCTGACGGGACGAACAACCACGATAGCAGCAGCGCGAGGTTTGAGCCAATCAACAGTCAGTTTCACGAACACCGCTCCCGCTCGGCCAATCAGATTCCAAGGGGAGTTTGATGACGCGTTGTAGTTTGGTTGAGTTTGAAGTGAAAGGTGACGGACACATGTGATCAAGGACAAGTTGAAAAAAGAAGGTTTATCATGTAGTCAGTGCTCTCATATATTTAAATACATATTAGAATATCATTATGGTCCATGTTAATGTGCAGAATACTGGTTATTTAACCTTAAAGCTGATATAAAAAATGTAAAAATATTTAAAACATATATAATGATTTTTAAAACGAGTTTCGTCTCTTGTAAACTTACATAAGATAACTGTAGTCCATGTAAATATTTACTCTCCTTTAGTTCTGTCAACAACCCAGTTTTCTTAACCTGCTAGCTGCTAACCTTGTTTACTTATTTATTTATCTGCAGAAAACAGCCGCCTGAATAGACAGATACTAACTGGAATAGATATAACTCATAATAACATGTTGAAATTGTCATACTAATGTATCAAGTTGCATTGCATAAAGTACATATAAAGTATTTCCAGTCAATAGCAGCAACCATCTTTTTTGGATTTGAAAATAAAGTGGTAACTCAGGAGGTAGTTTTGAGAAACCTGGATATGGTTTCTCGAAACTATCTCAACATTCTAGCTGCTCAGATTGCTTGTACTGTGCTATTAAACCTGATCCAGGTTTCTGAAGATTGTTGGTACAGAACATTTACAGGCTAAGGTGATGAGAAAATAGAGAAATCCACACCCATGTTTGGAAAATGCCCAATGATACATTATATAAATTCTTCAGTATGTTAACAGAAAATAGAATCGGACTGCAATAATGTTTCTTTCCAAAGGTAGTGGCTCTGAGGTGCAATATTCAAATCGTTTTCATCCTTTATAAAAAACAAATGCACACACTGATTTGAAAAATCAAACCTCTTTTTAATTGAAGTACCGTTTTCTTCCTTCATGCAAACTTTTTATAACTTGAGGCAAGTTTTTTTATTTTTTCAGAGAAGCTTTAAAAAAAATCAGAGTAATGACTAACAGTTAAAAACTATTTCGTTAGTGCACTTGAGAGCCACACTCCAGAAGAAACGTAAGGTTCAGGATACATCAACGTGTGAACTGGAGCAGATGGGAATTGAACAATAAACCCTGCACTTGGTGGACCTTGGTGCCCTGATGCTTCTTATTACTTCTGTTACTTCGGTCTGGGAAGTGTAGTAGGTGACACGTGCATCCATTATGCGAGCTGTGACAGTCTAATTGTCTTCATCTTCCACACAGCCCTTTGAGTGACACTCCGAGTAGTCCCATGTTCTCTCTCCTAATTTCTTGTCAATTAATCAGCCTCTCTGTAGAGGAAAAAAACATGTATCATCTTTCTCGCCTTCTTTTCACACACACACACACACACACACACACACACACACACACACACACACACACAGATGCCGCAATCTCCTTTTGATTTTCCGTCTCGGTCTCGGTCTTGTCTGTCTTTGAGTGCACATCTGACAAGGCGGAGCTAATTGATAGGCATGCCATTTCTCCCTGCTCCATCCTTGCCCTGCGACTCCACCTGTTCACGCTACTCCATCGCTGCCTCTGTGAGGGAGGGGGAGGGGGGATTTAACAGAAGAGGCAAATTACTCGTTCATTTTGCAGTAAGTGGAGCAGACACTTTGGCGCTTCCTCATTAAGAAGAGGTTTGTTTCAAGAGGTAAAGCATGGCCTGCTCTTGTTTCTGCTTTGATGAGGCCTCGCAGAGTTGAACTTTGATATCTGTCTTTAATGAACTGCTTAAAATATTTGTGATTTGTTCTTAATGGGAAAGTGACTTCAGCAATGTGGTACAAAAGCTTAAGAGCAGCTTTTGCCTCAGACTGGCATCATTTATAAGAAACTTTAACTCCTGTCTTAGACTGCACGGAAATGTCCCCTTGATGCCCCAACCAGGTTTTTAGTTGAGTCACAAATCTGCTCGTGTTATTTCAAGAGGCTCTCCAAGCTGTGATTTAATGTTTGACTAAGAAAGTCACCCTATGATGTCATTGTAATGTGATGTCACCTGGGGTAGCTTTGGATCAGGAGGTAGAGCAATTGTCCACTAATTATGAGACTGAACTGCACAGAAATTTTCATAGGACACCTATCCATGACTCCAGTGTCAGGCATTGCCAACTCCACTGGTGTTGTCCAGAACATGGCATCACTGACACAACAGCTACTAAACAGAAGCGGAGAGCATTTTCTCACTGAGCTACACATAAAGCTAAATTTGTACTATGACAGCCAACCCTCAATGTCTATAGTCTAACACAAACTATTGGAGGTACTTTTAATAACCACATATGACAATATTTGGTTGACAAAACACCTAAGCTTAGCTGCCGATGTTCCGTTTTACTGATCATTTTAAATTCCTCCTGTGCTTGCGTTGCTCAATAACAATTCCCAGATTTTAGTCTTCAGTGCATTTGAGAAAGAGATTCCCAGCTTTCCTGGAAATGGGGTTGGTAAACGTACAAATTAATTAGAGTTGTTTGCAGTAATTCCTAAATGTACATGTAGACTTCTTCAGTAGAAGTTGGAACCATGATGAGTGTGTTTGTTGGATGCTTATCTGGGTTAAGGATTTAGTCCTTATGAATAGTCATTGTAAGCACTCAGCCTTGGGGAAGCAGTGGCAGACAGAGCTGTCTGTTTGTTTACCAGAGACGCTGGAACAACTTGCCTCTAAACCCAATGTCATATAAAAGCAGCAAGGGGAGGGGGGGGGGGCACTGATGGAAGACAGGCACAAATGAGTGAGGGGCACAGACGCCAACGGTGAGCGATGACACAAGAGCACGGGGGGAAATAAATCTCACTTCAAAGCTCACGTCTAATGGAAGAAAGGTCGACAGCGGGTGGGCGGCTACAGATTGTTTGAAAGTTAGATTTTCCTCTACACAAACTAGAAGACAAAATATTCAAGGTTGTTCAATTATTCATGTTTGGGGATCCTCTCCAAGCCCTTTCACTTCTCATTCAACAAGACTAACAAGACCTTCACAGTATTACCAAGAGGATGTTTGTTTACATGGATCGGATTTGGAGCAGGAAAGTAGTCCTGCTTGGGTCAGATGATCGCCCCAGTTTTTGACAGAAGGGGAGTGCAGACCACCAGCAGGGGGCACTCAAAGCTGTGTTTTAATGCAGGGCCTTGTGCAGTGGTTCATCTGCTGCTGCACTAACCCACGGAGCCCAGAGGGAGGCTTTCTAATGTTAGTGGCATCCACGAGACATCACACGAGACAAAAGGCGACTTTGATTCATCGTGCAGCATGACATACATACATACAGTCCCGCAGTGCGCGCCACGCTCACAGAACACAAACACACGCAGAGACAGAGAGAGAAAGTGTTCGCTCTTCACAGCTTTCATTCTTCAGAACATGATCACAAATGAACCTGATGTGTAGAGTCCACTAAAGTTGGTACACACCGATTTCTCAGAAGTCACGTGCAGCAATGAGGCAGACTGGTTGGTGTGTGTGTGGTTAACATAACTCAGCATTTGTGACATTTGCTCAATAGGTGAAAAACAACACACAAACAAAACACTAACAAATGAAAACTGAAATAAAGGTTTAGTACAGTTTATGCATAATCTGCAAGGTATTTGCACCCCCCCCCCCCCCAATTTTTTGCATATTCAGTCATTAGCAGTCAAGGAAAAGATCTAAATTGTCAGTTTTGGTGTGTTGAGGTTGTATCACAAAGGTACAGATTGAAGGGAGTTTGAACTCAACTGGATAAACTGACTAAATAAAAAACAAAATTTAAAATGATACTGTACTGTAAAAATAGCTTATTATTTATTATTATTACCTATTGTTTACTCACTAACACTACACACAATGCACCGATCAGACTACATGAATGTGCCAAATTTCATGGCAATCCAGTCCCTGTTTGTTTACTCTGCCCGTAAAATATTCCATGTGGGGTTCTTGGTAGATTTGCATATGAATGACAGGGGCATCTTGATATTTTGAGAGGACGGAAATGTTCCTTCCAATATTTGAACAAACGCTGTTCACATTCTCTTTGGAGTGAAGTTAAATTAGACCGTACCAGTGTGCCCATCCTCAGGGTACATCTACAAGATGACCAATTTAGGAATGTTAGCATTTGTCTGGCATGAAGGACGGAGCTATCTGAAGGTTCATGTTATGTGCAAATATCGTTTTCACTTATTTGGTTCCAACATGACATGGACTCTCAAATAAAGAGCCCACCTCTACTGTGTTATAATTGACTTTATGGCTAGTCCTATGCTACAAGCTGATGATAACAGTGAGGTTGTAAAGACTAGACGCCAACTCCTCGTGATTCTTCCTTCCTCTGAGCTCTCAGCTGAAGACCCTGGGCCTGTGTTAAGCGTGGAATAACTTGTGGGAGTTTTAATTTGCTGCTACACTTCCTGATGTGACCGCGCATTATTTCCCTCATCCCCACAGACAGGCATCCCAGCCTTCATCAACATCTAACACACACACACACACACACACACACACACACACACACACACACACACACACACACACACACACACACACACACACACACACACACACACAGCCTCTCCACCCTCTCCACCTCCAGCCGTCCTCTTTTTCATTCCCACCATCCCTCGACAACAATTAAGACATTCGCCTTGCATGGTAAACAAATCTGTCACAATTAGCTGTGGTTACAGCAGGGTTTGTTTCTCTAGCCTACCTTGGGCCCAGGGTGCAGGTTGGAGGGAGGTGGGCACTGTAAGGCTCTTGCGTCACTCTTCAGATCTTCAGCTCAGATGTTCAGCTTCTTTCAAAGTAAAACCCCAGGGGACGAGCTTGTTTGATTGAGTGGGAGTTGTGGGCGTGGTGGATGGTGGAAAGTGGCCCTGGTCTCCGGGGAAATCTGACAAATGGAAATGTATTGTGAGAATTCCCAAAGCAAAAATTTACATCGAGCAGTGGCAGACTAAAACTGCCCCAGTGTGTTTATTGCTGCAGTGAAGAGGCTTTAAAGATGTTGCAAGTTAATGTAGCTGAAGCCTTTGAAAGTGAGGAAACTTTTGTCATCGCATGGCAACAGAGCATGTGTATAGATTGTTGTGTGAGAGGCTTCTGCAACCTTTTTCATGTTTTCCCAAGAGTCCTGTTTTCATTAAACCATCTTCTTGCTGTTTTTGCCAATTAAAATTGGTTTATAGGCTGTAAATAATTGCTTTATTAACGGCTAATAAATTATTTACAATGCAGTTACAGCTCAGTGGTAAGATATTAATGAGGATAGTGTTTGTGTTGCCAGGTTGTGGAAATCCATTTGATTTTTGGTTAACACAAGCCACGACCTAAGGCAGCAGTGGAGTGGGCTTGAAATGAGCTAGTTACGTGCAACATTTGATCTGATCACACCTCAAAGCACAGGTCTTCACAGATGTTCTGGTAAGTCTGGTGTCAGAGAAGGGTGAGACACATGCAATGGTACAAAGGGGGATTGCAGCACACGCTTTGGTCTCACGTTGAAGGCAAGTCAACAGGTGACAGGAATAGTTGTGTAAAAATAGAGAAAAAGAGAGTTCACACCACCCCGTATTTTCACACCTCCCTACAAGTGCTACTATGTGAAGTGTGAGTTTGTCGGGACATAGTTGTCTGATGGATGATTGCTTCTTTTTACAGTGACACACACGAGTGTAGGAAGGGGAGTTAAGGGGAGTTCATTTGAAGCATACTGACATTTCCGCATCTCAAAAACCCATTGAGCATGTAAACCAAAAGTTTTAACTGCTTATGAACACATACAAACACAGACTACATGGATTCCTTTTCCACTTTGCCTGGAACGCAAGTCTGTCTCCTCCTCCTCTTTGTCACCCCAGATGGTCACTCAATTATTTTAAATAGGGTGGCCAAAATATTAGAAACACCTCTTAAATAAAGGTATGTGCTCTATCACCCTCTGAGACCTCAGTAATGATCATACAGTAGAAGCATCTGCAATGCCTGTCTCTCTGACTTTGCTGCTTGGATGAGAGAGAGGCATCTTCAACTCAACCTCACAAGACAGAAGTTCTCGTCTTCCCAGCCAGACCTTCAATACAACACGACATCAGCATCAACATAGGGTCTTCAGTGATGGTTCCCACTAAGTCTGCCAGAAACCTGTGGTTGTCATTGATGATCAACTGAGCTTTACTGACCACATCTCCTCTGCCTCCACTTCATATAGATTTATCATTTTCAACATCAGAAAGATCAGACCTATACGACACAACTCATTGTGCCGGCTTTAGTTATATCAGCCCTCCAGATAATCCAAAATTAAACTCAACAGCACCTGCCTACCTGAACTCCCTCATTCAGGTCTACAATAAATAAATAAATAAAGTCTTGCACCTCATGAAACATATTTTTTCCATGAGCACTTTACTTTAATGTTTGTCTCCTTGGCTTAGATATTTTGCTTGTCTTGTACCTCACTTGTAAGTTGCTTTGAATAAAAGCTTCTGCGAAATGACTAAATGTAAATGTAATCATATCTTTCTAAATGGTTCAACAAAAACTGAATAACTATAGAAAAAAAAAAACGCTGAAATTATAGAATGACAAACCTTTCCTCCTTTTGTTTTTCTTTTACTACCTGAAATGAGTATGCATAGTTTTTGGTTTTCGTACCATTTAGAGAATTGAAGTGCATACCAATGTATTCTGTCCTCCCTGAATGCTGGTGTCCAGTTTAGCAGATGGGTCAACAATTCCATTACTGAGAGCCACGGGTTTCTAGTTCAGGCTATGGAAAGTTCTTTAAAACTAAAGTATGCACAAAGAAAAACAAAAAGATATGCAGAATTAAATGATTTCAAGTTTAAACTGAAATGTCACTGTGTATAATACAGTCCTGACAAATTCAGCTAGCTGATACATGGAATTTGCTACTTACCAAAGATTTATCATCAATATGCTAAAGAAAATGAGTGTTGCAACTGTGGTGATATTACTAGTGGCAGCACAAAGTCGGAGTTGAGGTGGCTACTGTTAGTTTGCAGAGATTTCTTTGGGGGCCAACCCTTGATGGTGCCTTTGAAGATTGTCTCAATATACCACAAGTCTGTGCAGTTACTCTCCTGGTGACTCCTCAGTGTGTTACATCAGATAAAGCTGTTTGTAACATATTTTTACAGCAGCCATGTGGAAAATCAGAGCACAGAACTGCTCAAGCTGCAAGAGGGTTGATCAAAATATCTGACATACAGTATATAGGCAATTAATGAGCTGCTACTGGTGATCTGCTAGGAAATTTAGCCAGATTCTGTAGTTTGGGGGCGACCAATTAGAGGTTAATATTAGGTATATGATATCTGCCCAACTGGAAGTCAGTAAAAAATTCACTTATAAACTCAAAGAAGTTGAAAGCCATAATATGAGTCTGTCCAAAACTTTCATACTTGTACTAGTAATGTCTTCACAAATCCACACCAGTCCAACTCCTCTAGTTATACAGTTCTCCCATGAAAAGGAACATAATTCTTTTCTATCCTAATAGATGGGTTAATGCAACCAAAGATAGCACTCATGCCTCTGATTAGCCCATCATCCTTGAAGGTTTATTGTAGGTCAGTGTAATTGCTCTGAGAATTAAACCTGCCTATCATGCTGCTCTGCACATCACCCATTAGAGTCCAGCCACGTAACAGAACTCCGAATGGCTTGAATGTGTCAGAACAGGGGGAAAATAAATGTAGTCCGATCTGCCAGTAAACTTCATATTTTGGCCCACAAACATCATCAACAGGCAAGTCATCATATTCACATAAGTGTCTCTTTTCCTTCTCTGACAAAAAGTAATAAATAAACAAATAAATACATATTTCAGAAATTTCCCTGTAATTTCTGTTTCACTATTTAAGTTGTAATTAAATTCTGTTTAAACTGATGTTATACTGCTCTTCACAAGTGTGAGGGTATAAATGTTCAAAGGATATAAGGGTACAAGGGTATAAAGCCAATATGTTTAACCTTGAAGTGCTAGTCACCATTTGATGCTGATATTGACCTCATGATAGAGCTTATGATTATCATCTATATGTCACTGTGCAGGTAGATGTGAACATATAAACAAATTTGTCCAGTACAAGTGTGCCTGCAGCACCCAGAAGAGACAGAAACACTCAATGATCTCTGTGTCTTCCTGGCGGAGTGGCTATCCAACGACTAGTGCGAATTATCAACCTCTTTTAATGTGGAATGACAGAGCGTGACTGTGGGGGCGCGGGGACCTGTCTGCAGAGGTAGAGAGGAGGGGACAGTCCCTGTGTGGACAGTCACACATTTTAGACCATGCAAGAGCATATGAAATACTTGGAGGGTGAGTGCTGGTGTCTGTGTGTGTAGTTAAAGGTGTGTGGTAGCATTTAAAAGTGCTTTATGGTTCCTGATTTGAGATAATTACTCCTCAGGAGTTCAGTAAGGTCAGTGATTGGCTGCCTCATTACCGGGGTGGAACATCCCATTAAACCGTGTTGGAAGTGTTGTGTGTTTGTATTTTATCAAAGGGCCTAGATGTTATGATGGACATAAGAAAAAATCTTGTAATGAAAATTTACATAACACCAATCTTTAACCTGTGTAATCTACCTCTGACTTAAAGCTGCACTTATCATCTTTCATATTAAAAATATTTGTTTTTACTGCCCATCTTTAACCTTTTGGTTCACTACACCGTGCTCAGAGAGTTAGTGTTGGACTGTTATACATTTTTCACATGTGTGGAAACAAGACTCCAAATAAACCTTAATGTTGCTATAGAAACTTTAAAAGATGATAATAATAAGTCAGTGTTGTGTTTAAAGCTTTTCGGTAAAAGCTGCATTAACTTGTTGAGGGAGCTGAAGGATTCTCCAGTAGCCCTAAACAGGGATCACTTATTAGCTCTTTGAGTTGATAAGTCAAACAAACCCTGTGCCAAATCAGATATTCAGATTGTAACTGGGATTTACATACTGGATTGGCTGAGGCCCTTGTTCCCAACCAGGTTACCAGTACCAGCGGGGCTGTTTCCTAGCTTCAAACCCCTGTTGGAAGTTTGGAGACCAAGTGAGAGAGGTGAGACTTAGATGGTTTCAACAGGAGTATAAGAGGAGAAGAATGTTGAGGGTGTAGCTAACAGACAGGAGGAGAAGTAGAAGACCAAGGTGAAGGTTGTGGGGAAGGATGACGTGTGAGAGGTTGGTGTGACAGAGGAAGATGCAGAGGACAGAGTGGGATAGAGACAACATCCAGAATACGTGAAGCCACATTGACATAAATGTGGAGCTTGTTTTTGTTTATATGGCCTTTAGTTTTGGATTTGGTCTCCAGCAACTATTGGTTTATGATCTTAATAGTCACAGAAACAAGTCAATGAAAGAGAAAGGACAGAATTCCTCGTGGTCATACATGTGGACAAAGTCAAAATTATACATATAACTGAATCATATCACCACATTTACAGTATTTATGTGAGATATAATGTGAGAATTGTTTGTATATTTCAGAGTACATCTCCCCAGCAAACTACATTCAGTAAATATTTCATGGCCCACATTTAGGGGTGCCTGTGGCATCGTTCTGTGTGTGTGTGTGTGTGTGTGTGTGTGTGTGTGTGTGTGTGTGTGTGTGTGTGTGTGTGTGTGTGTGATCGCAGATGAGAAGTTTGGACAAATAAAGCAGGTCTTGTATCATCTGAGCACGGACACCGCTCAGGAGGTGGCAAACGTTGGACCACGGGGGTCCGGCTTGTTAGTGCTCTGCTGGGCGGCTGCTGAACATACCTCTGTTTGTCATGAACTTTTTATAATAATTGGATGTTAAAGATTAATGTGCATTAGTTTAACAGTGTCATAGGAGAACAGTGAAAGACTCAACAGCTTCCAGGGGCTTTATGTGGCCTTTCTAGTAGAAGCATGTAATAGTTCATCCATTGATATTGACTGATCAACTAATGGACTGATTTCTTTCCCTTGTTCTGTCCCACCTATAGCTAACTGTGCTCTCACATACTTCAAGGATGATCAACAGTTTAACTACACCATAATTTCCTATAAGTGATTCCAATTAGAGAATGCATAGAAGCAATACTAATTGCATGCTTCGCTTTCATTGCTTTCATTGCCTCATGTACTCCGCAGACACTAATATATTCAATAATTAATCTGCAGACGACCTCTAATATGTTTCTTTTTTTGGGTTCTCATCATGGAAAGAGATGCCTGACATGAGGAAATGCAGGAAATATTTATTTTTGATATTTTAGCTAATCTGGTTCTGCTGCATTCTTTTGCTAAATTCTTGAGTAATGGTTTAAATTAAATTTCACCACTAATCTCAAACAACTGTGCACCTGCACATTACATTCCAATGCATAATTACAAATCATGGTCCACTTACCATCATTAGAGTGGACACACTATAAATGATATTGTAGGGGATTTATGATACAGTGTGCAAATATTGAACTTATCCTGTAGCTGTAGTACAAGCAGTTGACAATCACTGCTTTATATTACAGCCTGCATATGCTGTACTTTCTGCATGGACCTCTTGCATAATTTAAGTTGCTTCAGAACATAATCATAGTGTGATTACATATGCTACAAAAATGTAACCGCAGTTGCAGTTGATGTATAGGAAGGCAGGTTTGGATGGTTTATGTTCTGAAATGTATTTATATCTTTCAATAACTTTTTAATTGCCTAGCAAAAAAAAAGATGTAATTATCAACTGGTTCCACAAAACTGAATTTTGTTATTTAAGAGCAAATGATTAATTACCTGTTTTTGAATTTAGATGTTTTCTAATTGAATAGCTATATCAATAGATCAAATATCAGTTGAAAGTAAATATAAGGTTGCCTAATAAATTTTAAATATTTGCTTTGAACTGACATAATGAATTTTTATGGCAAGAAAAAATTAATTATAGTGAAGGTTTAATTCGTTAAAAAATGTGAGAAAAAAAATCCTCCAAACGTGTTCCTTTTGGGGTTTTTATAGACGTTTTTTTATTTGATGGAGAAGAATGCTAAAAAGTATAACTCACTTCCAACAACACCCCTCTGATTTGAAGACGACAGTGACTTTTAAAAAGTTATGTTCCCGGTCGATCTGAATTCTCTGGGTGAACGTGAACATTTGAACAAACGCACACATTTACATTACATTTTCTATTTAATTTCCAGTCTAATTGGCTTTCGTGTTGAGCCTGTCATTTAGATTACATTCAGAGTCGCTGCACGCTGCAATCTGTATTCCTGCAGCAACACACACACACACACACACACACACACACACACACACACACACACACACACACACACACACACACACACAGACACACACAGACCTTCTACTGTGGTATAAAATATTTAAACTTAAGAACCAGTTTAGGAGGGGCAGTTAGAGGCAGTATGTTGACAACAGAGGTCAGGGAGGGTGCACACTCTGCAATCATCCCTCAGTTGTGCATTAAACTGGATTTAAGACATGGTGTATCGATCTATATGCATCACATGTGGGCACAGTATACATTTAATACACACGAAATAGAACTGTGAACAGAATTATTCAGTATTACCAGGCTTATGTATTATTTACAGTGCTGTTTATTTTATTTTTTATTATTTTTGTTAAAATGCCTAAAACAAACAAACAAACAAACAAAGTTGTGCTTGTTTAACTCTGCCCATAAAGATTGGCCATGAAATCTTGTCGTATTTTACTTTCTTAACTTTAGTAAAACTCAGGTTTGTAGATTTTCAGGGTAGATGAAGAAAAAATGAAAAGTATCAAAGAGCTGGAGAAGGGAGCAACATGTACTTTGCACAAAATCTGTATTACATTATTATTTTTATTATTACTACTGTATTAAAGAACATGTGTTGCCCTTTCTTTCTCTTTTTGTGTAACATGGCTGCACCTCCTGTCCTCACAGACATCAAATATGTCAACTGATTTTATAATAAAACCTGAGGCCACTCAGACCAGTGAGTCAGACCAGGGGTCCTTATCAGGAGATGATGGTTATGGTTTGAATGGCATTTGTTCCAAATCAATACTCTGCCAACACATTCACACATTGCTGCTAAAAAGTTATTAACATTAGCAGCCTTAGCATTTATTTCGAGGTGTGTTTCTTTATCATACACTTTGCTCTGTTTGAGGAAAATAACAGGACAGGCTGCGGCTAAACCAGGGATGTGTCCAAATAAACAGGCAAAAAAGGCAGGCGCTCCAAAATCTGATGTTTCAGCATCAACGTGCCTTCCCTCTCAGTTTAAACTAAAAAGCAGGTCACATCATACTGTATAGAAAGCCTCCGAGGCACCTGGAAGTGCAAGTCATCTGCTCTCAGAAAAGAGCTGTTTACAATGAAACCTTAGACCACTCAGTACTCAGTGTGCAACACGCTGCAGAGTCCGCCTCAGCCCTACACACAGAGTGAAAACAGGATCCAGGGTAGATTCTCAGTGCTAATCACAACAGTACTAAAGGGCTAATAAAAAAGAAAACCATAAATTCAAATAGAAGACGTAAAATAGGACAGGATAAACAGTAAATAGAAAACTGCATATCTCATAACATCACAAACTATGTAACATTAAAAAAAATCTGGGTACAAAACTGATGCGAGCTCCCATCTATCCATTGAAAGCACTTGTCCTGTTAAGGGACAGCAGTCACTGGGCTTGAGGCGGGGTACAACCTGGAAAGGTCACCAGTCTATCACAGAGAAAAACATTCACATTCACACGTGTGGACAATGCAGAATCACCAGTTAAACTCATTTCATGTCTCCAGACACACTTGTAATCACACAAAGGTGGATCAGGGCTTCAGGGGGAAAACATGTAATTGTGTCTGCTTTGTTGTGAGCCATTTTAAAAACTGTAGAATGAAAGTTGAGCTATTACATGTCTTAATTTTACATCAGATAGCAGAGACCAGTGTTTTAAGTGTGTCAGATTTGAGTTCATTGAAAGTTAAAAACACACCTGTTTTTAACTTGCTTTCTACATTTGAGTTTGGGGAATACATCTATATGAACACTATATATTTCCTTCTGTTCAACAAATCTAAAGCTAAAGTAATTTGGCTGCTCATACTTGAGTTATACTTGGGTTTACTCCCAGTTGACCTGCTTTGGTGGTTTCCTTTTAAAATTAATCATTTAATCAAATGACCATAAGTTAATGACTAAATAACGCATTATACTGCAGCTGCAAAGTGCAGAACAGCTGAAACGAAGCGCCTTACAAGCAAAGCCGTGCTCTCTGTATGGCAGGTTAATCCTGTCAGTTCCACACAGCACTGTCTCTGTGAAGGACTGTACCTTATGATCAGTAAAACTAATAATCTGCATGAAAGAGTGGAGAACTCATCATTGGGATTTTGTGGGCCTGCAGCTTAATGTCAACATGGAGAAAAGGTAAATCCTTTGTGTTCGACCTGAAGAGACATCTGACCCGCCTTGTCATGGGTTAATCCAGCCTCTACATATAATTGGACAGCAGGACGGACACAGAGGGGGAGCTATTACTTGGTGGGATCAAATGTGAACTATGACCTCTTTGCCAGGTGGCCACTAACACACAGTGGGCTGACAGTCTTTTTTGGGGGGAAATGTTTTCCACTGCTTTTCTACATCGGGGTGCTTTTGTGATTTAAATTGGGAGCAAAGAGCAAATGAAAGAATCCGAAACAAAAACAAACCAAGAGAGAATTTATGCTCAACTGCTGCTAAGCTGATTGACTGATGACTCATATGATTTACCAAATTATCCCCACGACCCAGATTGTGATGTCTCACTGAGAGAATTGTTCCACCTGCTCACAGAAATGGAGTGAAAAGATTTATCTGTCTGTGACTGTGCACAGCAGCTGGGAGGAACTGCATAAATCCACTCCTGTCTTCCCACCACTATCAGACACTGGAAATACAAGGTGCTTCTTGGAAATACGTCATGTGCCATTATTTACAAGGTGAATATCTCTTGTGGTGACAGTGTATGAAGGTAGACGGAGTCCTAGGAGCTCATTGACAGGACGCTGCGGCTGCAGGACGCCAGATGGCACCACTGCGCCGTCCTGTGGATCCTGCTTGGCACAGAAACGCGTCCACGTTGTTCCCACTGTCTGCTTTCGTTCCTCTTCCCCTCCCTCCCTCCTTCTCTCTCTCTCTCTCTCTCTCTCTCTAGGCTTACAGTATACACCTATCTATCTTCCACAAGCATCAGCAGTGTCTCCATCAGTCTCCACGATACGAGCGCTACTACGGCGCAAAGCATGGCACTTCTGCGCCCCGAAGAACCGGTCTCTGCCGCTGCACACCTCTGCGTCTTTCTGTTGACCGCCTCGGCCTGGATGGCACAGCCGGGACCCGTGCGCTGTGACAGCGGGGTTTTAAACCGACGCGGTGGGGTGGACCTTACGTTTGATATGGGCGGCGGACATGGAGGCTCCCCGCCGGGCTTACCGAGGGAAGGTGACGAGGAAGCCGCGGAGAGCTCACCCCGCTTTAGGAGAGCACTGTCCCGGGAAAAGCAAATGTCCCTGCTCAGCAGCTCGTTCGTGCTCAAAGGGGATGCGACCCACAACCAGGCGATGGTCCACTGGACAGGAGAGAACAGCAGCGTAAGTAACCCCTCCTCTCCTCCGTCCCGTCACGATCCGCTGGTTCATGCATCACCAACACAATCGTACTCATCTTTGTCACCTTGCACCCTCCATCACTTCAGCCACAGCACATCGCTTTAGAAAGTTATTGTTCTCGCAGCGAGGCTGCTGCTTCAGCCGCACACTGCGCGTCTCTCACAGAGGAGGAGGCACGGTGTGGCTTTTTACGCATCCAGGTGGTCTCCCCGTGCGCGCGGCGGATGTTATTAGACACCAGGCTTTGTTGAAACATCAGGACTTTTAACTGGTTTGGTGTCACGGGCCCCACGGATAGACCATCACATCGCTCTATTATATCACATGGTGGCCCAGGGTCACGAGCATCTTGTTATGGTGTTTACACTGCGTCCGGAGTGAAACTCATTATTCCTGTTCTTTGTGTGAATGTTCCTTTGCGCTGAAATGAACACATGCGGCATTCTACCGGTGACCTCGTTCAATGTTCAATTAGTGACCCTGGGAGGGTCCTCTGGCTTCAATTTGAGAACCACAAAAACAAGCACCCATGCCACTGTGTACGGTAAGACTAAGAAAGAGTCAGAGGGCGCGCCTATGTGCGCACTGAGCCAGTGTGGAGACACGGAGCGCGCACTAACCAGACAGCTCAGTGCTTGATTGAATCACACGAAGCCACCACTGAAATATTGATGGAGCTTTGTATCCATGCGTTTTGCAGAGGGTTGTTTATTTGTGTTTTGAAACTGGATGATATCAAAATAGATGTAGTACTTTCTAAGCAGCAAACCAACGGCATTCAGTAAGATTTCCGTCACACATATCAAAAAAGTCCCACTAGGACTGAACAATGATGTCATTCAAGACAAAAATAGCGCAATACATAGTAGGCCCACTGAAGTCATCACTAATATTCTAGATAGAGAATGAACTTCTGTAGGAATATTTCAGCTGGAGGTGTAACACCATGATGTATGATAAAGTGACATTGTGTAAGTATTATAGTGATTCTTCCTGTGGGCCCAGTCAAGTGAGAGCAGCTACACTATGTAAACAAGAGCACACTTTGTGATAGATATTGACAGATGCCTGGGGGATTTGAGTGGTGGTGTCTGGTAGGGACATCACTTGCAGTCAGAGCCTTTTTGTCAGTGTAACACGTTGTTGTTTTACTGGCCGTGGCCGCAGGCGGCTCTGGGAAAGACAGAAAGAAAGGAAGAAAAAGAAATAGAATGAGAAAATGATCTGACAGTGAAACAGGCGACAGACTCATTTTGCTCAAATCTGCTGGAGTTTCAGGAGAAATTGTTTGGTAAATAATGTGACTGGTGACATTTGCAGGTGTAATGTACCTCATTGGATTAAAGATAGATGAAATGTAAAGGTGCTGCACTGTATGACGTGTTTTAAAGAGCTGCTTTCAAATGTTAAGTCAAGTCAGCACAACTAAATATGATCTCGATTAAATAGCTCATGTTGTATAAATCTGTGTCTCAGTTTGGTTGATTTTGATTTGTTAGTTTGTTGAACAACTTACGTAGTAGTTTAAACTTAGAAATAAATGTCAGCTACATTAGGATAGTCTATCATGTACACCTCAGTCTGGTTTGATTAATGTAATTTGTTTATTTATTAGTAATTCTGTGAACTTTAGCACCCATAAAGATGGTCATGTCCAGTATGCAGAGTAACTCTTCAACAGTTAACTCTTCAAACTGTGGTAAACAACAATAGTTCTGGTGTGAACATGATAAACTGGATACTACTGCAGCCAATTTGTACCTGTACAAGGGACCGAACTCACCATCATGAACAGCCATGACCTAATTTAACATATTCTAAGGATATACAGGTGATTTGCACCATAAATGTTTAATTTAAATAACAAAAAAGAACATTTGCAAAGCTCTAATTCTAAAATAATGCACAGCAGTTTTTCGTGAGTTGAGTGAACTCTCAGAACATAATAAATTCATCATTTTAATTTAAAAGGCTTCAGACTACAGCCAGCTCTGGTTCTTGCAGTATAGCTATACATTTGATTGGAATTAGCTTGAAAATACAAAATTGTGATATTTACAATGAGTTCATTAAATGGTAATTGCAACATAACTGAATTAAAATAAAAATTGACAGTTTAACTTTACCTACAGTCATGATGATCACACTTGAAACTGTTAAATCACCAGTAGCCAGAAATCCTGTACATTTCTTAGAGGATCTGATGATCTGAAGCTTTACAGTGATTATACTGCGTGAGTATTTTCTATTTTTCATGATATTTTTGCACAACTTTATCGAAGCAGTGTATGAGTCTTCTGTGAGATTTGCCTTGTGAGGCACAGCCTACAAACATCAATAAATGATCTTCTTTTTTTCTGTGGTGCTTTTGTTCTGTGCTGATTTACTAAAACACTGGGGGTTGGGTACGACTGAGGTGATGCTATTAGTTATTTTAAAGCTCATCAATACTCCAGTCAAAACAAACACCATGGCTACTTATTTCTTTTAGCAGAAATGAACTTTTAGTGCTCCAACTTGCTTTACTTTAGTCAAACTGCCTAAAAGTCACGTCTAAGGACGAGGCACCACAATTCAATAATGACTAGTGGGATTCTAGTACTTTGGCATTTAAGACTGGGCATTTAAGTAATAAAAAAACTGACAATCGCCCACTGTACTCCGGCCTTTCTCCTGATGAACTTCCTCCTCTCCATCATCTCTCTCTCTCTCTCTCTTTTTAACGTTTTTTTAATCGAGGTGATGAGTCCACAGGGATCCCAGCATTCAGACTCTGCCAGCTCTACGAACTCCAAGTTTGACTTATTCTCAATTAACTTGGCGTGGGTAGGTACTCTGAAAGGTCGATGAGACCGAGTTCATCCCAGCCTAATAAACATAGACAAATGGTGACATTCAATTTCTCCAAGGCTGACATTTATGAGCGGCGCTCAGATTGATGGGTGGAGAAAATGAATTTCTGCCTCCTCTCTTGTTTCATCGTTCAGTTTTTGACTCTTTGAGATTCCAAATAAAAAGTCCAAATGATGAGGTGGGACAGCAGCAGCAGAGACTCGTGCTTCATGATGATGGCTTCTCAGTGACACACACCTGAACAGTGCAATTTTTCTGCTTAATATACATTTCTATGTGTTCTTTTTACCAATTTTTCATGTTTAATTTCTAGCTAATTAAAACATTATTGCATGTATTAGGAGTCCGTCTGTGATCAGGCTGACTTCTGTTTCTTCCAAGGCTGCAAAATGTTTTGACGGCTGGATGAATTGCTCACCTAGCTTCATTGTAAGAGTGCTTACTGAAAACAGCTCTTCTGTACTCTCCTCTGTGCCTGTAGCTGTGGTGGCGACACTCACTTTACTTTGATGAGCCTTGATTGGTCAATTGAAAATAGCTTTACCCCTGAAATCCCTCAGAAGTGTCCTTGAAGTGTGCAGAGATAGCAGTTGAAGTGTGTGTGGCGTAAGAAGCCGTGTTAAAGTCGGAGCGTGCAGATAAATGAGGAAAATAAAATAGTAAACAAATTATGTGGCTTTTAGACTAAAACACAGGAAGTGCAACAATAAAACATCTAGCGTCCATTCACCATCTAGATAATCAGCATTTTAAAAGCCAATGTTGAGGAGGTCAAAGGTCACAGCCACAGCTCCTTGATTGTATTAATGAACCCTAGAGTGAGCAACTAAAAGAGAAGGACCCAGAAGAGAGGAAGATATTTTTCTGTATTACCCAGCTCATTATCCAGTACATTCTGGGTCTGTAATTGTACATGGTAAATCAGCATGTACGGTACATCGCTCATTAAGTAAACATCAAAGTGGGAAAACAGCAAGCTTGTTTTATCACTCAGTTTCAGGCTTGAGGAATTCCCTGACTCATTTCTCTGTTCAGTTCAAGATTTAAATTTACCCCTGGTGCTGTTATGGTTATTCTAACGGCATTCACATCGGTTTTCACAGAGATCAACTGTCACCTCTTATTATTAACGAGAAAATAATCAATTTTCCCCCCTAGAAAACCAAGGGAAGTTGTGTTGTTTTCTTTGTGCACTCGTGGTGAATTTCACAGCTTCAGTGCTACGCTGCAGAGAAAATTTCAAAGAAAAGCACCACAGGCTCTCAAGACCATACTGACTCAATGCTGCCTTACTGAAGCTACATGAATACATAAGCTACAGAAGCTGCATGAAATAGAAATCAGATCATGAA